>NW_008238347.1:1367108-1388208 GCF_000691975.1 Corvus brachyrhynchos
TGCTGGCACCGAGGCACGACAGCCAGCAGGAAACAGACACACTTCAACACCTTCCTGTCACTCCTCAGTCGCGATAGAGGTGACTATTCTCCAAGTAGACTCCATCTCACAAAGTTTGTTTGCTCACATCAGCTCGAGGCAGCACTAACCCCGCTCCCAAGCCACCCTTCCTCCCTGCAGGGAATAGCTGGGATTTGTCACAACTCCTTCAGCACCCTGGCTGTTCACCTGCAGTGTTTGTCCAGGAGGCTGGAGCACTGCAGCAGTACACTGTGATATTCCATACTGCACTACAAGCAACAGCTACATCCTCATTTCCACTGAAAACAGAGCCCTTCCCAACTGCTCTTTATCAGTATTCTTTACATTCACCAAACTTCTTCCCATCAGTAAAGAAGATTATTGCACTACAATTTTAAAGCAAAATGTGGCTGGTTTATAACCATATGATCTTAAGTATTTTCCAATTACTTCTCCCTGGGGCCTTTCAAGCACTGGGAATGAGAACTCTGATATCTAAGACTCTCTCCCAATTCTTAATCTTTTTAGAGGCTCTTCTACAGGCCAGGATAACAGCAGGAAAAACTTTGCTGCACTCCAAGGTCTCCATTCACATCACACAGCAACTTGCCTTTGTCCTCTCATTTTCTAGGCAGAAGCAGCAACTAAACTTCCCAATGATTGAGTCCTTCTTACAGAATTTAACCTAGAGAGAGATTTGCCTTCCTTGTTTCTCTGGGTGTTACAAGAAACCCCAAGTTGCCCTTAGTTTCCAAAAATCCTCCAGGGAAGTCCTACAGTTAGTTTAGGAAGTTCTCTGACTGCTGTGGCCCTTACAGATACAAATTTCTTACTCTGCATGATGACACTGTTTGGAAAATGTGCATCACCCAGGGTGAAATCCACAGGTGGGACAAACTCTGTGCCAGTGCATCGCCACATCCATCTTTTGGCCACCACCCCATACAGGGTAAGGGGGCACCCGAGCCCTCCTCAGCTGCTCACCACCCACTGGGGTTCATCCCCGGGGGACCTGAGTGCCCAGCACCCACAGCCTCCTCCCCCTGAGCTCAGCGTGACCCCACAGCTCCCACCTGGCTCCTCCACACTCAGGCTGAGCTCCCCTGGGGCTGCGGGCTTTGGCCACCCCAGGACACGAGGGGTGAGCCCCAGGCAGCAGCAGCAGGGCTGCAGGGGCCACCCTGAGCTCCAGCCCCTGCCAGGAAGGCAGGAACAGCTCTCCAAGCTGGGAGCAGCAGGAGCTGGGGCCGGGGTTTTAGCGCACCCTGGGCTGCCTAGCACAGCTGAGGACAATCGCACTGAGCAGGTCCGGCTGCAGGGAGGGGCAGGAGCAGCAGGGAGGGCGAACACCAAGCACTAAGGCAATTTAAACCCGGTGATCTGTTGGGATGAGCGACCTTGTCTGAAACTGGGAGCCACAGCTAAAAAAAAAAAAAGAAAGAGAAAATAAAATTTAAAAAAGCCATTTTTCTTGTGAGCCTGAAAATTGAAAAAAAAAAAAAAATGCTGCAAGAATTCCAATTTGCTAATGGATAACACATAATTCCTCTGCACAGAACAATTTGAAGCTGTGTTATCCAAAGTCAAAAGGTTATCAAAGCCAAGAGTTGTTACAGCACTGAGAAAACTAAAGATTAGGAACTCCTAATTAGTACAAAAGTCATGAAAGTATGCGTAGAAGAGCAGTTAGTTCTGCATACTCTGCTGGGGAAGAAGCATTTGCTCTTGGATCCATGCACAGCACAACCCTCGAGGGCAGAGCTGTGAGCAGGGCTCGGGGCTCACACAAAGGAACTCAGTGCTGAACAGACACTTCATTTTTGGGGCCAGGTCATTTTTCCCCAGTTCTGAGCCTGCCAGTAAGAGTTAATTGGTGAGAACTGTGACAGCAACTGCTCTAGTGCAGAAAATGTCTTCCAGGGATTGCAGGAATGATCTCCTTCATTACTTTGCGTGTGCTGCCGGGGAGCAGATGGATGGCGGTGCCCGGTCAGCGCTGACGGGGAGCAGATTGAGCACAGTGACATGCAGGTGAGGTGGGATGCCTTTTACCCCCTATTGACTCAAGAAAGAATAGTCCTGGAGAAAGGATATCACTGTTACTGCTTCCCAGGTTTATTTCAAACCCCCGTTCCCCTCCCTTTGGAAGAGACTGGGCAATGATCACCAGCAGTACAGTGGCAAAGCAATAAATAAATCAGTCAATAAATCCTGAGCTGTCTGCAGCAAATGAAGTAATTTCACCATATTTCAGAGCCTGGTACCTGTGAGCATGTCAGGATGTGCTGCCAACAGCTCTCTTTGTGCTGAGGACCTGCCCAGTTACTGGGCTCCAGAGTTTTGTGGAAGATAAACATTTGCATGCAAAAAGCCTCTTCTCATCAAAACCTGATGCTGCTCTTGCAAAGGATCTGCCACCAGCTGCAGTTGAACGTGAACTGCTTATTTCCCATCTGGGTCTGAATTACAAGGAGTAGAAATTGTGACTGAAATAACTGGATAATTTATTGAAATAATTAAATTTAAAAATAATTTAATAATTAATATTTCTTTTCCTTTCACACTCAGGTCTCATTGGAAAATCACACACTGGGAGGAGAACATTCCTATTGTTTTCTAACCACACATTTGCACACCATGAGGGTTAAAATGCCCCTAGAACAGGAGGTTTGGATGGTTAAGTGTGAGATATATTTATTCATTTCTTTGACACATAAGAATGAAACAAATAAACTGTTGCTACTGAGAGAGCTCTGGACCATCCAAGCATTCCATAAAGAGACATGAACAGAGCTGAGCAATACAGGTGACAGGAGAACCTGGATTTGACTGTTCTTACTCCTCATGCTCCCACCAGGTTGTATATAAATGCTGCATGGACATCACGGGCAAAAGCAGATTCCTGGTTCTCAGACAGACATCTGCTTTTTCTAGCAGAATCCCCAACATTATCACTCCTGTAATTGCAACGGAGTGGGGATTTACTTCTAATATCAAGGTGAAAGCACCTTATATTTTAAAAATTAAATTTACAGTTCAATGTTGGAGTTGAAACAAACAGAAAATCTCCCGGGGAAGGGATAATGGCTCCATGTTCCTGCATGAAATGTCTGCATGCATGATGCATAAAGGCCATCGCTTCACTCGAGTCTCTTGGAGACTCATCTCTCCAGAACAAGCTTTCAGGCTGTTTTCCCTGGCCATACGTGCACTTCCCAGCCCTCACGGTCACAGTCTCTGTTTATGAAGTCATTAACACAGAAGGAATAAGTCCTTCAAGAGAGGAGAGTTATGTAACTGAGTATCTATAATTAAATTGAGCTGTGACACCAATAATCAGACTCCATGGAACACAGGCTGAGACTCTGAACTGGGCAAGGAAAGCAGGGCTCAGGGGATGGGTGGGACTCCAGACTGCTCCCGGCAGCTCTGGGGGAAACGGGGCTCAAGTCAGAAACAGCCAATGGTTGTTTTTATCTCAGCAGTATTTCATGGGTCTTTGCCCGAATCTCATTGTCATCAGTAGAAGCTTTTCCATGCACCTCAAGGGCCTTCGAATGAAACTCCTGGTGCTCAGACTCACAAGCAGCTCCACATGTCCCACACTGATGGTCTCAGTCCCTGGCAGTTTCAGCAGAAAAGTCACACAGGTTGCCCCTCTCACCTGTGCAGCTTCCTGCACAATCACAGCTCGGGTGTCCAGAGTAAAGCTTGACACGAGGACCATTTTCCTGCTGCTGCCATTCATTTGTACATCAGACCGTGGACAGCTCCAGGCAGGGCTCCAGCCCCGCCCTGGCTGACGCTCCCTGCTCTGCACTTGCAGTCACAGCCTCAGCAGATGGCTCCTGCAGTATCTGGAGTTCTTTATGATCCTAATCTTTAGTTAAAATTGTGAGAGGCAGAGCAGAGCTGGTGTGCTGGACAAAGGCAGAACAACAAGAGTATTTGGGAAGACATTAGGGAAACAGGCTGGGAGTATTTGGGTTTTCCACTTTGGAAGAACCTGCTGTAGTGGTGTTTGCAAGTGGAGAGGCGTGAGGAGTCGAATGCCACCTAAGCACTGAGAGCTGTGGCTGCTAATTGCTGCCATGGGGCTGGAGAACATTCCCTGTCTTTGCCATACGCAGCTACAGAAAATCGCTGCTCATCCAGCTGCGGGTGTGTGACAGGCACAGCACCTTGGGGACAGCTTGGGGCGAAGCTGGGCCATGCAGCAGCAGCAGCACGTTCACGAGGAAATCCGCCACGTGCTGACGCTCCAGCTCTCCCAGCAGCGTCATGTAGTCCAGATAACGTAAAACCCCAAAGAGAAGGTGTCCCTGGGGATGAAGAGGGTTCTTTGGAGGAAGAGATTAAAATATTCCTGGATGCAAACCTCCTAAATTCCAGCAAACAACAGCAGATTCTGGGGCAGTAATGGATGTGCTGCAGATTCACATCGGCCCAGGAGAGTTTAGGATCCATAAGGTCAAATGCAGCTGGTACATTTTAAACAGAAAGGGAGATAAAGCGTAAAGACAAGTTCAAGCTTTATTTGAATTCAAACACAGAAGGAACCAACTGCTACTGAATTTCAACAGGATTCGAGTGACTGCAGCCTTTAGGGTCCTGTGAAAGCCTTGTGAGTAACTATCCCCCAAAGTGTGCTTGCACACAACTAACTTGCTTAAGTAAATACCTTTAAATCAGCCCTGCTCAGTGCTGCTCAGCAGGCACAGGTCTGGTGGCAGAGCACTTCAGAACACAGCTAAGTGTGCAGATACACAGTGTTGTAATTAGAAGCAGGACAACATTATCACATGGTCATTCTCTTTAAGCCTTCCAAGATGTTTCTCTTCCATACTCCTCACAGCTGTACCATCTCAGGGCATAGGTGCTATCTTAGGACCCTCACAGAAGGTGGATAAGGACAAGTGTAAGAGAAAAAGAGGATTAAAAATTACAAAACAAACCCAAATGTATCTCATGGTTCTCTTCCCCTCAAATTTGAAAGCACAGTTAATACTCAGGGTGTAAGAGAATCTTTGGGAAGCAGTTCTCTGGCCCTGTGCCCTCCCTGAGCTGTGCTCCATCCACATTTGCCAGCAGATCCATGCCCCTGCCCGGGAGCACTGGATCCAACCTGGGACCAAATATAACCACAGTCTTTTGGTAACCACTAGGATTTTAGCAGAATTAAGCAAAGTTTAATCCTTTCGGTGATATCACTAGGAACTGGGATAAGTTATATTTTGCTGCTGCTGTGGTCCTCCCTCTGAGTTCAGACTTTCATTCTCCAGCTGTTGCTGGTGTGGTTTGCAGGAACAAGAGTGGAAATACCTCCCTGGAGAGGCCCCTGGCAAAACCCCCTGAAGCAGAACGAGGCGTCTCAGCATTGACAATACAAAGGCAAAGAATATGCTGTTCTCTAAAGCAGTGCTGTGGAGATTCACAAGCTACAAGATGTAAAAGGACACGAGGAAGATGACTTTTATATTGGCTCAGAGGCAGCAGCAGCACAGGCGCCGCGATTGAAGCAGCTCTTGCCCTCAGCACATTCCGTGAATGGCCTCAAGCACATTAAAAACAAGCCAGGGAGGGAAAACAGCCAGAAAAGCCAAATTCATTCGGTTTGCTGTCTGTAGGGATAGAGCATCACTGCTTGAGGTACTAACAGCAATCTGAACAATTGTGGAGATGATGGGGATGGTGTCACTGAAAGGCATCCTCTGTCAGCCCCAGCTGGCTCTGCTGTCCATCCACATGATGGAAAATGCCTTTGGAGGCAGAGGGGTCACTCTGGTGTCCATGGGGCAGTCTCTGCTGGAGCAGCCAGGTGCTGCTGGATTTGTTCGTTGTTTTTCATAGCTGTGAATCCTTCAGGCAGGATGAGGGGATTTACATCCACCTTAACTGTGCCTTCTGTGAATCACCTGCAATAAAATTAGACGTGAAGAGAAACTTTGCAGCTCTAAGAAACTTTGCCAGCCTTTTCTTCATTATTTTCATTTTCTGCCTGTTCCACTTACATGATTCCTATTCTGTCCTGCTTCTCACAATCAAGCTTCCTTTCTTCCCCCTCCATCCCTTCCTAGACAACTCTCTTCCTCTCATTCTCCACCTCCTTTCACGTCGTGACTGATAGCACAGAGCACTAGGCAAGTTCCCCTCAAAGACTTGAGAGAGTTTTGACACAACTTTGTGTTCTTCTACCTTTGTGTTATCCAGAAAAGCTGTTTGCATCCCCTGACCTGGGAGGCTCAGCTTGCAGCATCCAAGCGTTGTAAAATACCTGACTTTTGAGCACCTCACACCCATGGGGAGAAAACAATTTATATCAACATTCCTGATTCTGGGGCTCTGTGAGCAGAGGGTGAACAGGGTTGGGGGTTGTCCTCTACTGCCACTCATCAGGTTACCAAATCTATTCAGGTTTGCTCAGATGATGAGGCCTTGTCAAGATTTGGAAGCCTTGTAACACTTATCTGGAATTTCCAGATGTCCCACAGAACCCTGGAACAGTATTTGTGATCAGGCTGTGTCATCTGGAAGCCCAGCCACACTCCCTGTGTGCCAGGCAGATATCTGGGCAGGTCTGAACTTGGTCTTCACAAGAGGTTCTGAACAAAACTACAGTAATTCATTTCTCTTTTCTTTTCAAAGGACCAAAAGTAAACAAAGGGCTTAGTTCAACTCTGGGAGGCAAATCAGTCCAGTGGCTTTAGGGGAGAGCAGATCTGGAATTAAAATGGCATTTTTAAAGTGCCCTGGACCAGCTGTTATTTTGTTTCAGCTTCTGCAGGGCATTATCTGCAAAGTCCCCCTGGGATGCTGTGAGTGAGAGATACTGTACAAACCCTGACATTCATTATCCTGCTGCTGTGAACGTGCCTCGGTGGCTCGGAATTTCAGATGTCTCCTGTTAACATTACGGCTTTTAAAAGAGGATTTGCATTTAAAAACAAGCGGGTTTGCTTGCAGTCCTGAGAAATACAGAACAATAACCAGACTAAAAGGTGGCCTCTGATGTGTCAGCCAGAGCAGCTCAGGGCAATCTCTGAGCTCCTGCTCACACTTTGCCCCTTCCCTCACGGCCGTGGACAGGGAAGGTTTATGTAACCCAGCCTGTCCATCACTGCCTGCAGTGCTGACTTCCCAGCCAAAGTGGTGGCCCAGGCTTTTCCACCGAGTGATGAGGTTTTATTCATAAATACTGTATTCACTCTGGGTTTCATCATTAGCTCTACAGCTTCACGGGGTTTAAAAGCATATGTCAATTAGCACTAAACGCACTCTTCAGGGCTGTAGCAACAGGCAGATCTTCTAAAATATCCTTTACAGCATCCTCGGCTGCGTTAGAGACCGATACTCTTCCCACAAGCCCAGCCTATTTTCCGAGCTCTGAAGGTCCCCGAAGTGTCCTGTCCGTCCCTGCGGGCCGTGGCGGCGCTCGGACGCGGCTGCTGGCCCGAATGCTCTCCCACAGTGCCACCCGGCGGGGGCTGCGAGCCGCGCTCACCGGGCTGCGGGCACGCACCGCTAATGGCCCGACGGGAAGGGACCCGGGGAGCCCCCGGCCAGCTCGGGACACAGGGAATTCCCACCCTTCCTTGCAGGCAAGGAGGAAAGGGAGACGTTGCAGGGATTTGGGTTGTGCAGTACTCCCTCAGTCTTAGCATATGGGGAAAATAAACACACTATTGCAAAGGAAGCACGATGGTAGCACGGGGAATATTGGGAAAATACGGCACAGCAACTGCGGGAAAGAGAAAGAAATGGTTCACGAGGTTACACAGACATGTACAGGCGTCACAGCTCAGCGCGGTGCCTCCCTCCTTCAAACACAGCATCTGCTCCGTGCTGACAGGCACACGATCCCAGCCTGCAGGCCTGAGCTGCTCCTCCAGAAAACAACATTTCCTTCTGTATTTCCAGGCTCCAGAATGGGACGAGCCACCAGCATCGCTTGGAGTTGTAAATCCCAGCAGACACTGACTCCTCACAGCCGCTGCCGGTGCTCTCCCGGGGATGTTCCCGAGGGAAGAGCACAGACCTTGTCCCACGGCACAGAGTGGCAGCTCCGTGTGTCTGTCCCACCCCGCACAACGTTGTTGCTGCTGTGAAACCTCCTCCATCAAACAGGCCTCCATCAAACAGCACTTTTTTCTGCAATGCTGGGTCACACGACAACAAAAACACTTCAGGGAAGGTTTTCTCCCATTTAGTATCAATTATTTTCTGTAGAAATCACACAGAGAAGCTTGACCTAAGAATGAAAACAGGAGTCTAGTCCAGAGGATGTTGTGCTTCACTTTATGATCCTGCTAGAGGTGTCCTGTGTGTCTTTGCCCAAACACATCAGCATCTGCCTCAAGTCAGGGTGTGCACAGGAGCCGCTCTGCTCCACACCTGTCCTGCAGGAACCCGTTCAGGACCGAGCTGCTGGAAGAACAGTCGTAACTGACCTGGGGCTGCACTTCGGTCCTGCCAAAGACCTTTCAGGTAAAAGGAAAAAGCCCAGTTCATGCATTGAACTGGAGCATCTTCTCGATTTTGTGGATTAGTTTAATTTTCTGTTTCTTTTCAGTGGGACTCCAGACTTCTCTGGAGGTGGGTCTGAGCAGTAGGTGATTGATTTCCTCAGTTTCCTTGATTGATACCCTCAGTTTCTTCTGCTACACAAAACAAAAGGGAAATTCCCATCTCAAATGTAGATTTAGAGACAAGACTTTCTTGCACACCCTTCCTAGGAGCTGCCTGCAAAACTGTGCTTCAGTGCTAAAGATCTGTGTCAAGCCCTCATGTTCCAATGGAGTAACAAAAATATTTACGCTCATGTAATTTAGTTAAAAATTCTGAGTATCTGTGTGCTAGAAGTGTTTGTGTATTATAAGAGGACGTAAGTGGCAAGTATGAAAAAAAACCCACCCTAACTGTACAAAGATTTTAAGATATTTCAATTTTTAAAATCCTGAATTTTGCATCTGTCAAACTTTCCTGTGCAAGGAGCAAGGACATGTTCAGAGCAGCCACACAAGGAGGTGAAACACCTCAGCCTTCAGGCTGTAAATCAACCCCTAATTGTGGTTAAGACTAAGGAGGGAGTCTATGTAGAGATTAGGTTTCATTCTCTGGGAGTTTTCTCATTGATTTAGAAAGGACTCAGGTCACTGCTCCAGGATTTCCTCCATGAAACATCCGTGATCATGGCTGGATAAAGAATAAAGAATTAATTTAGATATCGCCTAAGAGGAGACATTGAAATGTGAGTAGGGAATAGGAACCAACAGTCTGTCCTCAAGCTCCCCGTTATTAGCATTGAACATGAGAATAAATAAATACAAAATGGAACATAAACAAGTCCTGCCTGTGAGGGGCTGCAGTCTGACAAAGAGAGCAATAACGAATAAAAGAGCCAAAATCCTTGTTCCGGCATGCTGGGGCCTTGGCTTAGGGGCATTCCAGAGCCTGGAGCAGGCAGAGAGCATCCATATGGACCCCTTGCTCTGTGACAGCAATTCCCAAATGCAGGCCTGGCTGTGGTGTGAGGACAGAGCCTGGAGCCAAGCACGAACAGGCAGCAACCGAGTTCTCACCTCTCTCCTCACCCCATCACGAGTCTCACAGCACTCAGAACCCGCTCAGGGAGAGACATGGCTCTTGTCCAGAGTTAATTAATAATGGATACATTCAGTAGAGGGTTTTAATAAAAGATCAGATTGACGCTGTTCAGGTGTTCCAAACACAGGTACCATCTCCACATGAGTCTGTCTGGCTCTTTATCACCTCTGTGGTGTCTGTAGTCATAAATCCGAACAATCCGTCCCACCTTCGCTCCTGCCTTCCTCCTGCTCCTGCGTTTTTAGGAGCTTCAGGGACAGCACTGCCTGGCTCTATCCCTGCTTTTACACTTATACACTTCTCTAAGGAAATGGGATGTTCCAGGCTGCAGCATCAGAGAGGGATTCATGTGCCCTGGAGGAACAGGGATTTACACCAGGAAAACTTCCAGTGCTGATTTAGGTGAGAACATCATATCCCTGTGAAGGGAGTGGAACGGACCAGGGGCCGTGGCCTCTTCAACCAGGAGCCTTTGAGAGCTGTTGAGGGACTTTGTCAAGGACATGGAGTGACAGGACACGCTGGACAGTGACATGAGCTCTTCCTTTGCTGTGCAGGGAGGGCAGTTCTGTTCACCGAGGGTATCACTGGCCACTTCTCTTCCTGACCTGCAAAATCCCATGTCAAGAATACACAAATTAATAAATAAAAATAAAGTGATACAAAGATGTAAACAGCCATATTATTAATTTGAAGTGAAAGGGCAAAAAAGCCACAAATCCCAGAACAGCTGATGCCGCATTACCTTCCCATGTGGCAAATAAAAACCCTGAAGTAAATGTGTTTGCTTTTCAAAGAAACACAGAAAAAAGTTTCCAGTGTGTAGTGGTTTGGTCCAAAATACTCATTACTGTTTATCTGCTGTGAGATAAGAATTAGGAGAAATGCAAAGCAGGCACCAAACTTGAAAGAATATAAAGAAGTTTATTAACAGACCTAAAAGAGGAAAAAAATTATACCACCTTCAGAACTCTCCTCCTCCCCCCACCTTCCTCCCTTCTCCCACTGACAATGTAAAAAGACAACCCTTAAGATGTTCAGTCTGTTTACCACTTCCATAATAACCTTGTTCAGTCCATTTAGAAAGAGAAGTCTCTTCTTGCTCATGCTATGAAAACAGTATCACAACGAGACAGCCGCCCACTTCCAAATATTGTTCAGTCCATTCAGGAAGAGGAGTCTCTCTGCCTGCGTGTGAGTCCTTTCCCCCGACTTGCAGCTTTTCCCGCAACTGCTTTCAAGGGTCCACTCTTGAAGTTTTTTGGGGTACAATTTTAAGGTTGAGCCGTTCAGAAACAAAAACAGAGGCCCTTCTCCTTCCCTGGGAGCAAAGGGTCTTCATCATCTTCATCGTTAGGACTATCTCTGGGAGCATCTCTAGGAACTGAGGTTTTCTCCTTTCCCATTTGGAGCAAAAGTCCTCATCTGGTTCATCTCTAGGGACTGAGGTTTTCTCCTTTCCCGTTTGGAGCAAAAGTCCTCATCTGGTTCATCTCTAGGGACTGAGGTTTTCTCCTTTCCCATTTGGAGCAAAAGTCCTCATCTGGTACATCTCTCCCTGTCCAAACTTCTCATGAAATTACAGCTGCGTCAGCATCTGCCTATCTCAGCGCAGGTGCTTTTGCTCACGAGTTGAACACTCCACCCCCCATATCTTCATGAAATTACAACAGGATACTCTGATATATCATAGCTTCACGCCGGGCCCACTGGCCCCACACGGGCCCCGCAGCCACCTGTCCCAGCGCCGGAAACGAGAGAGAGCTTGGAGGGGGAGTTTGCCTATTCTTAAATGTGGATAACAGAGGTGATCACAACTTTAAGTGGCTTAGAGAATTGTCCATATCCAAACTGGCCAGCTGATAGGTTCTATCAGTTCCCAGAGGAAACTGTAAGCACCCCTTAGCAAGGACGTCCCTTCCGGGACTATGCTTGCTAACCTATGACACAGTGTCAGTATCATCCTTCCTTCATCCCACCCTTTTTTCTTTCCTTCCCTTAAATGTTTCAAGCTCTAAATTTTTCAGCAAGGAAAATATTTGTAAAGCCCATTTAATATTTACAGATGTTAAGTGGCGGAAGAGCAACTTCCTTTTACATTTCCCAGCAGACGCCTCGTGCTCCATCTCTGCTCCTGCCTGTCACTGCGAGTTACATCACCGGGAGCTGGAGAGGGGAGGAATCGTCTGGGAGGCTGCAGGATCTCCACCTGGGCAGCTTTTCCCATCACATCAGAGTGAACTGATGGAGAAGCAGATTTCCCTCCTGATGGGCAAGTTTCAGGTGTACTTTGGATGGGCCACTGCACTGAGAAGCTTTTCCTTCCAAATAATTTATTTTTCACTAAAAAATACAAAATTAACTTTTAATTCCAGAGACAACTCCTTTTTAAAAACTACAGAGATTTCTCTGCATCCCTGTTAAAATGCAGTCTGTTAAATAAAACAGTTACACTTTTGTTCTCCATAACACAAACAGATTCTTTGGGGTTCATTCTCGTTCTTTTTTTTTTTAAATTTAAAAGGAGCTTCTAATTGGATAACCATGAGTAGCTGACTTTTATCAAGACCCTTGATTTATTTTGTTGCTTCCTTTACAGCAAACCGTCTTTATACCTAATTATAGAAAAGGCTTATGCTACAAAATGTGCAAAATAACGATATAAACCTGTGAAATTAATTATGTATGGTCAGGTACTGACATTGCCAGCTGACAGATTGAGCTGATTTCTGGGTTCTCGTTACTGTCTATGGCAAGGGCTCCCTATTCTGCTGTTGGATGGTCAGAGCTTCCCTTTTCAAAGACAAACCTTCCCATACTTCCTCAATCAACATTCCAGTTGATCTGTCATCACTCGTTTTAACAAAGGAGATACAGTAGGACAAGGCCAAGTTTAAATCATTAATAAAAGCTCTTTGGAGGATGAGCCATGATGTGGGACACAGCTGCCCAGGGTCACTGAGGGAACGCTCTGGCTGCCTGGCAAGTGGGCTCTTGCTGGGGCACCAGCGTGCCCCCCAAAGTGCTTTCCCAAGGAGGAAGGGGAGGTGTAAGGCACCAGGCCCAGGCTGGGGCTGTCCCTGCCCGTGGGGCACCGGGGCTGCCTCTGGCACCTGCCAGGGCTGTCACCCGTCCTTGCATTCCCAAGCTGCTCTGCTATGAGCCTGGGCAGCTTTCCATTCTCCATATTCTTTGATTCTTTCAAAGATCAGGGCAATACGAGCTCACACCAGTTCTCCTCCGGCAAATGGAATTTGTTCTGACACCTGTGGCATGACAGGGCAGCGCCAAGCCTTAACCTCCCCACAGAGCTGCCACTTCTCCTTGACCTGGGGTTATTTCCATTGTAATTCATGTCCCGCAGATGCCGGCAGAGCTCCTGGAAGCTCTTCTACCTCACACAGAACTGGCTGGAAGCGTTTCCAGGCCCTCCAGCCACGCTTCCTGCTCACCTGTGATCCCAACACCTCCCTTTCATCTGGCCATTGTTCAGTGTACCTGAAATTAAGGATGCACAATGAGCAGCCCTGGCATGAATGTTAATCACCTGTCATTTCATCCTCAGAAACTTGCTGCAAATCCCTTTGAGCCCTGGCCGTTTCAAAGAATAAGTGAGGATTAGAGAGAAACGCACTCACCTGATTTTATTTTTGCTGGAGCAAATTCCCTGCTGGCCAGGGAAGGGAGCATCACATTTCCAGGCAGGCTTCTGCAGGGACAGGGCTCTGGTGTTGCAGCACAAAATCCTGATGAGCCAGGTGGGGTTTCTTGCTGGCTGCAGGGGCCGGGCAGTGGCTGGGGGTGACAGCGGGCTGCCGGGGCAGAGGAACCCGGGATGGCAGCGAGGGTCCTGCTTGGCCCCGCGGCCGGGGCTGGGCTCTGCTCTGCAGCGGGGCAGCATTGTCCAGCTCTGCTGGGACCGGGGTGAGCCCCGAGCCCCAGAGCCCCTGCAGGAGCTAAATCCACCACTGAATGTTCCTGCTGGGACAGAGCTGCCTTCCAGGGCGTGGAGATGCCACCAAGAACTCCCCTCACATCACACCTGCTGACTCTGTGAGAGCTCTGCCTTTGTCTGCAGGGGCAGGGATTTCACCCACAGAGGCACTGGTACAGATTATATCCATTAAATAAGGTCTTTTCTTTGCTGATGGACACAGAGTTTGGAGAAATCTGGCCAAGGCCCTGACAAAAATAATCCTGACTCTGTTCCTGGTGTCCCCACAGAAGCACTGAACACATCTGTTCTCAACAGAGGGGGGAGAAGTGTTTTTGTCTGACATCTCCATGTTCTTGATCAGGGATTATCGATTCTGCTTTTGAACCAAAAAAAATGAAGAAGGTTCAATACAGAAGCAGAGCTGCTCATTAACTCACTCTGTGTTTAACACAGAGAGGGCACCATCTCCAACAGAACTGCTTAAAACATCAATGCAGGCAAGTTTTAATGAGAAATTGGAAATAAAGTTTAAAAGCATTTAAAAGTGAGTCTGCTAAGAGATAATGTGTAGCCTAGAATGTTCTTGGGAAACAGAGGGAGGAGGAGCCTTCACCAGCTGCATCCGAAAAATGGATTTGTCCAAAGGGATCTCTGCAGGCTGAGCAGGAACTGCCAGTGGCCAGAGCTGGAGCCAAAGGTGCCTCGTGCTGGACACAGCCATGGCACCACAGAGTCACAGAGGTAGAAAGGGAAACCCACACAAAGAGCCAGAAGTGGATCCCCAAAATCTTTGGTTGTTTTCACATTTGCTCGGGTATTTTATACCCAGTTCTCATGGATATTTAGCAATTTACTTGGACATTTTTTTGTAAATCAATTTTAACCTAGTGGGGAATATTTTCATAAACCCTATTTCAGATTGCAGATATGAGTGCTCATGCTGGAAGCCTCATTAGAAGCATTACCAGTAATATGCCATTAATGTGTCCAACAAAAAGAAATTCATTCTGAAGATGAACTACAAATGAACTTCAGATCAAGAATTGTCTGCCAAAATTACTTTGTGATGAACTCAATAGTGAATACTGGCAAATTGTGACAAGAAAATGAGTCAGGATGTATTGAATAAATTTCTTGTAGGTTTGCTGTAGTGGTGGTCAAGGTATTGCTGGGCTGAGTCTGCAGCAGGAGCTGAGCTCTGCTGCAGGAATAAACTCTGCTTTCATTTCCTCACCTGGCATTTTCAGTGATCACAGAACCAGGGGATGGTTAAAGCCCACCCCGTGCCACCCCTGCCATGGGCAGGGACACCTCCCCCTGTCCCAGGCTGCTCCAAGCCCCAGTGTCCAGCCTGGAGCAATCGGGTGACGGTCCCTGGGACTCCCAGGGAACAGGGACAGGAGGAGAGGGAACAGCCTCAGGCTGGGCCAGGGGAGGCTCAGGGTGGACAGCAGCGGGACTTTCCCCATGGAAAGGGTTGTAAAGCATTGGAATAGATTGTCCAGGGTGTGGTGGAGTCCCTGTCCCTGGAGGTGTTCAAACAACGTGTGAATGTGGCACCTGGGGCCATGGTGGTGGTGCCATGTTGGCAACTGGATTTGATCTTAACGGCCTTTTCCGACCTTAAAAGCCTTTTCTAACCTTAGCCATCCCATGACTCTATTTAAGTATCCGTTAATTTCCCATAATTATGGGGTTCCCCTCCTGATTCCTCACCCTGCAATAAAACACACGGACGTGCACCAAAACACAAAGGCCACCAGAAGGCCCAGGACCTGCAGGGTCTGTGACCAGCCCGAGGAACAGGCTCGGAACCCTCAGCCCGGACTGCAGCGCATCACCATCCGGAGTTGCCGTGCCGCAACCCCTGCAGCAGGGAGGTCGGGGGGACCCCGTTTCACCCAGAGCTCTCCAGACCACGAGTACCTTCATGGGTGTCAGCAAGATGCCATTTCCATATTCTGAACATTAGCCCCATCTCTGTTTTCTCCGGATTTATAGAACCCCAGTACTGCTGAAATAGGAAAACAAACCCAGTGAGAGGCTCTCAACAGCCCCGTGACCAAACCACGGAAGGCAGGACCACAGTTTGGACCAAACCTGCACTTTTCTGACCATTTCAGCAGAATTATCCGGGGATGAATGAACACTACACCATGGCTGGACTCAGAGATTTACAGCTGATGCTTCCCAATGATGGAACATAGCAGTGTGTAGCAGCTCTGGCAATTTCTCTACATCAACTGGAATGAACTGTCTGGGATTTTGCTGAACAATATCTCCTTGTACTGTCTCCTTTCATATGGCATCACACAGACATATCTGTGACCTTCACAGATGTCACATCAATAAAGAAAAAGGTTCACTTTAAAAAATGAACATAGCAGATCCAGACCTGGAGTAAATCCGTGCAGCTGCAGCAGAGTCAGCAGAGAGAGGCTGATTTACAGACACTGCTCCACGATTACAAATAGTTTAAGTGAATTGTTACTGCTGTGCCAGGTCAGGGATCTGGTGATTAGACAAGAAAAGGCATGTGATTCATTGGAATATGTGAGCTTTCCCAGCATGTGGAAGTGCAGTGCCTGGAAATGGGCAAGAGAACCAAGGAACGTTCTTTATGTGTTTTTGAAGTGGCGCTTGATGATGTCATTTAATCCTGTCCAATTAAAGGCACTCAAAGACCACCACAGTAACAAAATAATACCTGCCCTGTTCCACGCCCTCTGAAATGCTGTAATCCATAAGAATTCACCTTTCTGTACATAAACTGAGGGCCACCAGCCCTCCTGCAGAGCTCAGCATCACACTGCAGCCTGAGGGCGGGGCTTGGGCACATTAGGGACATTGTCACCAGCAATTAAACACCAGGGGAATGTGACATGGTCAAGAAGGGTTTTTTTAATCTTTCTGCTTTTCCTGAAGGACAATCTGAGCCTGGGTATTCCTGGCTGCAAATATAACCTGGGATTTATGAACAAACAAGCCTTAGCTCCCGTGTGACCTTTTCATGTGGTTCTGAGTGCAGCCTGTGCTTGGCTTTCTTTCACTGAATCACAGAATCATTTGGGTTGGAAAAGACCTCTAGGACCATTGAGTCCAACCATTAAATCATTCTTTCATAGACTCATGGAATCCTGGAATGTTTTGGGTTGGAAGGGACTTTAAAGACCATCCAGTTCCAGCCCCCTGCCATGGGCAGGGACACCTTCCACTACACCAGGCTGTTCTTCGAGGGATTCAATTTCGGAAGCTGCTGCTGTTCTCCTCAGCCTGTAAAATACTTAAAAGATAATAATTTAATAAGCAGTTTAAGATTATGGACCATCTTTGTGTTTCTTATCTCTGAGTTTACTTAGCACTAAGATAACCATAATAAATCCATTCCTTATGCTTGAGATGTTTATGGGCTCTAATTGCTGACAGGAGGAAAGGGGGATGGCTGAGAGCAGCGGGATGTGCCGGGGGTGAGCAGCACCGGGCTGAGCTCAGAACATTTCACACCCGTGAGAGCTCGGGGCGCATCTCCTGCACACAGCAAGGACTCTGCTCGTGGGTTTGGGATAGAACAGATACAGATGGCTTGAAAATAATGGAAATATTTATGGCCTGAGATTTCCTCTCTCACTGAGCTGTGCTGGGGTTCTTCAATGTCCAGCCCTGACCCTGCAGACCTTCCCCACCCCTCACAGTCAGAGTGTATTTACTTCCCCACGATGGGGAGAGGCACAAGGATGGAAATGCCCACGGCAAAATCACCCCCCAAACGCCTGACCCAGAAGGGCAGCTGGGCCACAGCCCATGACATGCATGAGTTCAGTTTTATTCTATTAAATCCCCAGCAGAAGTGATAAACTACGAGATGTAATAATGCAATTGCCCTGAAACAGAGAGGGAAGCTTTATAAAATGCATTTACTGTTGCTGTTCTGTGTGTTACTCTCGGGAGACCTAAAAGCAGCAGCAGCCAGTGAAGCTTGTGGAGCATCATCAGAGCCCACACCGAGCACAGTGCTTGGGTTTGCCTTCCCACAGCCCCTGTTCCCTTCAGAGAGGGACTGGGCATCCTGCTGCCATGGTGGGTGAAGGAATTACCCACAGCTGGTTGGGCAGGTGACCTGGCTCTGCTCTCCTGCCTGCTGTCAGCCTTGGAGGCTTCTTTTTTTCTTTTTTTTTTTTTTTATGAAGTTGTTTTCCTTACCTTGATCAAGAGTTCTAAACCTTACGCAGCCCCACATCCAAGTTTTAATTAATATCAGCAGAGGCCTTTGAAACACCCAGATAAAAGCAAGCTATAAATGCAACAAATTCTATTTCCAAGAGGCATCAGGCAAGATAAGAAAAGTTCCCATCCCCATATTTGCATTTTAAGGCAATTTGAAGAATCTGGGACCTAAGTATATTCTTGGATATTTTTAGAGCTGGGCGTTTCAGTTTTATTATTCAGGTCAAAACAATTCTCTACACCCTTCACCTCAGAGGCATTTGGTCTCTGCTTCTGGGCTCCAGCTTTACAATCCGTTCTATAATTGTGGCAGTTATTTGGGTGGGGGTAGGTGTGAATCCATGTGTATACATGTTTTTAGGTCTAGTGTGACTTTAAAAATAAAGTTTCCGATGCAGCAAACACTTCCACATACCCTGAACCAGACGTAATTAATGCCATGGAGATTACTGAAGGAAAATAAAATGCATTTCTGGGGACGATGGGACCATTCACTTACATCACCAAAGCAAGATTAACTAGAGATGTTTGTCATGTAAACGCTTAGCTGAGAAATTCCCAAGAAAGTAAACTCAGAACAAAAGTTGCTCTTTTTTTCCAGTGTCCATTTTGTTTTCAGTACAGGATTGTTTATGGGATTTTTAGAGTCATTCTGGAATTCTCTGGGGCAGGGGGTGAAGTCAATGGAATGAAATAAACTCGGGTTCTGCAATTCTCGTGTCCAATCTATTTTGGGGTGAAACTCTGAAAATCTGGGAAGGCCTAAGAGCCACACGTGCCAAGGTCCTTGGAGCGGGTGCCAGAGCTTTGGGCGCTCCGTGGCTGCAAACAGGAACATTAACACTGCTGTGATTTATCTGCTGCAGAGTGAGGTCCTCACTGGGTTGCAGAATGCATCTGGACCAGCCTAATGAGCACATTCTTCACCATTAGAGAGGCTGTGGAGGGCTTCAAATATTTTAGACATGATTCACAGAGCCAAAAGGTCTTGTTTACTGATATGCTATTTATACCTAGCTCAATTAAACCTCTTTGGAAAGAAAAAAATTCAAGGATGCCAACACTGGCAGTGCTGTTGGAAGTGAGTGTCTCCTCATTAAAAAGGTTAGAAAAACACCATTAATAATTTTGATCAACTCTGTTTATGCCCTAGTCTTTGTCCAAGCTGTCCTGCACAGTGTGGTTCTGGCAGAGCAGGGATCAGCCGGGGTTTGACCGGGTCCTGGTGGCCGCTGCTGACAGGTGCCACATCCTTGGGGATGAACTTTGCCATCAGCCCAACCTTCACCCTCACCTGGCTGCAGCTGAGCAGCCTCAGCCCCCGGGCCATGCTGCAGCAGCCTGAGGGGACAGCACAGGGCTCAGGCAGGGACCCAGGGACAGAGCTGGACCCGCTCCCTCCGGGGAGCATCATTCTCACACCAAGCTGTTTCCATCCCTGGAAGTGTTCAAGCCAGGCTGGAGGGAGCTCTGAGCAACCTGCTCCAGTGGAAGGTGTCCCTGCCCATCGCAGAGGATGGAAGGAGATGGGCTTTAAGGTCCCTTCCAACACAAACCTTTCTAGCGTCCAGTGATTCTATGGAATGTCCCTGCTGCTCCAGCTCCTTGGTAACCCCTGGTAGAAGAGCACCTGTGAGTTCTCAGTGCTCAGGAGTTCCAGAGCCTGCAGGGATGGGGCGGAGAGCGGGCTGGGTGAAGTATGAGGCACACAGCAGGGCCCTGAAGGACAGCACAGGGGGACGGGAGCAGGCACAGAGCTCCACTGGGCTCCTGCAGGGCCTGGCTTCACAACCAGGAAAGAGGGAAATTGCCAGGAGGTCCCATTCTTGGAGAGAGGGAGATGCCTGTTCAAAGGAGAAAGCCAAAGGATACCATCAGAATCTCACTTTCTTGGAAGTGCAAGGCTTTCGAACCCCATGGTTAAGAGCAGTCTGTGCCACGTGGGTAAAGTTCAGTGTCCTGCAAAGTGCTCTTTCCTGAAGCTCCCACAGCAGGATTAAACTCCTCACCTTGACATTCATCCATGTGTGTAGACTCTTTCTGGGACATGGAGCAGCCAGAGCTCCCTGTTCCACGTCACCAAACCTCATCCCACCCTTGATCAAGAGCAAGAAGCCTGAGAGATACGGGGAGTGTTGCTGTGGCAGTGAGCACTGGGAATGCTGCCATAAAATATCGAGACGTAAATCAGTGGTGGAAAGGAAGCACAACAGCCTTTATAGAACACTTCAGAGCGATGTACTCATTAAATAACAAAGGTTTTTTTCCCTTAATACACTATTAACAAATTCCAAACCATCATATCTTTAAAAAATTGTCCTTCAGTCAAGTGGAAAGTGAACTAATGTGGGCTTAGAAAGAGGTTGGGAGTGCAACAAATTATAAATGCTTTCTACTTTATCAGCATTACAGAGTACTATTAATATTAAAAATAGCTTCTAAAAACATACATGGCATACCATAATGGAGATGGCTGGGTTTCAATACATCATCCTGATGACTCTTTCCACAGCAATGAGTTATGCAGGCACTCCAAGCTCTGCTTTGCAAATATGGTATGCACGGGCTGCAGGGAACATTAAAAAAGGCAGTTTTGTCTGTGGATTCAGGATGGGGCTGGGCTGGGATTTCCGACAGGAGCACTCATGGACGAGCTCTGAGTGTGCACCGAGGCTGGGATGGGACCTTCCCTCCCACCACGCATCATCCCTGCAGGATATCCATTATCCCATCAGGAGCTGGGATCGGCTCTCACACCCATTCTGAGTGGTTAAAAATAAAGATGTTAATGGCAAATGCTCTGTGACCGAGCAGCTCCTCTGAAGTGCTTTGTGTGTACAAGTTTCGGTGCTAACTGGCACGAGCATCCTTCGAAGGGGTGCTGGGTCTCTCTGAATGATGAAGGAGGCAGTTTCCATAGCAAGGGCTGTTTTTATTGACTGCTTGGAGGAAAGAGACACATAAAACCCTAAATGGGGCCAGAAATGAGTTAGAGAAATCCCTGGGTAGCTCTAACTTACACTCAAGTTTGTTTGCTTGCCTTTTTTTTGTCCCTCAGGCTGTACAGCCCTTTACTCCTCATAATGCAGCAATTACAAATATGAGGGAGGTCAGTGACCCGTTCCCCAGCCCTCGAGGGCTCGAGTAAAGCTCTGCCTTCCCTCTGTGGGAAAAGCCCCCTGTCCCCAGCCCCGATGTCCCCAGACTTTCACTGGTACTGGCATCCCCCCTTCGCTCCAGACCTCTGAGGATGCAATCCCCCAGGCACACCAGGCCTGCCCTGTGTGAGTGGCTGTGCCATACCTGCGGCTCCTC
>NW_008238347.1:1388236-1389464 GCF_000691975.1 Corvus brachyrhynchos
AGCTGATTTGCCAGTTTCAGCTGGATTGCCCAAAGCCCCAAGGTCCCTCTGTACACGGAGACCCCTGTTACGAGCAGGACTGACCCAGGGAGCCAGAGTTTGTACCTTCAGATTGGGACTGCACACTTGGGTTTCTCTCTCCCCCTTTCATGTGCACTACAGCACCAATTCCTGTCCAAGAATCCCTTCAGCTGTGACATTCCCAACTTTTCTTCCCCGCTGTTTACAGAACTATATTGCTACTTCCCTGGCAGGGAAGAATATTCCTTACAGAGCATGTGTGGGCTGCTTCAGTGGGTCCCCTGGTCCCACTTTATTCTATTTAGTGACATAGGACTATCCTTAATTTAATCACCACTTATTTGTTCCCTAATTCAACCCCAAAGACCAGAATTCATTGAAAGGCAGAAGATTCATTCTCTAAAGGAATTAGAATAATGGTCAGGCTGTAGTGCTAAGGTTAGCAAAGTTACTTATTTCACTACTTTATCACCTCTAAAAAATAAATGTTCCTGCCTAGAAATGGCAAACTCCACTTCCCTGTGTCTGGGGCTGTGGAACACCTTTCCTTCAGGCATTCCCTCGTCCCTTGCTCCCAGCTGTGTCTCCTGGGCTAATGAGCTCTTGTTGCCCACTGGGGAAGGAGGCAACTGAATCTGTGTGTGCTGTGCCCACGTCCAGTGACAGGGACCTGGATCTGCATTATCTCGTTCTCAGACGCAAACCCCTCCACGGCCCTTACGTAACACTGTTTCCTCTCTTGTTGATGTGATTACAGAGGCAAATAATTCTGCTGTGCTGTGTGAAATCTTTACAATGACAGGTACGAGAAATTCCTTTGCCCAGATTTACCTCCACATGCTGCTGTGGAGCTCAGAGCCATAAATCTGCTTCATCTGTGGCCAAGACCTACATTCCAAAGCCATGTTGTGAATGTGTGTGTATGTCAGGCTGTGATGGATGGACGCACACACCGCGGGCACAGCCAACTAGTACCAGCTCCTTTCCTTTCCTTTCCTTTCCTTTCCTTTCCTTTCCTTTCCTTTCCTTTCCTTTCCTTTCCTTTCCTTTCCTTTCCTTTCCCCTTTCCTTTCCTTTCCTTTCCCCTTTCCTTTCCTTTCCTTTCCTTTCCCCTTTCCTTTCCTTTCCTTTCCCTTTTCTTTTCCTTTCCTTTCCTTTCCTTTCCTTTCCTTTCCTGTCCTTTCCCCTTTCCTTTCCTTTCCTTTCC
>NW_008238347.1:1392012-1398153 GCF_000691975.1 Corvus brachyrhynchos
CCTTCCCCTTCCCCTTCCTCTTCTCTCCCTACCTCCCTCCCCAATTTTTCCCAGTACTTCATAAGTAAGTTTAATATCCAACAGCACCTTCTCCATATATAACCCAGATCATCACATGAGCCATAAAAGCACCTTTAGACTTCCTCATCCTCAGTATCAACATCACGCACCCCCGATGCTCTCATCCATGGCAGATGTGCTGCAGGGATTCCCATTTGCTGCGAGGGCTCCCCGCTCCCTGCCCTGTGCCAGCTGCATTTCCCCTTCCCCTTGTTGCCTCACATCCGGCAGAACAGTCTGAGTCAAATCCAGTACCAACTCCAGCACTCTCATTTTTCTCTTGTTGGGAAGTATCATTTTCAGTTGTGCTTCTCTGCATCCAGACCCTCCGGACAGAGAGGGGTCACAACCCCTCCATCCCAGTGCGGATCCAGAGCAGAGCTCCTCAAGGCAGCACGAGCCAAAGGATGGCCAATTTCCCTGAGACAGGACCAGAGTTACAGCCCCTTAAATCAAATTAGTGACAGCATCTGAGTGGGAGCCTCGGGGAGATGAACGAGCTGGCAGCTTCTAGAGAGTAACAACGAGGTAATAAACAAGATTAACACAAAACTAACAGAGGGATGGAGATCAATGCGGGGCACGCCCATGTCATGTCAGAGGGGTTACATGCCACACTTGGGCAACGTGTTTGAGGCAGGCACTGGTAACTCACACCTAGACTAAATCACAGCCATAAACCCCATGCTGTGCTCCCAGAGCATGAATGATCTGCTCTGCAATGAATGGGAAAAGAAAGGGAATTCACTGTTCACGGTAAGAAGAGTTGCTAACCTAAGCTGCTCCTTCTGCTGGAGCCAGGTTTGGAAAGGCCCTCCAGCTGCCGGAGGATGCAGGCAGGGGCAGAGTTTGGGCTCACATTTTGGGCACATGAGCTTATCTCAGGGTGGCATCCTTTGGTGCCCTGGCCACCGTTTGAGCAAATACTGGGAAGTCTCCCCTGGGTCACTGCTGAGCACAGCCCCGTGGCACAGCAAGGCCTTTCATTCCTACATGCTGCTTCGGCTTGCAAGAACATTTGATAAGCTCTAGCTAAACTATAGGGAAATAAATACTTTAAAATCCATAGTTGTTTTTTGAACTTGCGAGCAGCCAGTTAAACTGGATGGATTTAGAGAGGCCCTACAGTGTTTTTCTGTTGAAATACCAGATGATAAACACAATTTTTCTTGTGTCCCTGCAGAAACAAGGCAGCCTGGGGTAACATAAAATGTTCCTTTACTTCCTTCTGACAATGGCCCATTTCTTCTTTTAGGGGATGATTAATATTTATTACTATAGTAAATGGCAATTTAAATATATGGTGCAGCCCTGCGGTGCATCATTAATTTAAGGAAACAGGACACCTCCTATCAAACCACAATGGGTCCTTCTGCAGTGAATAATGGGGGTGATCTGGCAGCCTTTTAAAAGGAGTTCCTGAACCCATTCCCATGCAGCAGCAGATTGTTCCAATGGCCCCTGGCGTCACACAGACACTCCCCAAGTGAGGCACCTTTGTTACACGCTGCAAGTGGCAACAAAATCATCAGAAAGTGGGAAAACAGTCACAACCTGAACATGGGTATCTGTGTTCTCCTCATAAAGGCTGTGGAGAGAAGTCCTCCATCCTTGTCCATCCGGGGCCGTGGGTGGGCAGGCAGGACTGCTCCATCTGCAAAAGGCCACTCGTAATTTCTTCCAAAACAAGGTTTGGAGCTGGGAGAGAGACCTTTGTGGCCAAGTTTCAATTAAGAAGATATTTTGCAGAGGAGGAATCTTTGTTTTCAACTCTTTTTCTCTTTGAGATTCCTGAGCTGTTTTCAGATGTGCCTTTTGGAAAGTTAAAAGAGGGCTCTTAGTGTCAAATTGAAAAACAGTTTAATCCATAAAACTACATGCCAGATTCTAAAGAGGAGCATCAGATAAGGTTAGTCCTGCTTTGCTAATGGTTCTATTTTTTAACTACAATGATCTGCAAAATTACTTTTGTTTCTTTTGCATTCTTGCATTTCTAAGATTTCTCCCTGGTAGTTAAGTTTTTTATGCCATAAGTTTTCAGTCTTCAAAGACAGCTCCAAGAGCCTGACACAGACACACACAGAGGTGTCACAGACACTTGACCATGGCTTTATTTACGTGTACTTTCCATGCCCAATAAGGGACCGGGGCACTGGGTCAGCAGGTCTCTGTCATTTGTAGGCTAAAGGATTTACAGCCCCAGAACAAACCCCTCCTGCTCCAGCAGAGCTGCACTGTGGCTCCAGCACCACAACTGGGTCCCTTGGTAGTTTCTGTAATAGGTCATCTTTGCCCTACCACCCTCACCATCCCCTCTGCCTCCAGCATCTCCACCACCTTCATTCTCCTACACCAACTTCAGCATCCCCATCACTCTCACCATCTCCACCACCTTCCTCATTTCCACCACCTTCCCAGCCGTGTGACTGGCCTGTGCCCTCCAGATGCATCTGCTGACCTTTAACAGCCACAGATGTCAGCTAAGCAGCCCCTCACCCTGAAACATCCCTTCTGGGACATCTCTTCTTTTCTTTGTGTACACCCACATCTTTCTCAAGAGGTTTGGCCTCCTCCAGATTCAACTCCTCCCTTCCTAGATTTGCCTTCCTACGAGGTGGGACAATGTCACTCCTGGGCAGTGGGGCCAGCAGGACAGAGGATGCCAGCCCAGTGATGGAGATGGGACATGGCAGCCCCAAGTGACATCCCCTGCCCTCAGCACCAGGCGAGGCCAATGCCAACCACAGAGCTTTGCCCATCTCAGAGCTGGGTGCTCCCACTGGAGCCTGGCCATGGTGCCACAGTCCCCGAGCAGCCTCCAGCTGGGTTTGGGCAGCACAGGCTGGCCAGCCCCAGTGGCACCCACATGCCCCAGCACAGGAGCTGGCTGTGCCAGGCAGCCAAGCCCAATGGGTCCAGCTGTGATGCAGCAGCTTCCCCTGGACAGCACGGCAAAGGCAGAAGTAAAGGAAGTCCTTGATTCAAAATAAAAGGGCAAAAGGCAATTAATTTTCTTCATGGACATTGCATGTCATTTCTCACTTTATAGACAGGCCCACAGAGTTCCAAGCCTCCAACTGATTCATGATTTCAAGGGCTTTACTCACTACAAATAATCTTATGATGATGAAACCATTGCGTAAACTTTGGAAGAAAGATCCTGCATGAATATAGCCAAATTAGGAAAGCCCTACCGTAACAGCTGTGTTCAAAACCACACGTATTGCTGGTTTATTTTTTAATCTACATTACTGAAGCTATTTTTGACTACAAATGGGATGACTCATTTGATCACAACCAGTGAAAAAACATTGTGTGTGTGTGTGTGTGTGTGTGTGGCCACAAAGCTTTTCTTAGAGTGGACACAGTATTTTCTTTCCTTCCTACTTCAATCCTATATCTCTTTAAATCAACCACAGGCAAAATCAGCACGTACAGAAATTTAGGTTTTCTTAGTCAATATTTAATAGAAAAGGAGCTGCCTGGATTTAAGTGGCCTTTGTCTGCCTTTTTGATTCATTTCTTCCGTTTATTTTCCTGTCAGTTCCCTTTGATTGCTCTGCTCCAACTGGGGATCCAGGAGATGAAAATTTCTTCAGAAATACTTCAACCAAATCTGTAGCTTTACTACTATGCTCACGGAAGGGGGGAAAACACTTAACTGAAAGCAGCTGCAGAGCCGTATTTTCAACTTCATTTATCCCTTTATGTTTTTACAAAAGAGAAAAATTGAAAATTAGCCAAGAATGTAGTACCAGAGTCTCTTCCTAGAAAACACGGCAGAGTTTGCAGTAATCCCTTTAACCACAGCACCAGCGTCTCTTTCTTCAGCACACAAACGTTGCTCTCAGAGGGGCGAAAGCCCCGTCCCACGAGGTGCTGCTGGGGTGGTCCCTGCTGGCACCTCAGGGTGTTCTGGCTGCCACCTCACCAACCCACAACATCAGAAATATTCATCACTTTGGGCCATTTCTGTTGTCTGTGGGTCAGATTTGCACTTGAATTAATCAAGGAGCCATTCAAGCAGCTCTTTTAAATGGACACTCTTGGTATGGATTGCCAAGGTATGGATGGTGGTAGCATCAGGGCTCCCTGGGCTCATCAGCTCCAGAGCCCCACTGCTTCAGTCTCCTGGGGGACAGCAAACCTCACTTCCAGCTGCCAGGTTTCATTCCCTTTCTCCACAGATGCCTTTTATTTCTTCACAACAAAGCAGGTCGGCATCAATTCCAGGCAGAAGTTTGGCCCTTTCCTGCACCTGGGATTCCTGAGGAAATCATGAAATCCTTAAGAATCTCTTTTTGTGCCCCCCACTCTGCCACTGCCCTGTGGCCGGGCTCCAACCTCATTGGCCTGCTCCGTGCATGCCTGGTCCCCCCAAAGCCCCCCTCAGTCCCCAGCCAGGCAGCTCCCAGATGCCATTCTGACCAAGAGATATGGATGGCTTAAGGAGCTTTAAATCACAGAATGGTGTTCTCACAGATGACCTCATACATCCTTTCCTCCCCTGTCCTCGGTGACTCCAATAAACTCCTGACCTCGTGGACCGACGAAGACGAGCTCAGAGGAGCAGGGCAGTCTGGCTTCACCTCCAGCAGCTCGTCAGAAACAGCCAGGAGCAGAGCTGGGATCACACACCACTGCTGGTGCCATCCTGCCAGCAGAAACGGGATTGCCCAGGGACAGGCTGCTGCCCCCGGAGCTCAGCAGACCCCGAGGGCACCTGAGGAAGCCCTGTCTGGTGACACCTCTGCGGGGATAGTTTTGTCCTAATAAAAGCTGCCAGTGAATCAACAGGAAGCTGAAATCCCTGATTCTCATAACGGAGCATCTTTGCCCGGTTGTCAGCAAGTGACGGGGAATGACTCCTGCAGGGATCAGCTGTGTTTAGTCATAGGATGATTCTGTCTCTTCCTAGCAGAGAGCTAAGTATAGCCCGGCCTCATCACTCAGCAGTGATCCCCGCTGCTGGCGTCCCTCCCATGCTCGGAGCCGCCTGGAACTCACCTCCACCTCTCCCTGGCTGCCCCACTCTGCTCCACAGCCTGCCGGGACGCTGCAGCACACTGCACCCTCGGGGACAGCATTTACGGTTGTTTATTCCTGTTTATTGACAGGCTGAGTCGTTCAGAAACCTGGAAACTAAAATAGTCCCCATCCAGCTTGGCTGCGTTTCCCATCCCAAAGAGCTCCCACCATCAGGAGCTTCCCAAGGAGGTTCTGAACGCTGGGAATAACCTGCCCTTGGTGTGCCTTCTCACTCTGCCTATGTTTCACTATCACTTGTCATGATTTATTTGTGTTATCATTAATTACAACTGTTCCAGATGTATTTTATTGTAAATGGAAGCATCTAGAAGGGTTTTAACTCTTATTCTAATGTCGGTTTTATTGTCTTCCAACATTCAGTAAGCACAGAGCCTCATTACACCCTGTGTTGAGCTGTTTCCATGCTGCTGGAAAGCCTTGGCTGCCCAGTCCTGACCAGCACCTGCAGCCTGCGGGGGCACAGTTTTGCAACTGCTGCTTAAAACTAAAACCAACAAACAAAAACTCACCCAAATCTGTCACTTTTACATGTAACATCTCCCTGCTACATGAATTTGCCCCTCCACGCTTGTCCCACGCATGACCTCAGCTCCTGATGAGCGCGGGGGATGACAGGGACCTGCCACAGTGTCCCTGCGGTGGGAGGCAGCATGGCAGTGCCACTGCTCCTGCTGGGTGCTGGCCTGTCACCCCGTGCCTCGTGGTGCCCTGAAATCCCTTGGTAAGTTCTTTCCTAAGTCCCAGGTCGCCACGTGTGTGTGTGCCTTGGGAAAGGGAGATAATGTCACCCCATTGCCATGTCAAACGTTTCCCGGGGCTGCCAAGCCCTTCATGGGTTTGAAAAACAATATCCCTGTGCTGTTTGTTCTCTCTGCTCGCTCCCAAAATGCCTCTGGAAGGTCAGGTTCAAACACCCTCCCTGGAGGGATTTTATCTCTCCAGAATTTCTCTTCTGTCTTTGCTTTTTAACCCAGATTTTTCTGAGGATGTTCAAATACCTCTTCTCAGAGTGTTCAGAGATTCACTCAGGGG
>NW_008238347.1:1398163-1399823 GCF_000691975.1 Corvus brachyrhynchos
GGAGGGGCTGCCAGCCCCCAGTGCCCTTGGCCTCTTTGCTGTACCTCCCCTGCTCCTTGCACTCTCTGTCCTGAAGAGGATGAATCCCTTCTCCCAGGGCCGGATCCCGGGGGCACTGCCCGCTCCGTCCTGCGCCCGGGGAGAGCCCCACCAGTGCCCGGGGCCGCGGGAGCCCAGCGCTCACCGCCGAGGGCGATGGCATTGCTGTCCCAGCGGATTCTGAGGCTCGAGTGGAGAATTCAGTGACCCAGCTGCCCCTGCACGGACCCGGGCAACACACCCCACAGGCGGGAGCAGCAGAAAGTCCTCTTCTTGCTGGGGAAGCAAAGCGGGGTTGGGGACGGCAAACACAGTCCTGTGCTGCGTTCCCATCTCCCCCCAGTGAGGTACCGGCTTCTGCCGCTGTTCACTCATTTCCCTGTCCACAGGGCTGCTGTAAATTCTATTCCTTCATTTGGAAAAGCGTATCCAAGTCCAAATGATCCTGGGATATCTGTTTCCCTGTTCCCCTTCTGTGAAGGAATGCTGCGAGAAATCCCAGGAAAAAAAAATGTACCAACATGGGAGAAATTAAATCTACACGAGTTTAGGATTTTTTTTCCAGATTACAGTTCTAAGGAGACAGTTCAGCTCTGAGCAGGGGTTGTGCTCCCAAATCACAACAGGCAGCTGGATCCTGGTTTCTGTTATTTCAGGGTTTTCCCTGGACTCAATGAAGGCACAATGAAGAAGGGAGAATGGCTGGGATCAGTGGGAAATGGAGAAGCGGGGGAGTGAGCTGGGAGCATGTGGAGCCCTCCCTCCCTCACCTGCACAAAGGGGCTTTGTGCTGGACCTCCTGGCCACAGCAGGAGCAGGCAGGAATGTTTGTTGGAGCAGGCAGGAATGTTTGCTAAAGCAGTAAAGACCTCACCAATCCATGTTAAAAAAAAACCCAAAATACAAAAGGCAATAGATTGTCATTCAGTGCTCTACATCCATTGAAATAACAAGAGAAATATGCTTTCGGGCAGTTTCTTCTGCTAAAAACATTCTGTGTCCGTCTGCTGTGATAAACTGCCCCAGCACATTCCTGTCTGATTCAGAAATCCATTTCCCTGCACTTGGTGTCAGAGACTGGGATGGGAGGATGGTGGAGCAGTGGGACAGAGGGACTGCGGGACAGAGGGACCGCGGGACAGTCCCAGCCCAGCCACAACAGGCAGCTTGGCTGGAGAGCTGCCAGCTCACTCCACCCCAGCCAGGGGCTGCACAGTGCTTGGGTACCCACAAGCAACAGCCCCATCCCTCCCCTCCGCACCCCTCTCTGGCACCGCTTCTTTGGGGCAGGAACGCTTATAAATACCATTCTTTTCTTTCTTTGCCCTCTTCATTTAAGCCCCGGGGGCTGTGCTGTCCTAGCACAGAATCCCAGAATGGTTTGGTTATTGACCACCCCAGCCAGGGGCTGCACAGTGCTTGGGTACCCACAAGCAACAGCCCCATCCCTCCCCTCCGCACCCCTCTCTGGCACCGCTTCTTTGGGGCAGGAACGCTTATAAATACCATTCTTTTCTTTCTTTGCCCTCTTCATTTAAGCCCCGGGGGCTGTGCTGTCCTAGCACAGAATCCCAGAATGGTTTGGTTATTGAAAAGGATGACCTTTATCCACTTCCATCCT
>NW_008238347.1:1400300-1412490 GCF_000691975.1 Corvus brachyrhynchos
GGCCATCCGGGCTGACCCGGGGAGCCGATCCGATCGAGGGACAGCCCGGGGGGACACCGGGAGCGATCCCGATCGAGGGACAGCCCGGGGGGACACCGGGAAGGATCCCGATCGAGGGACAGCCCGGGGGCACACCGGGAGCGATCCCGGTGCCGGGCCAGTCCAGGCGGACAGGATGCGGTCCGGTCGGGGACCGGCCGAGCGCGATGCCCGGGGCCGAGCGCTCCCTGCCCTGCCCGGGGGCCGCCCGAGCGGGAGCCGCGTCCGGAGGTGCCCGGGAGGGGCGGGTGCGCACCGGGCACCGCACGGCTGAGAAACGCCGGGGGTTTATTTTTTTTCCCAATATCCCTCAACTCCTGGTTTTCTTGCCCGCGTAGCCCGCCCGGTACCGGCGGCTGGGCAGGGCTGCGAGCGGGCAAACCCTCCCGCCCGGGGCTGGGACGGGACAGACATCCCCACTCGGGGCCGCGGGGGACAGACCCCGTCCCTCAAGTTCTTCCCTCCTTCCTGCCCTTCCACAGGCACCTGAGCCGTGCGCTGCAGTCCCCAGACCGGCTCTGGGACTGCCCAACTCCGTGCTTGCCTTTGTGCTTATTTCCGTGCAAAAATCGCCCCACCAAAGCTTTTGCTGGGAAAGCAACTGTTTGTTGTCTGAATTAACTCGTGTACGGCACAGCTGTGCTGAGCTACAGTCTGAGGGAGTGAGGGAGTTGCTTGTCCCCTTCTAGACCCTCTGGAAAGTGTTTACTCCAAGAAATCCCGGCTCTTAGCACAGTGTCCTGTGAGCCGGCAGGCACTGAGCTGGATGGAGGGGATTCTAATTGCCGGATAAAAGCGTGTGGAACGGGAGCAGCTGCTCTCATGACCTTCCTCGCTGCACCTTTGTCACCGCGTGGTTTGGGGATGAGTTCAACACCCCATATCAGCCTAGTGTGGTCCCGTCTCGCTGGGCAGTGCCCAGAGCCGTGCCCTGGGACCAGTGGCCAGGGATCTCCCAGGGCACAGGGGCACCTCAGACCCTTCCGCATGGGGGGTGGTTCCCTCTGCCGTGAAGTTTCTTGCCAGTGCTGGCCTTGGGGGTCCATCCTGCCCGTCGGGATGGGAAGGTCAGCCTGGCTGTTGTCGAGGTGTAGCACCTTCTGTCCCATTAGGTTTGAACTGAGCCGCTGCTGGATCCCAAGGAAAACTGTGTACCAGGTTTTACTGAAAACTGGCTATCCGGCAGGATAGCCGGGCAAAGGTTGGTGTTTGGCAGCAGGAGCTGCTGTCTGACACGGTCTGGGTGGCCGGGCTGTGCTGTGCTCCTCAGCGTCCTCCTGTCCTGCTCTCCCTGAAATACACAGTGCTTTGAGGTGGGGCTGACGGATACAGGATTCCTCCTTCCCTGTCTGCTGACCCCGTTGGCTGCCCACCATGGGGACACGGTCAGTGCTTGCTGACAAGGGCAGGCACCCCCAGCGTGGCACTGCAGGGTGGCCCTGTCCCTGCAGGAGGTGGTCGGGGTTTGGTGGGACCTGCTGGTGTGCCATCCGCAGAGACTCCGAGCAGTGTGTCCTCTCCCAGCAGGTCTGTGCTGCTGATACCTCAGGCATGTCCACAGGGTGCTGCCTGCCACAGCTCCCGTGGGTGCCAGCTGTTGCCCTCAGGAAGCTCTTGCCAGGCACTGAGTGGAGATGGATCCCACGGGAGTGAAAACTGAGCCTTTTTCATGGGGCTGTGTGCTGGCTGCTGGGCTGTGGTCAGGCTGGGTCTGCTGCAGCAGCTCAATTCCTGCCTTGTCTGGAGCAGGGGGGTCTGAGCAGGGCCAAGCTCCTGCCTGCAGCCCCAGGCTGAGGGTTCCTCAGGGGAGGGAGTGCAGGAGCAGGGCTGGACTTGGACAGCAAGGAGGACTGAGCAAGTCCTGGCTGTGGGATGTGCCCTGGCAAAGCTGTTTCTGCACTGGAGCCATCTCCCAGGAGCTTCTCAAGCATCATCTGCAGGGAGCGGAGCAGGGAGGGCTCACAATGCACCCCAAAAGGCTTGTGAATGCAGAAAGCATCCGAGACTTCCCAAAATGTGCGGCTGGACCCTCAGCTCCCATTGGTGGCAGGGCAAAGGACAAGATGTCACATTTAAAGTCACTTAGATCTGAGGCAGTAGCACAGATTCTGCAGTGCAAGGGGTAGTTCTGTGGGCACCCTCTCGGGCTGCCGTGGGCAGTGCTGAGTGAAGCCCCTGCATGGGCGGGGGATGCCGGGCTCTGCACGTTTCTGCTGCCCAGCTGCCTGTCTCCTCTCACCTGAACACTGCAGCATGAAAAAAAGATGTCCCAGCTAGTTTGTACTTCAAAAGGGATATGAAATGACATAATGAAATCAAGGAAAAAGAATAATACAGACCCTGGATCAGTGTCTGAATAATCTATGTCCAAACATAAATGGGTGTCTCTGCAGTAGACGGCTGTTTAATTTCCTGAATCCTAAGACGGGCACTTTTTCTGGGCATGGTGTGGAATACTGTCAAATTTTAATTTAGCTTGGCAGTGTCACACAGCCAGTCTGAGCAAGTCGGGGAAGGCAAGTCTGGAACTCATTAGAGCTTGTTGCGAGGCCCCGAAAATTTGATTTTCAATCACTGTTGGGTTTAATTATTGTTGATGTCTTGCCTAGCGTATTCTGGGATTCTTTCTGAGGAAATTAAAGCAGCATGAGTGGGACAGCATTCTGTTTGGCACAGGGCTTGTTTAGATTAAATTCTGAGTGGAGAGTTAAAGCTCAAAGCAGGGAGAAGGCGATGGCTGGCACGGCGCGAGCACTGGAGCAGGTCCAGCTGGCCGGGCGGGCCCTGGGGCTTGTGTACTGTTCTCACTGAACTCTGTCCCTTCTTGTCAGAACAAAATAACCCACGAAGCTAAAAGCACCCATCAAAGCCAAGGTAAAGTTTACTCAGTTAATACAAATTTTGGTTCTTTAACTTTTTCTTTCTTCGGTTCTTCAGTATGGGACTTGCAAACATCCAAAGCATCCTGCAGGACAGGAGAGAAGTGCTGCTGTTGCAGGGATAAATGGGTTCCAGGGGATGGTCTGGGGGTCTTGGTGCCTCAGGGAGAGGCAGGAACTCCCTTTTTATCAGCAAAGTACCTGGATGCTTGAAGAGCCCTCTGTGTGTATCTGCAGATGTGGATGGGAATGCTGGTAGGGACTGGGAGCTTCCATTGGTAAAGTCCAAAAACTTGGAGCTTTTAAAAACTTGCCATCACAGTTAGAAAATCAGCTTTGTCGTTCATGTTTTCCCAAACTGGGTGCCTTGGTCAGGGCGTGCAGGGTGCCTGGGCTGAGCCCCGAGCTGTTCCTGCGGCCTGGTAGGTGCCTGGCTCTGTGGGAAGGATGCTCAGCTCCCAAATAACAGGGGGTTCTGCCCAGAGATTTTCTGTGGGACACATCTGTCGTGTCCCCAAGCTCTGTGAGCAGTTTGGGTGGGTGCTGGTGAGGATGCTGAGCAAGGGGCTGTGGAGGCAGCGCCCGAGTCCCTTGAAGGTGCTGCTGCTCTGTTGTGTAAACGTTGTCAGGGCTGCAAAACAGCTTCATCCCAGCTCTGTGGGGTTGGACCACGGACTTTGAACAGTTACACGCCTGGGAGTTGTTTGTCCCTTGCAGAGTTTTCATGCCTGTCATTTCTGGTTGTAGTCCCCTCTAGCAGAAGCTCGGTTTCATTATGGAGCTGGTACTGTCTCTGCAGAGCCACTCCTTGAGGATGAGGAGCTTGGTCCCAGTGCTGGGGACAGGTCACACATGGCTGGTGGCCTGGGGAGATGGCTGTGACCCGCCCTGAAAGCTGGTTTGTCCTCATGGGACTAAATCCCTGCTCCCAGAGCAGTGTCCTCGGGAGGAAGCAGCTGCCACTGGAAAGCAGATGTGGATCTTAATAGAGAAACCTGCTCTGGGCAAGTATTTATAGACATGAAATCATAAAGCAGCACAGGGGTTAAAGACCTTATTTTGGGACTTGGACTCAGAGCTAAACTGACTCCAATAAAATGCAATTTACAAATTACAGAAATCCCTCTGGTCCTGCAGGGAGGCAGTGTCTGGCATATTTGTTTAGGCTGGGGTTTTTCTCCTTTTTTTTAAAGAAGGAAATACTGTATTTCAGCCATCCAGGAAAGGCAGTACTCAGATGTCCCATCTTGGAGCTACTGTTCCATTTAGAGATGGGGCTCAGAGAAAGGGTAAGATTTCCAGGCAGCTATTTGCAATTTTTGAAGAGCAGGAGTTTCCTAATGCTGGTACCAGCTGGATTCCCCACACTTTTACCATCTCACCTACTCCCAGCACTTTGCCTCCCTCACTTGGTTCCATCAGATGAACACAGGAAAGTAAATTCTCTCCAAAGCATCGTGGCTGGTTGCCTGTGTCTTGCCAGTATTTGGGGTGGCACAGTCCCTCAGCTTCTGCCTTGGTTTCAGGGCATCACCAGCCACAAGATTCACTTGGACTTGTTCATGCTGTTTCTGAAGACCTGCAAATGTGTTGCTCAAAACCACCTCACTTTATTTTCCATCCATTGTGTTGAGATGGTGAAGCTCAGGGCTGATACAGAGAGGCTGCAGTGCAGGACAGGGTGAAGGAAAGGGATGGGGGGCCCAGGCATGGCCCTGCCCTAGTGCCCACCTTCAGCTTTCTCCTGTTTCCTCAACTGTAAAGATCCTTCTCCTACTGCTGAGAAGTTACTAAGTCCTAAATCAGTTGTTATATGGAAATCTGATGGAAGCAGCTCCATCGGTGCATCCTGTCAGGGTTCTGAGGGCCCCCCATTCCCAGTGGCATCCAGAACCTTCTCCTCCTGTGGGAGATGGGAGGACACAGCTGGTTCTGGGCAGGTAACTGGAGATCACCGAGACTCTTACCTGAGTGCTCTGGAGCTCTGCATGTCTGCTGTTTAATTAGGTTCGGGGGGGTTCTTCCCATTCCAGACACTTCCTCACAGCTTGGTTTGGGTTTATAATTAAGTCCAAGTATCTGAAGCACTGTCTGGCTCGTGAAAAAATCTGATTTTTCAGCATTTGCCCTTCTCTTATCATTAATTCACACATTGTTAGTGAAGAAAGGAATGCTGCCAGCTATGTGCTCTTGGAAGAGGGAGATATTTGCAGAGGCCCTGGTTGTTGGAGCTCTGTCATCCTGTAGGTTGGGATCTGGCAGCTCCATTGAAATATTTTCCTCCAGTATCAGTGCCTTTCCCTGGTCTTTATGTTGCTAAAATAAAAGGCAGCAAACTTCTTACTCTGCAAAGTTTAATACAATAAGTGCTTCCAGTATTCGAGATGATATCAACTCATTCACTGGTGCCTTGAATAAATCCAGTAGAGAGAATTCGAGATGAAAGACAGCCTTTTGTAAGGGAATTTTTTTCCTGTGAGTGTGGTAATTGGGATAGCGCTTGCTTGGAATCTGGCAGGGAAACAAATTGCTTGCAGGTCATGACTACAATGGATGTTTTCTATGAAAATGAGAAGAAAATAAAAGATCCCTTTGCTGTTCTCAGAACTGCAGTAGTGAATGTGTGTATTGGTTAATGCACGTCTAAGAGCAGTTGCTTGCCTTGCACCCGTTTATTCCCCTTGCAGAGTCAAGGAGCCTCTCCTGAAATCCAGAACAGCCCCGAGTGTCCCACCCAAGCTGAACCCTCCTGCAGGAGGTTCAGGGGATGTTTTGGACTGTTCTGTGCCAGGACTGGGAGTTGGTTCCTGAGCACACCTGAGGCTGGACCTCACCAGACATCAGGTGCACCCAAGGAGGATGTTGAACTTTAAGGTCCCTTCCAGCCCAAACCATTCTGTTTGTTGGGCATCAGCAGGAGAGGAGAAATTGAGCCAAATGCCCGATATGTGAACTGGAGTATGCAGCATTCCCCTTGCTGGCACAGACACCTCTTTTGTTGGATGTAAACCTTTGCACCCTCCAGTTACTGGAAATCCGTAAGGAACTTTGAGCTAGCCCCAAATCCATAATGAATTTTGAGCTAGCCCTCTATTATTATGCAAGCTTAGCTCTATTATAGTCAATTGATGACAACAAATGATCTGCTGTCCATCCCTATCCCAAAACTCCTCAGCAATTGTGCTCAGCAGACTGGTCCCACCCATGTGAATATTGTGTGGCTTTTCCCTGTTCCTTTGTTCAAGGGTCTATTTCAGAGTTGGTTGTTAATCTTCCAAACTCGTTGCAGCTGGAGGAACCCCCCAAAGGGCTCTTGAGGTCCTTCAGCCTCCCTGGAGCTCTCTCCTGCCATGGCTGTGATTTAGGGGTAGGGTATCTGATCCGAGGCTGCAGGGAAGGGTTTGGATTGAGCCTGTCATGGCCACTGGGGAGCACTGGCTGTGGGGAGAGGTGAAATGAGGACCTCAGCTGTGAAGGGCTGTTGTGAACTTGGAGTAACTTTTTGGAAACCAGCTTTTCCTCTTCCCTCCCTAAAAAGGAGGGGAAAACATACTTGAGGTAGTTACGTGTCTCCAGCACCGTTTTCAGTCTCCAAATAGGGTGTTGTGCAATAAATGCTTTCAGGATCCAGAAGCCTCTGTGGAAGCAGGAGGGCCCCCTTTGCCAGTTCCTTCTGGACCTGTGGCTGTGGCACTGTGTCCCCAGAGCCCTTTTGGGGGCTGGAGAGCCGCAGGTGACTCAGGCAGCAGTGCCAGGAGGGATAACTGCTGTGGGATATCCTTCACCCTGCCCATGGACCTGCCCCGGTGACACTCGTGCTCTGCTGGCATCGAGCACAGCAGTGGGAGAGAGCCAAGTCCTGCCCGTGGTGAGGACAGCTGTGCTGGGATGTGTGATGGGTCCTTGGTGGTCCTTGATTAACCACCACACTGGCCAAGCTTACTGAAACTCTGAATGTGATTTCAGGCCTGAGTTCTACAGGTTCTGCTGCCACTGAGGACAGTCCCTGGCACCAAACCCAATTGTCTAACTGGTTGCAGCAGAGCCTTCGGCAAAGGGTCCTTGGCCAAGGTGTGCTGGGCTGGCCAGAAGGTGACAAAACAAAGACCCTTCTGGAGCCTCAGCTGAGCAGCAAAGAGAGCAGGCTGTGCAGCTGGAGCCTGACCTGCTCATAGCTGCTAGCCAGGACTCCGTCTCACCAGACCTGCCTGGGAGGCTCAGTGCTCCTTTCCAGAGGAGTCCTCGAGCTCTAAACCAAGGTGGAGCCATGTTTGGGTTCTTTCCTTGTCACTTGTCACTCTGGGCTCTCTATTTTCCAGCTGCTCAGCGAATGATGGCCCTGCCTTTGGCCGGTGTAACAGCAAACCATGGCATTACTGGTGTGTTCCTGAGACTGCTCAGCAATGTTTTTGTGGGTAGAACAGCCTCGATTTCCTATCATTTCACTACCCAAGAATTTCCTCTGCCCTGACATGCTTTCTCCTAGCAGCAAGAATGCTGTGAGGCACAGAAAGCCAAAACAGAAATCTTGCAAGGAGTGTCTATCTAGTCCTGGTGAGCAGGATTTGCTTTTCTTCACCCAGTCTGTTGACACAAGCCTGGTTTGGGGGTTTTGGAGCTTTTTTAAAGCATTACAAATGTCTCCAAACTCTTTATCTTAAGGTGATGCCGAAGTTCAGCTGCAGTTCCCGGATGGGCTTGGGCATAGGTGGAGCCTGGGACAGTCGGAGCATTTGTTTCACATTATCTTACGGGTTTGGGGCTTTTTGCAGTATCTTGCATAATTTTTAAGAAGAAATCTCCTTTTATGCCTATGTGAGGAGCTGTAGCAGAGCACAAGGAGAAGCTCCGTGCCTGGGCAGGACGTGCAGTGACCGGGCACTGGCGCCTGTTGTGTTTGGCCCCCGCTCAGGGATGGGAGTGAGCGTGGCTCAAATCTCCCTCTGCTTCTGAAGGAGTGAGAAATAGCACTCTCCTGCAAACAGAACCTGCCTGGGCTTTCAGAACCTCGAGGAGATGCTGCCCAGAGGGGTCTGAGCTTGCTGGGCATGGCAGTGTCCCCTCCCCACATGGGGTGGGCTCAGGTGTCTTTGCCTGGGCTGCTCCTGGTGCTCTGGAGAGGTCTGCCCATGCCACAGCGATGTCCCTGAGGCTCCATGGGATCACTTGAGCAGCAGTGGGGATCAGCTGCCATGTCAGCACCTTCCCCTGCTGCTGGACACCTGCACCTCCAAGGGCAGGGAGGCCTGAGCCATCCTGGAGCCGCATGTTGCCTTGAGGAGCCGCCCAGTTTGCAAGTGTTCCCCCGTGTGTTTTCCTGTAGCTCCAGCTCAGGTGAGGAGCCTCCTGCTGCTGACACTGGTAACAGGAGGTCCCCAGATGATCACAGAATGGTTTGGGTTGGAAGGGACCTTAAAGATCATCTCATTCCACCCCTGCCATGGGCAGGGGCACCTTCTACTGTCCCAGGTTGCTCCAAGCCCCGTACAGCCTGGCCTTGAACACTTCCAGGGATGGGGAGGTCAGATTTGGAGCCTCTGGTCTCACAGGTGTCTGGTCCTGGCTAGAGCAGTGCCCAGGGGGGAGGGCTTGTGGTCAGGTCGCCTGCATGTGTCTGGAGCTGTTTGTGCCCAAAAGTAATGGCTCGGACTTCATTAGTCTTGTCTTGAGGAAATGGGTTCTCAGCTTTTGGTTATAGCCCCAAGGCCCCTGGGATTGGGACCACTGGTCAGACCTGTCCATCCATCACCCCCAGTGACCCCAGCTCTGCTCCCTGGGGGCTGCAGGACACTCACCCTGCCCTTGGCAAGGGACAGCTGGGCCCACGCCATCACTGGCAGCGTTTGGAGCACAGAGCAGTTAACCTTTGTTAAAGCTGGACCTTGGACAGGGAGCAGGAGTTGTGTTTGGACAAGCAGAATAAGTTAGCAGGAAAGGGGCTGGTTCCCAGGGAAGCAGTGCAGTGGCACACAGGGTTTGTGCCTCCGTGTGGAGGTCCCTGGCTGGTGCCACCCCAAAGGGCTGCGAGTTCCTGCACTGACACTTCCATGACTCGAGGTCAGGTTGTCTGGGGAGGTTCTGGTGCTGCCTCGTGCTACTGACCACACTTCTCCCTGTGCCTTTTCCCTTGTGTGTAATGAACCTTTTCCAAATGAGTTCCTTTAATCCAGATGTTTATGTTTTAGATAAACCACCCCTCGCAGTCCCTTGCTGATACTCAGCTCCTGTTTGGCTCACTAAGATCAGAGTCAGCTAAGCCCCAGCAGTCAGTGGGTACCTGGCACATGGCTCCAGAACTGGCAGGGTTGTGAGTGGCCTGTGGGAATCCTCCGTGTCTTTATCTGTCCTGGAGAGCTGGCACATGGCTGAAGAACCAAGAACATCCTGTGTTTGGATATTAGAGGCAGAGGGGAGTGTTTGGGCATGTTAGGGCCATTTTTAAGATGTATTTTTATGAACTCTGAGGGTAAGAGGTCTTTTCATTGGCTTCAAAATATTGGGACAAACTGCAGGTGAAAATTGAGATGAAAATTACAGGTGAAAGGTGAGGCAGAAATAAAACAGCAGTCCTGGGGCAAAGGGAGCTGAAACAGACCATTCCCTACCCCTTGGGATGGATTTCTCCAGGATGAGCAGCCTTGTGTGGAGATTTAATGGTTCTGGGCAAGAAAAAAAGGCATGTAAAGTCCTGTCATCTACCTTGAAATTGGCAGACAAACATCTGGTCATTTCTAGAACATCTGTTTATAAAAACTTTGTATTTGTTAGCAACATCGTGTTTTCCAAGTAAGTGAAATATCTTTCCTGAGTGCCATCAAGTAACCTTTTCCTCCCAAAAGCTGCAGAAGGAGTTTGAACATCAGATGAGAGCTCAGGGTGCCCCAGGTCCATGCAGGAGCTTTGAGGAGCCTGGTGCTGGAAGTGGGACAGGTGGATGTAGGAGGGAGCAGGAGGAAGGAGGGCTGCCAGCATCATCACTGGGTTTGCCTCTGAACAGAGATTCAGAGCCTGGAGCTGCTGGACACAGCTTGGGTCAGCCCATGGTCCCCACGGGGCTGGGGAGCTGCATCTGTTCTTTGGCTTCAGTTCTTCCACTGCTGTTGATCTGTCCCTTTGAAAATAGGCTTTGGCAAGGACAGCCTCTTCCGAGGTGCCAAAGAGCGATTTAAATAGTGCATGACCTTGTAATGAAGGACTGTGACAGTGCAGGGACTGGGGTCAGGTTGCATGGGCAGGTACCAGCCCTCTCCAGCACTGGGCACCTCCACAGCCTCACCCGTGCTCTGCCGGGGTCTGAGCTCCTGAGCCTGTCCTGGAGCAGGGAGATGCAAGAGGATGATCCCTGTGGGTCCCTCCCATGTCAGATATTCTGAGTCAGACAGGCTCTCAAGGTGTGTGCACAGCTGGATCGTCAGTTCCTAGAACAAGCTCAGGTCTCAAGAGAGATTAAAAACCTTCTACAAAATCTGGTAAATGGCCCAAAAAAGGCCGGGAGTTGCGAGACCTGTGCGTGTTCCCAGGCCCTAATGGGAAATGCCACCTGTGATGCCCAGAGTGGTCAGAAACCTGCCCAACCCTGACACTTGGCAGTGCTTCCTGGGGCCCAAAGGTGTGGGGTGTGCTGGAGGGTGGGTTAAGCCGTGTGCTTTGATCTCTGACTGCACAGGGTCAGATGTGCTGGGCTGGGGTGACGCTGCCGTGGTGCTGCCATTGCTCCTGCTGGGCCTGGGACTGCCCTTGTTTTCCTTCAGCTCATTTTTACAGGGAACAAGCATGTCTTTCAGGCAGGAGCCTGACAGCTCCTGTATAAACATCCAGGCTGAGATAAATTCAGTGTCTGGTGGTGTCACCTTGCCCTGATGCCTCCTGCAGCATTTTGTTTTTGTCTCCTGCTGTACCCCCTGCATTCTTCACATTCAGAAAGCCATGTTTGATAAATTCATGGGGCAGACACTAGGTTTATTTTCTGATGTTACTGGCTCCTGGTGTGGATTTTTGCTCGTCTTTCTCCTGCTGGGAGGTTGTTAGGATGTCTCTGCAGCAGTGAACACCCATGGATGAGTGACTTTCGTCTGTTTTCAGCGAGCAGCAAAAAAGGCAGCACAACCACAGCCCCCCATGTCGTTCCACCACCACCTCTCCTCCCCAGAGCATTTCCCCACTGTATTTCCTGTTCACTGTGGAAACCACCCATGAAGTCCAGTGCCACAGGCATGGAAACATGCCACATTCCCAAAATACACTTGGAGAAAGACCAAGGAGGTCCAAGGTGCAGTAAAGCAAGTTTAGCATCAGGTTATGGCAGCGCATCTCCGTGTCTCCTGCCTGATCTTCTGACTTGCACAGATTCATGTGCAATATATGAACCCTACAGACTGGATCAAAACTGCCCTTAAATGAGACCTGAGGTCTCTGTGGATGAGGTTAAGGTGGCTGTCCAGTGTGTGGGCAGGTTCACTGGGTTTGATGTGCCAGCCCCTCCATCTTCCCTCACTTGGAAGTGAAAACCTTCATCCCGAGCATCCTTAAATAAACTCACATCAGGGTTGCATGGATATGGTCATATGGTGTTTGGGAGATCGGAGGCTTCTTGGGACACAAGGAATGGCTGAAGAAATGCCTGTCTGAAGGACAGTATACACTCTCAGGGCTGTCTCAGGTAGCCTCTGAGGCTAAAGCCTTTCCAGCCCGGTGTCCTGCTCTTTTCCAGATGTCGGGGAGCCAGCCACAGATGGGAAGAGGTGTGCCTTGTTTGCGCTGCAGAGGGCTGTGCACGGGCTTCGAGCCACACTCCTGGAGGTAACGTTGGTCCTATCCTGCATCCTGACTGAAACGTGCTTAGTGACAGAACATCTCATTATTTGATACTTTATTTCCAGTTTTTCCTCTTAAAAACACAAATTTGGGTAAATAGGCCCTGTTAGCAGCAGCTGGTGGGAGCAGACCAGACAGTGCCTGGCTCAGAGCAGGGCAGGGGCTGCTCCCTGCCCCAGCAGGACTACAAAGGGGCTTTAAAATGGAATGCAGACGTCCAGGTGTCAGTAATTAAAAGAGAATTGGTGCCCTCTGAGCTGCCTCACAAACACTGGGCTCCTCTCTGCTCCTGAGGAGCAGCACGGGCTCCCCAGGCTGCGTGGGCTGTGGTGGTGGTGCAGGGAGGCTGTGGTCCAGCTGTGTTCCCACTTGTGATAACTCAGCTGTGTGAAATCCAAACTTTAAAACACTCATTTGGTGGAAGCACAACTTTTTTTTTTTTTTTTTATTGACACCAT
>NW_008238347.1:1412539-1414857 GCF_000691975.1 Corvus brachyrhynchos
AGAGTTACTTTGCCCCTTTTGCTATTAGTGTTTGATGGCAGTGCTGGCCACCAGAGTGTCCTTAAACACTCGTCTGGGTGATTTATACCTATTATAGTCAATTAAGCATCAGTTCCTTCCAGCAGTCACTTTCTTAATGGCACATAAAGCTTCATAATAGGCGAGGCTGGTGCTGGGCTGTTGCAGTCTGGTGAGGAGACCAATCTCCAATTTAGTGATGCTTAAAGGGGTTTCCAAAGTTCAGGGGAAGCCACAGCTCCCCGCAGGTGGGAGGCAGCAGATTTTGTAGTGCCAGAGGGCAGGGTTAGATGGGCTATTGGGGAGAAATTGTTCCCTGTGAGGGTGGGCAGGCCCTGGCACAGGGTGCCCAGAGCAGCTGGGGCTGCCCCTGGATCCCTGGCAGTGTCCAAGGCCAGGCTGGACATTGGGGCTTGGAGCAGCCTGGGACAGTGGGAGGTGTCCCTGCCATGGCAGGGGTGGCACTGGGTGGGCTTTAAGATCCTTTTCAACCCAAACAATTGCATGGTAAGCTTTCCGTCCTTGCTGTAAGCCCAGGCTGTGTTTAACCCTTGGGAGAGGCTGATGCCCCATGACTGAGCCCTTGTGTGACCCCGCGGCCCGGCTCACACCCAGGGGATGCTCTCTTGTCGGGCACAGGAAGATCTGCAAGTCGTGCAAGTGCAGCCAGGAGGAGCACAGCCTGAGCTCGGAGCTGGAGGATGACCGCAAGATCGGGCGCCTGCTCTCGGACTCCAAGTACTCCACACTCACGGCCCGGCTCAAGGGCGGCGACGGCATCCGCATCTACAAGAGGAACCGCATGATCGTCACCAACCCCAACATCTCGGGCAAGGACCCCACCTTCGACACCATCACCTACGAGTGGGCTCCCCCAGGGCTCGCCCAGAAGCTGGTAAGGGGATCCCTGGCGGGCTGGGTGTGGGCTGGGGTCGCTTTTTCAGAACGGAACTCGGCTCTGGAATAAAGTAATTGGGGAAAAGTAGTAAATCATGGTTTGCCTCAGAGAGCAGAACTGTATAGAGCACTCTGTGTTTCGGAAAACTGTGTAAATAAGCAGAGTAGGTAGGAGAGGGGGATGGAATGCCTTTGGGTTTTATGGGTTTGTTTACATTTCTAGGAGAAGTCTTAATGGATTTTACAACTAGAAAGCTCCCTCTTTAGTGAAGCTCATCTGCAATAAAAGCACGGCTGAGGAGAGATCCCATCCCTGCTGTCCTGCAGCCCTGTGCAGCCCCTGCCCGCTCCAAGGCCTCAGGCTGGATGTGAGAATGATTCCTCCAGGCCTTCTTGGGGTGTCTGGGCTGGGCAAGCAGAGGAGCAGGAAGGAGTTTGGCTTCTGGGGGGCAGCTGGGTGGTTGTGCCTCAGGGCTTCTCCTCTCCTGCTCACAGAGAGCATCCCTGTGCTGCTGGGGGAGTCCTTCCCTGGAGCAGTGGGCTGAGAGGCCCCATTCCCGGGGTCCCCCACCCTCCCTTTGATGAAGACCAGCAGCAGCCCATCCCTGTTCCAGCAGCCTCGTGGAGATCCTGCCCCCGGGAACAGGAGTGGGAGGGCTCCTTGTGCCAGGGCGTGCGAGCCTGGCCGCGAGCTCAGCTCTGTGCCTGAGAGCTGCTGCCTGCAGCTCCTGTCTGCGTGGGCAGGAGCTCTGCCCAGTGCTGCTGCTGGCAGAACCACTCTCACATCCAGCTCTGGAGCTGGGAATTTTTTTTCCTTACAGTTTAAACATAATCTGGTCTAAAAAAATATTTTATAAAGAGAACTCAGGGTAAAAAGGCGAGATGGGGCGTGTGGTCCCGTTTCGAGGGCTGGGTCCAAAACCAAGCCCCCAGCCCAGCTCCACCTCCCTTCCATGCCTGGTTTCCATCTGGACCAGCTGTGTGGGAAGGGGTGGAAGTGGTTTTCAGCGTGTGGAAGTGTGAGCCAGCAGAGCATTTCTTGCGGGAAAGCATTTAGCTGGCTTTTCGCTGTGCCATGGTATAAAACCGTTCTGTATTCCGCGGTCAGGAGTGGGCAGTGAGGAGCCTCTGCTCCTCAAATGAAACAAATAGCTGCAAGCTGTTGATAACAAACAGCTGAAAGCTGCTGAAAATGCAACCTGACTGTTTTAAAGAAGAATTGGGGATACAGATGTGAAAGTGCAGCCACAGCCCCCAGAGCCAGAGTGGTTAATTCTGCTGAAAAACCAGTTGCCCTGAGGGCCTCAGACAGGCTCAGTGGGAGTGAGCTGTGTGCTGGGGATGCTCCATCGAGGTGCTCACAGGTGCCCCTTCCCTTCCCTTCCCTTCCCTTCCCTTCCCTT
>NW_008238347.1:1414921-1422300 GCF_000691975.1 Corvus brachyrhynchos
GCAGGAATGTTTGTGAGCAGCCTTTGCCTTCCGCAGGTCCCAGGGGGAATCAGGGAGCTGCTGAGGGATGGGGAGAACAATGGTGGCACTGTTCCAGCAGCCTGGTCACTGAGCACACTGCCATCCTGGGATTGTCAGGAACCCGGGTTCCATGGGCTGCAGCGTGGTGCTGCTGGTGCCCCGGGCAGGCTCGGCCCCTTGCCCTAAAGGATGCCCAGACTCTGTGGCTCCTGGGCTGATTTCGTCTTCCATGGCCCTGAACCCACCCTCCTGGGGGTGAGTGTTTGGGGTGATCCCAAATGCAGCCCTGGAGAGCCCAGTTCTCCCTCTCCTGCAGCTTCCAGCTCCATCCTTGTGCTGCTGGCAGAGGGGCAGCTCCGAGGGTACAAAATAGATCTGTTTAGGTTTTATAAAGAGAACTCAGGATAAAAAGGGGAGATGGGGAGCTGGATGCAAAACTAAACCCCCAGCCCAGCCCCACCCTCCTGATGGGGGAGGTTCAAAAATTTTATGAAAGCTTTTGATCTCTTTATAGTGCCTGGACAGGCTGGAATATATCTTGGTTCAAGTAAACAACAAGCAGGAGCTTTGGAGACAACCTTGATAAATTCTGGCTTGCAGATCAACTTGACAAACTTTGAGGAGAAGTGTTGGATGTCAGCCACTCTCAGGATAGTTTCAAAGGGATTTGGGCCAAAAAGCTGTTAGTGCAACACTGCCTTGCTCCAGTGGTTTCCTCCTGAAGGCAGCCAGGAAACTTGGGATGGCTTTTAACCTTGTTTTGCTGAAGTGGATGGTCGATAATTGGAGGAAGTTCAGGGCATGTTCTCTTTAAGCCGTGCCTGCAGAAGTCATGAAGTAGATACTCAGGTCCTTGGGGAGAGTGAAAAGAACAGATCATAAAATAGCTCCAAGATCCAGTAGTGAACAGTGAAAACCTAAAATGCTCTTCCTCAAAATTACCTGCACTCAGGCAGCATAGTGAAGCATTGGCCATAACAATAAATGATAGCAGCAGATGTAGCAACTTTTTCTTTTTCTTCGTGGTAGTTTTGGGTGTCAGGTTGGATTTTTTTCCACCCCCTAATCTTTTCTCTGGACACATTTTATGACATCTGCAATTATAACTGTAAGCATTCCCTTGATCAGGGAGTGAAATCCCACTGCATGTCTGGGCAGATAGTGAAACCTGCCTCTGAGCAGGCTTTAAGGAAGCCTTTAAAAAAGCCTTGGGGCTTTGCTTTTCTCACTCTCAGCACAGACACTTTGTATTGGGAAGGGGGATCCTGGAGGTGGAGTGGAACAGGAGGCTCCAGGTGCCTGTGCTGGCTCCTTGCTCTGGTGTAAGTGTTCATGAGTCTTGGCACATCAGTGGATTAAGGATTTCTCCCACTGAGATCCCACCACATTACTGCTCTGCTGGAGCTCGTGCTGGCCTGGTGTTCCTGGTCACACAGCATCGAGCTCCTTTCCAGTTGTGGGGCAGTGCCTGTGTGAGCCTGGGAGGAGCTGTCAGGGAATTCCTGTCTCTTTCTCCTGTCATTCCTCTTATTGATTCCTCACGTCTGTGAAAGGCATTTGTGCACCAGATCACTGCCCCAGCATCCCACAGCTCTCCAACCAGCTGTTCCCAAGCACCACCTTCTCGCACAGGGCAACAACCTTCCCAGGAAACTGGACATCAAGCCCGCCTTTGCACAGGGGCACAATGTATGAGTGTTGATGTCTCATATCCCAGTGTGCAGTGATTTTAACTTGCACCCCAAGACATGGGGAAGAAGCCCTGCTTCCATTAAATCATTATCTGTTGCTGTTCCAAATTTCCTGTCAGGAATTCCGCCTGAGACAGAGCTGCTCTCTGGCTCAGAGTAGCCGAAGTGGAAGTAACTTGGAAGTTTCTCCTGACATGCTGAGTTGTTCAGTGCTGTGCAGGCATGTCTGTGTTGAAAAGCCCAGCCTGAGCCAGCTGCTGTGCCACAAACAGTTAAATCTTTTTGCTAAGTTTTTTTAGATTGAGTTTTCAAGTGCTGACCCAGTAAGAAGCAAATCTAATGCAGCTGGATGCTGGTCTAACAGGGAATGGCAGGGAGCCAACTGGCTGCCCTGTCGCTCTTCACACTACAATAGGAAAAATGCTGGAGTGGGAAACTCCCTTCCCTTATTCCCAGCCAGGAGAAGTTAACTGTGCAGCCCCCGTGGCCCACAAGCACTAACCCAGCCTGAGACTGAGACGGGTTTACTCTGCTGTTGAGGTAGTGGCCAGTTAAGTCAGAGACTTTATTTTGGGCAGTCTCTGGGCATTTCCCTTCTGTGTCACAGGGCACCGGTGACCAAACACCTTCCCTCTGCTGTGAAATCAGCAGTCAGGTGGAATTGGTGGCTGTTGGTGTCATGGACCCAACTGGTATCTGAATTTTTCCTGTATTATGATAATTTTGTTAATTGATAAAGGATGATCTTTCACTTTGGACTGCTCTGCACGCAGCCCCGTGGGGCTCTACAGTGCTCCAAGTGGCGACTCGCTCCCCGCAGCTCTCCCTGTCCCAGCACAAGGCAACAGAGAGCTGCTCATGGGTTTTGATATTTATGAGTTTTTAGTCTTTTCAGCAGCTGTGTTATCAAATTTCATGGAAAAAGTGTCATGGTAGTGCCAGCAAGGGAGTGTGTGCTGGGGTTTTTGTGCAAAGCAGGTCTGTCTGTGCTGCTTTGCTTTCCTGGGCAGACTGAGTTTTGTTTTTAAACAAACAAACAAACAAAAAATAATCTAAAACACCATCGAAATACCCAGTCTGTTTTCTGAGGATGAAATTATTTATAACAACCTGGCTACCACTGGCATCCAAGCCAGTTCAGCCTTTTATTTCTGAGCCGTGGGCTCCAACACCTCAGAGGGAGAAGGGAGGGGAAGGGCCCGTTTTCTGCTGCTGCTCCATCGCAGGAGTGGAGCATCTCCCTGCCCGGCTCTGCGTCCCTGGCACAGCAGCTCGGGTGACTCGTGTCTCCTGTCGCAGGCCATGCAGTACATGGAGCTGATCCCCAAGGAGCTGCAGCCGGTGGCGGGCACGGACGGGGCCTTCCATCGCCGCCGGCGGCTGACACGGCAGCTCCCGCTCTACGACCAGGACCCGGCCCAGTGCCGCGGCCTCGCCGAGGGCGAGCAGAAGCTGATGGAGGAGTTCGTGAGGAAGTACAAGGCCGAGGCACTGGGAGTCGGGGAGGTGGCACTGCCAGGCCAGGGCGGCGGCGGCAAGGAGGAGGAGAAGCTCCAGGACAAGAGCACCGACCCCAGCAGAGCCCCCAAGTCGCCCAACGGGGCCCTGGAGAGCGCGCCCGCAGCCGGGCACTACGTGAGTGCTGCCAGGGGATGGGACGGGACTGCTGGGGCTGCTCCGGGCTCGGGGAGCAGCTGGGAATAGAGTCAGCCTCAACTCGAGGGGCAGGAGATCACAGCAGCCAGGGTGATCTGTGCTGCCTTGTCCCCATCCTGCTCGCAGGGGATTCTCCATGCCTGCTGCAGGTGCTCGGTCACATCATGGTGCTTTGGAGCAGCACTGTGAGAGAGCCTGGAGGGACCCTCTGCTCCAGCCAGCCCTGCTGAGCACAAGGATCCATCTGACAGGGCTGGTGAGGGGGGTTCTCTTCTTTTTCATTTCCCTTTCTCTGCAGCAAAGGCCTTGCTGAGCCACCAAGGTAAGGGAATTCTCACTGTAGGAATTGGTTTGAACTCTGGGTTCTCGGCAGCTCTGAAAGGTTGGGCATGACGTGTCCCTGGATGATATGGTTCGTGGGTGTGGTGGTGTTTGGTTGAAAGCTGAACTTGATGATCTTGGAGGTCTTTTCCAACCTTCACGGTTCTGTGATGCAAGTCAGTATTTCCAGGTCGGCTTCCAGCCCAGAAAGACCACAAATGACAGGAGGTGAAGGCTCTGTCCAATTAACGAGGAGCTGTGAACATGGAGATAGTGCTCCCAGGGCTGTAATTGCTCTGGGGAGATGTAAACAGCTGCCCTGTGCCCCTGGGCATACAAATACACTTCCACAGGGAAATGACTGAGATTCCTCAACACCTTTTTAGATTTATATTCCCCCAGTGCTGTCTGGAGTGGCTGCTGAACAGGTGCTTATCATAAAATATGGTCAGTGGAAATACCTCGTCCTGGTCCTTGTGAGGGTGACTTGCAGCAGAGGATTTAAAGCTGAAAAAACAAATGGTGTCCAAGTGTTTTTAAGAGGAGATTCTTTCCTGCCATTCCTGCACTGAGGTTGTACATGTTGAGAGCAGTTTTCATTTTCAGTCCATATTGGGTAATGTCTCCCCTCTGCCATGGTCTGTTAATGTCCTTCTGACTTCGAATCCAGTGACACAGTAAAGATTTTCACTATTGCAACAAAACACTGAATTTTAAGATAAAAAATAGCCAAAAAAGGAAGTTTTCCTTTAAACATATCAATAAGTCATCCTAGCAATACGGGTTTACTTAAACTGCGAGTTTGTCCTTTCAAATAAATAAATACATAACTGTGATGTTATTCTCCTTAGTTTGAAGCATCATTTCTCTCAAGGCACCAGCTGAAAAATGGAACAGCTTTCACAGCAGTGGCAGATCCACTGGGACAGCCACACTGTGCAGCCTAGGTCATGGCAGACCCAGGAAGGACTGGGGCCACTGGCCCTGCTGACCACTGGCCTCATCTTCTTCCATATCCCTGCTGCAAGTCTGTCCCACAAGCTGGGTGTTCTCCACAGAGCACAAAATCCTTACCCCCCCAGAACCAGAAACGCTCTGGTGTTACAAGTCACTGCACTGGAATCAAATCAAGTACTGAGGCAGTTGATCCAAATAAGTCATTGTTCCCAAAAGCTTGAGGCCAGCGATGCAGGGAGTGCTCAGGGGAAGGCTGATGGTGTCTGGGAGCTCCTTCCCTGGGAGCTGGCACTGCAGAACGGGAGCTGGCACTGCAGAACAGGAGCTGGGGAAGAGTGAGATGGGAAAGCTTCAGAGAACAGGACACTGTTTTGGCCAACACCTCTGGTAATTCAGCTAATAAAGTCTTCACTCCTCTGCCTGTATGATGGAGATGTAAAAGGAGCACCAAGCTGTAATCCCACCTCAAATTTGAAGAATCACTTCTTTGTAGTGTGTAAATATCAGGATATGGAGGTTATACAATGCTTGGGAAAAGCCCTGTGAATAGTTTTTTCCCTGTGAATAATTTCCATAGAAAGGAACAGCAAAATAAGTTGTTTTTTTAACAGTTCTTGTTGGCAAGAAACTTGAGCTCAGGGTTGGAAACTGCTGTGTTTGTTCTTGCTTTAGATCCTGCAAGATAAGCAGGGCTGGGGCTGCTGGGTCTGTGGCTTCTGGGGGCTGACAGGGCAGAGGCAGCTGCAGGGTCTGGCTCTGGGGCTGACCCCAAATCTGGTGCCTCAGGGAGGTGTTGGGGGCGTAGCGAAAAGGCCTCAGTCCGGTGTGAGGGGTGCAGAATTCCTCAGTGCCTGTCTGTCCATGAGAGCTCTGCCAGCTGCTCCGTGCTGTGCTTGTTCAGCCAGCCCAGAAACGCCACAGCTCCTGCTCCGTGCCGAGTTTCCCCCTTCACTGACGTGGGGCTGGGAGCGCTCGCAAATGTGTCTGAAGCCCTCCATGGTGGAAGGAGCAGTGTCAGCACACATATCCCCTTTCAGCCGCACAGAACAGCCAAGCCAGGAAACATTCTGTCTCCTGTTCTCGTCAGCCTGGATTTCCTGGGAAAATGGGAGATGCCCATCAACAAGGTGGAACCATGCCAAGGACAGTGGGACAGTTTCTGTAAACCCAGCTGAGGGAGGGAGGAGGCAATGGTGAAATGCGTGGGATGCTGGAAAGATCAGTGGCCAAACAGAGAAAAGCCACCTGGGGGGTGCAGATGCCCCGTGGCCTCCACTGGAACGGGAGGGCAGAGGGGAAGGAAACTCCATCGGTGCAAAGAGCAGAGGTGGAACCATGCCAAGGACAGTGGGGCAGTTTCTGAAAACCCAGCTGAGGGAGGGAGGAGGCAATGGTGAAATGCGTGGGATGCTGGAAAGATCAGTGGCCAAACAGAGAAAAGCCACCTGGGGGGTGCAGATGCCCCGTGGCCTCCACTGGAACGGGAGGGCAGAGGGGAAGGAAACTCCATCGGTGCAAAGAGCAGTACTCCTCCCAGCACTCCTGTGTGAGCTGGGGCAAGGGGCTGACAGTGGTGGGAATTGTCCCTTTTCTGTCCCTGCCCCACCCCTGATGTCCTTCTGCAGCTCAGGGACTGTTGTTTTCCTTTTCTACTGAGAAATCTTGGGTTTGCGTCTCCTCTTCTCTTGAGCAACCTGGGCAAGTGGAAGGTGTCACTGCCTATGGAGGGGGTCAGAACTGGGGCATCTTTAAGGTCCCTTCCAACCCAAATCATTCTATGGTTCTATTATTATACCTATTAGAAGCTGTTGACTTAAATTGAGGTGTTTGTAAGTCGCCATCTGATCACAGGGACATTCCCAGTGCCTGACCCTGTGCCACTTGGAGCATGCTGGAGGGGGACACTGCTGTGCCAACGCTCTGATGGGGCACAGCAGTGCAACCACAACCCGTGTGACACACAGGCTGCTCCCACTGCCTCGCCCAGGCTGCTGCGGGATTGCTGGTAGAAATCCAGGCAAGGCTCTGCTGGAAGAGATTCCAGCAGCTGCTGAAGAGAGTTTCTTGTAGGGAGTGACAAAGCCCAGACTCAGAAGCTCTTACCCTGACCTGGACTATCCAGCTTCAATGGGAACTGGAATAACATCCTTCCAGTCTTCAAGTGGAGCTTTAAAACTGGCTCTTCACTAATCACAGGATCTCTCTGCAGGCACAGATAAAGAGCAAACCCAGTTGGTCTTATGTGTAATGTGCACGGATGCCATTAATCTTGAGATTAACCACATCTAATTCTGGCTCTTTGGCCTGCTAGAAATGGAAAACGCTTGCTGAAATCCGTGGAGTGACAACTGAGTTAGGCACAGACAGAAAACAATGAGAAGAGACCAAATTCCTGATCTCTTTTCGAAATTACATCTTTGATGTGCTGCATTAAAAAATTCTTTTCTTCGAGAACCTTTGGATTTTGGTGAAGGTTTTCGTTTGGGAGGGGTCCCAAAGGCCCCTCAAAAATAAGCTACTCAGCACCATCTTCCCCCTGTGCCCATGGTGCTCGTACATATTGTCCCATGGCTGCAGAGCTCAGGGCTCCGGTGGTGGGCTCGAGCACTGCCCTGCTGCTGCCCAGCCCCGCTGACTGCTGCCTGTCTCTTGCAGCGCTGCGAGACCTGCAAGCAGCCGGTGCCCGGGGACTGCCCCGTGGTCTACGCCGACCGCGCCGGCTACTCCCCGCAG
>NW_008238347.1:1422471-1455344 GCF_000691975.1 Corvus brachyrhynchos
ACGAGGGACGGACCAGCTGAGACCTGTGATCCCCCTGTGCCAGCGTGGGGACTGACCAGAGTCCCTATGATCCCCCTGTGCCAGCGTGGGGACTGACCAGAGTCCCTGTGATCCCCCCCTGTGCCAGCATGGGGACTGACCAGAGTCCCTGTAATCCCAGCTGTGCCAGCGTGGGGACTGACCAGAGTCCCTGTGATCCCCCCCTGTGCCAGCGTGGGGACAAGCTGGAGACCCTCTGATCCCACCAGTGCCGGGTGGGAAGCACCCAGTGGCCCTCTGCTCCTGCTGGTGCCACGCTCAATCAGGGCTTCTGAGCAACCTGGTCTAGTGGAAGGTGTCCCTGCCCAGGGCAGGGGGGTGGAACAAGGTGACCTTCAGAGGTCTCTGCCAACCCAAACCATCCTGTGATTATTTTATGTACCCATTCCCAAAGCCTGGCCTCCACGACTGATGGGCTTGGTGGGAAGTGTGGGGCCGGTTCTCCCTGCTCCAGCCACCCTCCAGCTTGGTGTAGTGGTGGAAATAAGCAGTTGTCTGTCTGTCTATCTGTCCCATAGATCATCTTCTCGGAGGACTACGAGCGGGTGGAAGGGCTGACCTGGCACAAGAAGCACTTTGCCTGCCTGGAGTGTGAGACGCTGCTGACGGGCAAACCGTTCTCCCTGGCCAATGCCAGCCTCCTGTGCACCACCTGCAGCCAGAGCAGGGTCTGAGCAGGGGCAGCTGGGGCCCCGTGGGCTCCCCGAGGTCCCACCAGGACTGGGGGCATTTGGAAATACAGCAGAAGGAGAAGGTTAAAAAATGTAAGAGTCTGACTATTCAGTTTCAAGCAACTCCATGTTCCCTTGCATCCAGCACAGCCTGAGGAGAGTATTTCCTTGGGGTTCTCTTGGATCTGACAGGGAGCCCTCATGCCCACGGGTGGGAGGTGTGCGGTGTACCTGGCCAGGAGGAACTGGAACGGAGGGTCTGTGCTGTGTCTGTGCTGGTTTTTATCAAGTGTGTCCAACCTTCTTATGACTAAGATCTTGCAATAGCCTTTTGGAAATAATACATCTCAACAATAACCTCTGGCATACTAAACCTACAGCTGTGGTGAAAAACAAGGGGTGTTTGTGGTTTTTAAATCCTTACTGGAATTAGGCTAACAGGCTGCTGCCACTGTGCCAAAGCAGTGGGTTTGAGGAATTTGATCAACTTGCTGAAAGCAAATGATACAAAATCGCAGCCACACGCAGCTGGGGCTTTGTCCTGTGCAATGATGCAAAACCAAGGAGTGGGCACGCAGGGCAAGGGGTTCACTCTGGTGAGAGGGGCAGGGCATGGCTCTGCCCGGGCAGCGACTGGCTCAGCCCATGGAGCTGCCTCCCTGGAACTGGAATGTAAACAATTTTGTGGAAAACAGCTTTACAGCCTCAGCTGTCTTGGGGGGCAGAGTGCGTGCGTGCGTGTCCCTGAGATGCTGCAATGTCACTTTTCCCTGCAGTACTTCAGTGACCCTTCCAAGTACCAGGGAGCTGCACCTTCCCCTCGGAGCCAGCAGCCCCTTGCCCTGGGCCCTGCCCTGCTCCTTGCCCCGCAGCTCTCCCGTTGCCTCTTGGGTCTGGTGGCAGTGGCGCTGTCCCAGGATCTGGCACTGAGTCCCTGTGGATCATATTCATTCCCTACATACAGTGATGCTTCTGGTACTCACTGAAAACATCAGGCAGTCCAGGCTGGCAGGTGCCTGTGCTCAGTCTGTTTGTTATACTGAGTATCTACATGATTTGCCAGAGAACTGGAATATTTTCTCACCAAGGTGAGTGTCCATGGAGCTCACAGCTGCTGGGGGCTCTTTCTGCTCAGCAGACTCTGGTTTCTCCTCAAGGCCTGCTCCATTTGGTGGGTGTTTGCTTGCTTCTGTTGAAATAACTTGGGAGATGAGAGCTGGGTGAAGCTGGACCTGCTACAGGGCTGGAGCAGGTGAGCTGTGGACCTGCCTCGGGGAGTGGGACAAACCCATGGCTGTGCTGGGGCAGCTGAGCCCCATGTGGGGCACAGCCATTCCTGGGTGCCTCCTGTGCCTCGAGCAGCCCTGTCACAGCCCCTGTGAGTGGTGACACTCCTGGGGACACTGGGGTGCCTACAGGAGTCAGTGGGAAGGAGCGGAGCAGGGAGGTGCTGAGGTGCAGAGAGGGGTGAGGTCTCTCCCAGCCCCCATGGGTGGCACTTCTGCTGCATTTGGGGATCCACATGTACACGTGAGCACTCCAGAGGTGGCATATTCCTGTAGAACCCTGTTTTTGTGGGTAACCCTCCCCTCTCCACTGCTTGGGGAGCTGTGGGGGAAAAGGGGATCCCCTTCCACCCCAGCCAGGGTTAAAAGCCAGCCCAGACTCAGCGGGTGGCAGTGGAGAAGAGGTGGTTCTTTGCTGCAGAAGAATGTGGGTGGGAGCTTGGGCAAATGTCAGGGCAGAGGCACAGGGTGAGGAGGGATTTGGGGAGAGCACTGGGCTGGCCCTCTCCCCTAGCCCTCACTCCTGAGGGCTGTGAGGGCAGGGCTGGGTCATCCCCACCACCCTCCCTGCCCTGAGGTGGTCTCTGACAGGAGAAGGGGTCATGTTCACTTTATGTACAATGAAAGACTCCAGGGAGACCTTGTAGATACCTTCCAGAACCTAAAGGAGAGAGACCAAGAGAGCTGGAGAGGGACTGTGGACAAGGGACAGTGGCAGCCCACTGCAGCATGTTCTGAGTTTTGATTTTGTGATCTGTAAATTGTATTTCTTAGAAGTCCCTGTTTCAGCATGCACTTGCTTCAGGCCTTTGGGACTGCTGGCACCTGTTCGAGCCTTGCAGGTATTTCTGCAGCTCGTAAACTGCTGTCTGCTAAAGAAATTTACTGCAATTAAACAGCTTCACAGAATCCTGTGCCTCTCCAGTGTCAGGAGCAAAAGCGTGAAATTAATGCATCAAACAGCTCGAAGCATGTGGGAGCCTTTAGTGTTGATATTAGAATGGAAATTCTAGGGGTAGGCATGAGCTGATCCTCCCCCCAGCAAGGGCAGTATTTTAACTTGTGGGGCTGCAAAGGACAAAGCCCCTCGTGTCCTGTCAATGACCAGGGCAGGTGAGCACAGGGAATTTGTGCCTCCTGTGTGAACATCCAGCTCCAATTTAAACTCAAAACATTCTGTATAGTTGTTCTAAATACAACTGACAGTACATTTAAATGTCCCTAAATCTTTAAATAAAGTATTTCTGGAAACAAAACCCCTTCACCTGCTCCCCCACTGCCAACCCAGCCAGGAGCAAGGGTGGGAGAGAGGGAGGGCAGAGCCTCCCCACAGAGAGAAATAGCCACTGACTGGGCTGAAGCCACATTTCAGTAGAAGTTTCGCAAGCTGAAGTTTTTCAGAGCTTAACTGCTCTGAAGCTGCAAATATTTGCAGTGCTGTCTCATTTGTGGTGTCCTTTTTTTTTTTTTTTAAGAAATATTCAAGGCAGAGAAAGGGCCCATCTGTCTGTGATGTGGGAGATTGAACCCGGGAGAGGCAGAGGCTGTTGAAGGACAGTGGCTGCGTGGGACTCACCTTCCTCCCCACATCCCCCATCGACACCGGCGTCATCCCCACCTGGGGCCATTGTCCCGTGGGACCAGAGGAGGACCTGGCCTCAGCCAGGGAGGTGCCTGTGCTCTGCACCTGAGCACAGGGAGCTTTACCTGCTGAGGCAGGGAGGAAACCATTGAGAAATGAGCAGTGGCCGGAGCGATGCTGTTACACACCCCAGAGAGGGAGGGAGGGCCAGGGGGAGCCCTTCAGTCACTGCTGGTTCCTTCTGTACATTTGTAATATTCAGGCCAAAACAAACAATTAAACTTGAAATTCAATTTCTCAGCTCCTGTGAATAAGAGAAAGCTCCTAGTCCGAGTGAGAGGAGGACAGTAACTCACTGTTAAAGAGCTGCCACTCCAAGGCCAGGGGTCACCAGAGGAACCCACCAGAGGAAGCTGGTTGGCATCTCACAGCAGGGCTCACTCCCACCACTGCCCCACACAAGTCTCTCCAGGCAGCCAGGAGAGAGGGAGGTCTGGAGGCATTTAACAGGTTTCCCTGGTCTATGGAAAACACCTGGACACTGAGATTGATTGACTGATTGATTAGCACTGGACACATGTGGAAGCCCTGTCCTCAGGGGTTGGTGGGTAGGAGGAGGGATTTGTGGGGCACAGATGCTGTGGGGAGTCTGGAGCCAGCTCTGCACCCCCTGTGCTTCTGGAACTGTGCAGAAAATCCTTAAATGAGGGGGGAAAACTACAGTGGTCTGTGTTTCCCTGCAGTGCCTGGCTTTGGGTGTGAGAGCAGAGCCCCAGGGTGGGGGTTTGGACTGAAGGTGCTCAGGCTCTGGCTTGCATCATTCCAGGCAAGAAAAGCAAATCAGCCTTCTCCTTTACAGTTTGTTTCCAAAAACAACTCTTTGCTTCGATGCTTCTCCAGTGAATTGATGCAGACCTGATTTATTGGAATGGATGGGATTCTTGTTATTTACCTTGGTGGTAACAAACAGCCATAGAGAAGTTGTTGATCCTGGGTATAACTCAGTAAGAACCTGATCCTGGGGTGGAGGACAATTGCCTTAAACAGAAACTTTTAAGGGGTTTTATTAGGCCGTCAATTCTTTAAAAAAATGTGATTTCAGGTACCTATAACTAATAAAGCTCAAAATTCAGTGGCCGCAGGCGAGAAAAACATAAACCAAAGGCAGAGTGAGGTGGCTGTATAAACACTACAATAAAACTTGCTTAAAAGCCCCAGAGAGAAAAATTTAGAGGTGAAAAAGCAAGTACTCATGAAGTGCTGGTGTGTTTCAGTGGAAACTTCCAAGACCTGCAGCAGCTGCTACTTTAGGGCAGAGTTAAAGAAAGCCTATATGGCTGTGTGTTCTTCTGTAAAAAGTGAGGTTATGTTTATATAAATCTAATTTGAGCTTTCATTTACTTTTCAACTCCCTTTCTTCAGCAAAATCACCAAAAAATCACCCTCTCCACAGTGATGGTTTTGTAGATTTTGCCTGATTTCAGGATCTCCAGCAGCCCTGGGGCACAGGGCTCATCCCACGGTGCTTCCCCCCAGGAATACCTGATTGATGTTCTTGCATGTCCATGCACAGAGGGGTGTTGTAATAAAGTAAACGGGCAGCAGCCCTGCCCATGGCAGGGGTTTGGAGTGAGATCCAAACTCACCACACCCACTAAAGCCTATCATGAAGTGCCACACCAGCTCATCTTCTGAACACTTCCAGGGATAGCGACTCCACCGTGTCCCTTGGAGCAGGGCTGGGGATGCTGAAGGAGCTGGCAGCACTGGAAGTTTCTGGGATTCAGGCAGAAGCTCCAGGAAAAGCTCTCTCTGCAGCAGTCTGGTGGGAATTTTTGCTGAGAGCAGCCCAAACAAGAAGAGCACTGTAAATGCTGTTCTCGGAGCGAGGGGCTGGGTTCCTGCCCAGCCGTGGTGCCTCTGCATTCCCCTGGCTGTGAGGGGCAGCCCGGACAGGCCACAGGCTCTCTGCATGGCCTGTGGGCAGCCCTGAATACCGAGGGGCTCATTGCCCCAGGCCATCGTCAGCCCTTGGAAAATCCCCTTTATCGGAGCCCTGAAGTGACCAGGAGCTTCCTGTTCCAACCAAATGCATCTGCTTTGGGTCCTTGGATTTATCCCTTCATCGTTGCCACAGGGGGCTGGTGCTTTGCCAACCCATTGTGTCTCGGTTGCAAACAGATGGTCAGGGCTGAAAATGGGATGGGGTTCAAAACCAGCCCAAAATGTTCAATGCCAACCTGCTGGCCAGATGTCTTTGTGGAAATCTGACCCTCCGCCCTGTGCCCTGGGTGGTGGCTGCAGCATGGAGCCGGGGACATGGCACACAATGGCCAGGCACAGCTGATGCCAGCAGCCCCCCCCCTGGTCCCACCTCTCTTTCCCAAGCAGACAAACCCCACCGCTGAAACCCACGAACCCACCGACTCCCTGCTAGAGCTGTTTAATTGCCCAGCCTCTGATTCACCTCTGCCTGGAGTTTGTTCTCAAACCAAGCGAAGTCAGGAACCAAAAGTGACCCCAGAACTTAATCCTGATGGAATGCTTACTCCCCCTCGGAAGAGGATCAGGAGATTAACACTCACCTTCCTGGCAGCCTCTCCAAGTGACATTTTGATGACTTAAGACACCAAAAAGCAGCTTCTGCAGGGAAGGTCAGTGCAACATTTTAATCAAAATTGGTCAAAACTCAGCTTTAGGGTTTTGCACGTGCACGTGGTAATTCAAAATTTGTCCTGATTTTGAAAACAATTATGATTTTTTTTCCCCAGGCAACAACATTTTTAGGAAACCCCTTGAATAATCCTGGCTTTCTGCTGGTAAAAGATCCTGGGGTAAAATTCCTGGTGCTGTAATAGACATTCTTCCTGGAATTCTCTGCTTTGCCGTGAAGAGTCTTAACTACAGTCTCCATCTCTCCAGGATTTGTGCTTGCAACAGCCCCAGCTCTCTCCAGGCTGTTATTCAGCCCCCAACACCTGGTGCCAAAATTCTTCCCTGCAGGCGAAGTGGGTCAGGTTTTCGCTGCTGCTGCTCAGCTGGCTGGAGCAAGAGTCCACAGGGGAAGTTGACCCAGTGAGTTTAATCCAAGGGCGCTTTCCTGCTCTTTTAAAGCGTGGCTATGTCACACCAGGGACTGTTGACTGGGGTGTGGCAGCTGGAGATGCCATGCCATGCCAGGATGTTTAAAGCCAGACCAAGGGAAAAAATATATATAAGGCAAGGAAGGTTTTTTCTTGAAGATTGCAGAGTAGGCTGCAGCCTCAGATGGGTCAGTTCCATTTTGAGTGCCCAGGGACATGGAAAATAAAAGCACGAGATTCTGGAAAAGCAAAGCAAACCAGAATTGAGCCGCTGATGCCATCAGCTGCATCCTACTCCTTCCAGAGGGAAAAAGCCTTTCACACTGACTTGATTTCTGCAGCCCCAAAAATAAGGTTCCTCTTTAAGAGCAGCTTTACTTGTTGCCCTAAGCAACCATCTACATCCAAGTGTTATGGGCTGGGATGTGAAACAGCCAGCAGGAGGGGCCAAGCAGTGCCGGGGATCAGAAGAACACGGGGGCAGCAGGGCAGGACATGTGCTTTGGTGGCATGTGGCATTTGCCATGGTTAGCAGAAAGCACTTGTCATTTCTTGAACCTTTATGCTTTAAATATTTTGCCTGACAGTCAAGTAAATTCTGGTCTGTTGTAACCCAAGCAGGAGCTGCCCTCTCATCACTGGTTGCTTTCAGCTGTAAACATTCATTTGTTTGCATTTTGTCCTCATGGGGAAAAGTAAATCTCAAAGGGTAAGGTATTTGTAACCTTCAGTTTGTTGGTACTAAAACAGTCAAGGGGCTTTTCCTGTGACTGATGTGCCTCTACAAAGGCATCCTTGGTGGCCATGGTGGGCAACTGCTGCCCCCAGACTGGAGCTGCTGTGGCTTCCAAAATCACTGGAAGCTCCTGGGAACTGATTTCCTGGGGGTCAGGTTGTTCTGTCTTTAATTACATTTAGTGGTGCTGGAGCCTGACCAGCAACCCTTCACCACAGCTGGGGTTTGGGCTACTGCAAAGGCACTGGGTGTCCCTCCCATTTGGTGTTGACCCCTCTGGATACTCATTCTCTTTGAAAATTCCCTGGAAAGTGGGGAAATATCTCAAGTGACACAAATTCACATTTTTCAACCTGCAAACAATAAGGCTCTGTTACAAAAAATGCTAACATCACTAGGAGCAAAGCAGGGTAAATACAGGAACTGTATTTATTGTGGCTCCAAAGAGGTACTGCTACAAGGCCAGACCCTGAGCGCTGCCCCGTGTGCAGGTCCAGCCCACCCGCCCCTGGAGCCAGTGACACCGTGTGGCAGTGGTGTCCCAGGAGTGGCAGCAGAAGCCTGTCCTGTAAAGTCACCCCTGTCCCAGGGGCTCTCCTGCCTGCTCACTCCCTGCCTTTCCCTTCACAGAGTTTCTAGCCAAGGCCTGCATTTAAAGAGGTGTCTCGGAGATGCCGCGTCTGGCAGTGGCCGGTGCTGTTCCGGATGCTGGTGTGACAAGGAAACACCTCCACATCCTCTGGGCAGAGTTAATATTTGGACAGTGTTAAAATATAACCAGCATTCCTCAGCTCATTCCTCTGAATGCCCTGGCTGTGCCCCAGCCCTCTCCAACCTGCGAGGCACTGCCTGGCTCCCCTCCCGCTGCACGGGGCTCGGGGCTTGACACCGGCACTTGGGATTTAAACAAAGCAAAATTAAAAAAAAAAGGAATGCCTGAGCAGTGGCCACAGAACAGCAACGATTAAGGGCTGAGGAGAAAAACAATTAAACTGGTCAGGCAAAATATTAGGAGAGTGGCTCTGCAAATACTGGGTTTTTTCTCTCTCAAAAATAAAGAAGGAGCCTGAGGTTGAGAGCTGTGCTCTGAATATTCATGGAGCTCTGCTGGTCCTCAGGCAGCACTAGCTTGCAGGAGGGTGAGGAAGCCCTCCAGCTGTTCACCTCTGCAGTTCAGTCTGTCATTCCTCAAATTAGCACACTACGGAAAAGGCTGGAAAGGTGGAAGGTGGTGGTCCTGGTGTATCAGTCCTGATAACGTGGTGTGAAATCGGGCCGGACTCCCTCATGTCCCAAGGAGAGGAGCCTGGGTGCGAGTCTGAGGAGAAGAGCAGGGTTTCCTCACAGGCCCAGAGCACCAGTGGCCCCAGCCATGTCCCCTTTGGCAGCACGCCCTGAGCTGCAGGGCAGGGCCCACACTGTGCCCCCGGTTTGGGTCCTGTGCCCTTGCTGTCAGCACTCACCAGGAGCTGCGGTTTGGCACCGAAAGGCCTGGAGACACCCACAGAAAAGGGACCCCGAGCCCAGGGCTGTGTCTGTCCCACACACAGCCCCTACAGCTGTGGCTCTGCAGCCCCTGCAGCTGCAGGAAGTGCTGGGGAATTAGAGGCAGAGGAACAAAACGTTTAATTTCAGGTTGTGGCATAAGCATGTGTGCAGGGGCTGCAGGAAGCACAGTGAGAGCTGTTTGGCTCTTTTCCCCTCAAAAAAGGGAGTTTAACTCCACTCCAAGATGAGCTTTAAGGTCCTTTCCAACCAAAACCATTCTGTGATTCTAGGATCCCTCCTCTCCCAAGCCACTGTTGCACCACCAAAGCTGCCTGTCGCAACCCTGTGGTCTTCCAGCTGCAGGAAGGTCCATCCCAAAGCCAGGAACTTTGTGAAAACCCCCCAACATTAGGCACAGCCAGTTTATCAAGATTAGTTAATTAAAGGCCACTTGTTATTAATTTGGAGATTTCCAGAATATGTTTAGTCCCTGTAAAGTCACCAGAAAAGAAAAATTGCTGCAACAAGTTTTCCTTGGATATGAAAAATGACCTTCCTTGCCCGAGGGAATTCAGAGCTGCACACCCAGAAGGCAGGTGCCTCCCAGCTGAGCGGCCCCGAGTCCCCTCTCTCTCACAGGGCTGCTCTGCAAGCGCTGTCAACCCGGGGAAATTTATTTAGGCAGTCTCAAGGGAAGGTCTTGGCAAAGCATTAATGGCCTTCTTTTATAAAAGAGACCTTTATTCCCTGGCCTGTGTCTCATTCAGCTGGTTGGGTCCATGTGCAGGGCCAATATCCATCTCTGAGCGTTTCCGCGGGGCTGCGGAGGAATTCGCTGAGCCCGTGGTGAAACATCTGCCTCAGCAATAACACAGCTGCACGTGGTGCCCTCTCACCCCGAGGGCTGAGCTGCTGCACCCTCAGCTTGTGGGCACCTTGGCATTTCGTGTGCTCAGTGTCATGGGCACCTCAGAATTCCGTGCTTGTTCCACTGGGAATGAGCCGGTGCAGAGTGGGAAAGGAAGAGAACATGCAGAAAACCCCTGTGAAAATGAAAGGCTGACAGTAATCCCTGTATCCTGGCACTGCATTCAACTGCAGCTGGATGTGGAATCCCAGATAGTTCTGAAGTATCGAATTCAAAGTGATGTGTGTGAGCCCCAGTCACAACTCTCCAAAAGAGATCCCAATTCTGGGAAAACAAATTCCAAACAGTTAAGAAAAAACACGTCTGAGACACTCCAATTAACTGCAACTCTCACATGGTCTCGGATTTGTCTCGGAGCCTCCCTAGATTTTCCTCCTTAATCCTAGAATGAAATTCAATTTATTTCATATGTTCTTAGTGCCTGAAGGATTATTGTACCCTTGCAGTCACTTGTAGGGCCTCCTGCCCTTCCCTTCCCTTCCCTTCCCTTCCCTTCCCTTCCCTCATGGAACAGTCATTTCCTTGATTTCGATAGAGCAGGACAAGTGTGGCCAGCTGATATCTTCACCATCTGAGTGGTTCCATGTCATAAATAGATGCAACAAGTCAAGGGGACTCCAACCCCCACGGAGTCACCAAAGGAATGAGCACAATTCATCCCTGCTGCTGCTTCATGAACCTTCCTCCAATAGAGATTTTCGTTATGGTTTTCTACATAAATAGTATAGAAAATTAGAAATAAAAATAATGTATCAAATTTTTAATTAAATTCATTAATTCTAAATTAATTCTAAATATATAAAAGTCTCTTCTCATGATAAATCGGTTCTCAGAGCAGCTTACCCTGGAAAATGCGGGCCCTGTCCTGGTCCAGCCAATGGACATCCAAAACTCAATATTCCTCAGCCATTCTATCACCAGAAATACCAGCAGCACGAGCTGGCAACACCACTTCTGGTAGCAAAATAACTCAGATTCATTCTTAAATGTAGCAAAATAAATTGATTTATCTCTGAAGAACCATTAATATGAGAGTTTGGTTTGGTTTGTGTCTCTGCAATCAGGAAATATCCCTAACCCAGAAATGTCCCCTTCATCTGATTTTTCAAAATCAGTCTTTCTATTTCTAATTAGCTCTTGGCACGAAAGCTTTTTATAGCAAGGTTTCAGCCAAAAGGAGATGAGTTGGGCTGTGAATTTCTGACTTGTCAAGACAAAAGTTCCAGAGCGGGGAAATAAAGGCGGTTGTCCCAAAGTGTCCCAGGGAAATGGGCTGGTTCTCCCACATCATCCTTGGATGGGAGCATGGGCACGGAGAATAGCCCCGCTGGTGCCAGGGGCAGGACTTTGGTGGCAGTTCCAGTGGGAAAACACCTGTTCCCAGGGGTAAATGACAGTCAAGACACTGCTGTCACTGTCACACGTTCCTCAGAACCGGCCTTCCCCTCCGCACAGAGCTGCCTCGTCCCCAGCGCCCCGTGCACGGCTGCCCCACCCCGTGGGGATGGAGACACGTGTGACAGGCTCGGTGGGTGGCCTGGGGCAGGTGGCCCTTGAACACACCCCGGTGCCCGGGCAGGATGCCGATGTTGCCCCCTTGCCACGTGCCAGCCGCAGAGCCAGAGCACCCAGCCTCTCCTGTGGAGGGAGGTTCAGCGCTCCTTTCCAAACCCAACCCACCATGCCTGTGCTGCATTCCAGGCCCACGGCCCCGCTGTCCCCAGGTCCCTCTGGGAGGGGACCCCACACCCCATCCTCCCTCCACAGCAGCTCCTCACAGGGTCCCACCGGGTGATGGCCCTGGAACCGACTGCCTGGTGGGTGATGTCACCGGAATCACAGAGGGAAAGGCCAAATAAGGCAGCAATTTAGGGAGGATATGTCCTAAAATGGGAGTTGGACTGATGACCAGCAAGCACAGGACACAGGGATGATATTACCATGTTGAGAGCCCAGAGCCCGCACAGTCCCAATGCTGGGAAAAATCCCTTCAGGACCTGGAAAGGGGAGAGAAAATCAGCCGAAGTCAGAGCTCTTTCCTCCCCAAATGCAGGCAGGGCCTGAGGTCAGCGTGGGAAGGATCCCAGTGCTAGGAGAGATGGACACATCAATGCCGTGAGAATTTTTTTCCTGGGAAGAGACAGTTTATTGAGGAGTTCCTTCAACATGATTTTGGCTTTTCAACATAGAGCAATGAGCCTGTTCTGGGCAATTGGAGAAATGTGATTTTAAAGGGGCTTGAAGCCAAACACAGGGAGGAAGCTGGACCGAGCTGAAGAAGGGGAAGGGGTGCAGATCCTACACCGGCTGCAGGGCTGGGGCAGGCTCTGCTGGGAGCTGCTGGGAAGCTGCTGGGCTTCAGTGCAAGGCTGCATCCCTCCCAGCAGGGAGGAGCTGTTTGGGGTATCCCGGTGTGCTCAGCACCCAGGGAAGGACAGAGCTGCCAAGGATTCCACGGAGGGAGCCCAGCCAAACGCACTGGGAATCTGCCCACCTCCCCTCTGCCACACTGCACTCCCCTGATGCCCAGAGCAGGAGGGGCTGAGCTGACAGCACAGACATTACCAGGTTTTCATATTTATTGGATGAAATTGAATTTAGGGGCTGCGGTGTCAAAAGATTGAACTTGATTTATAAACCCCACCAAGACCCAGGTCCAGGGGGGTGGTGAGGGAAGATTTGGGCTTACCCAGCAGAATTTGCTCCTTTGGGCAGAAAGGTGAGATGGGGCCTCACCAAGGGGTTACTCAGATTCTGGAGGACTGGAATAACAGCCAATTTAATGAGAGCCACAGCTGTGCTCCAGCTGCAGCTGCCTGAGTGGCATCTGTACCCCTGGCAGCTGTACAGACACATGGGGTGGGTGTGCTCAGGACCACACTGTGGGAATTCCTGGGCAGCAAGTCTGTAAGGAGAAATTCAGGAGCTGGCCAAGGCCCCAAGCATCTCTAGTCATGGTGCTGGGAAGAGATGGCTGGAACTGGCCACACTCAGGTACTGTCCCCAAGCAGCATCAGTGACAGTCCAACCCAGCCAGGGTCCCTCTGCCTTCACCCCTAGGGCCTCACAAACACACAGGCTGAGGATGTCAGCATCCCCAAGTTGCTCTCCTCATTCCCATGCAGCACTAATAATAACCACGGAGTGCAGCTATTAATAACAGCGATGGCCAGTGCTCTCTGCAGTGACGACACCGAGCACAGGCTGGCAGGGCCCCCCTCCCTGCACCCAGCAGAGCCCCAGAAATGCAATAGTTTCCTGTGAAAGAGGTCCTGCTCATTCATCAGGCATCAAGAAGTGTGTGCAGGCCAAGAATGTATTTATTTTTCATCTAAATATAGTTGAAGTTCTATTAAAATCTGCCAGGAGTGGCCGGACTCCCACCCCACACCAGGCACCAGGGAGGTGACACACAGCTCTGGGTGCCAGTCCCTTGTTTCCACGTGTGCCTTCATGCCAGGATGCTCTGGGTGATGCTTTGGCACAAGGAGGGGCTGTAGGGAGGGGTGATGGCACCACTGCCTGCCGCCCCCCCACCTGTGCCCAGGTAAGACTCAGATGGCCACAGCCTCTCCCCTGCACGGGAGCATGGGCAGCTCTGAGCGTTTGGCAGCACGAGAGCATGAGGCCCCGAGATGGCTCCTGCAGGGACGGCCCAGGGATGTCAGGCAGGGGACACCCAGCCCCAGGCAGGGTCGGGGGCTGTTTGAGGGGTCACTGCTTGGCCTCTGGCAGCAGCACTGGAGAGGATGAAGTTTATCTCGTGCTTCAAGAATGACTCTTCGTGAGCGAATTGGGTTTGTATTTGTTTCAGAACAACCACTAGCAACTGCTGGGGCCAGCAGGAACCTGGCCTGATGATTATTTAGGTTATTTGGATAGCTTCGAAAGTTTATCCAAACTGTCTGGGCCCTCGCTGTTGGTGGCTCAGGAGAAAAACTCACCATTTTTCCTCTCTGCCCTGACGGTGTTGTGTGGTCATCCCAAATGGCAAAGGTACCCTCCGACAGCCTCAGGTGCAGCCCTCCACGAGGGAGGGGGCCCTGCCTGTGGGATGGCTGCGAGCTTCTTTTCACTGCTGGCCTGGTTCCCGTGGGACAGGACAGGGCCCTGGGATTTAGCCTGGCCACTGCTGCTGTCCCAGTCCCTGCCCCTGTGCCCAGAGCAGAACACCCCTCACTCCCCTATCTCCCCACCACCCCTCACTGCCTGACCCATGGGAGCCTTCTCCAGCTCTCTCTGTGCTCTCTGCTGCTGTTGTCAACAATTCTCCCTCTGCAGGTGCACCAAGCCAGACCTGCTGGTCCCGTGTCCCTGAGGGTTCAATGCCCACGTGCAGGGGCTCAGGGAGGGGGCAGGAGCAGCTTAACCCCTCACACCAGACAAAAGGTTTGAAGGTTTAACATCCAAACAAGACCAAATCCCACAGGCCAGCTCCAGGCCTGTCTGTAAGCACACACATACAAGGTCATGCATATCTATATGCATGTACGGGAAGGAATGACTTTGCAGGGGCATCTTTTGCTGTTTAGGAAAACCTGCCCCTGCCTCCTTCATGCTGCAGACTCTCAAAGCTTGGAACCAAGGGTTTGCCAAGAAAAGGAGAGAACCACCCCCCAGCTCTCTCCAAAAGATGGTGATTATTAATCAGAAGATCTTCAGCCAACGACAAAAGTAGGGGTGAAAATCCACAGGTGAGGCAGCGGGATTGGCAGGAGCCCCACACGGTGCTGGGGCTGGGCAGGGAGAGGAGGTGTGAGCACCTGCTCTGCACAGAGCTGGAGGATGCTCCTGCAGTGCACAGACTGCCCTCAGCACCGAGGAGGGGACATTAGAGCCTGCAGTTAAGTGGAAGCCAGGAATTTGCTGAAGAATTGGTTTTGACAGACCACATGGAAAATCAAACCATCTCACTTAGGGGTTTTTTGGTCTTTTGGTTTACTGGCATTTTTCCTGTGAAACCTTCTCTCCTGTGTGTGAAGACGATATGTTGTAGCTGAGCTCTCGCATCTGCAATCACATAACCAGCAACAGAGATTGCAACACTCCAGTGAGGATCAGATGGAGTAGAATCCTAATGTTTATTCAAAATTAACTACTATGATAAAAATAGTGGTAATAAATAATGTCTGCCTGGGCTCTGAAAATGTAAAAGGAACAATAATAACCCCAGTCACCTTCATCTTTCAATACATTTCTAAAAAATTATTTTTCTGGTATTTCACTTGGTAATTGAGACTTCTTTTATAATTAGAATTTCTTTTTCATTTGCTAAAGATCTAAAATCTAAATAAAAATTTTAATCAGAGACTGTTCTCAACATTTTATTGTGCTTACCCAAGCTCACTAATCGTCCCCATGAGGCAGCCCCGGGGCAGGGTGGGCAGCAGGACGTGGCCCTTACCTGCTGCAGGATGCAGGAGGAGGTGGCGAGGGCTGCTCTGTGACACCAGAGGGATCTCTGGTTCCAAAAGTCAACGATGGGGAACATCTGCAAGACACAAACCCAACCACTCCGAGAGACCCTGTTTGTCTGGCACAAACACACTGATTACACCTGTTACCAGCACATTAAGACGAGACCTGGGCAATACAGGGAGGAAATGCAAAGCTCCAAGTCCCAAAAGATGTCCATCCCTCTCCACACGATGCAGAAGTGCCCAAAGCAGGTCCGTGCTGCAGGGAGAGGCTGGTGCTGCCGTGGTGCAGGACAGCTCGGTGTCATGGCTTAACCCCAGCCATTAACTAAGAACCAGCTACTGAGAAAAAAATGCACTCCACCCCAATCCAACCCCAAACACTGGCCTCTGTGAGGAAGACTAACCCTAGCCCAGCCAAAAGCAGCACCCATGGGGAGGGACTGCTGGTCGCAGCTGGCAGGTCAGATTAAAAACTGGCTCTGTTTACTCTGTGCCCCAGCAGGATCCACTGGCACCTTCCCCCAGCAGCTGCTTCTCCTGCTGCTAAATCTGACAGGATTTTTCAAAACCTCTGAAACTGCCTCCAGGCTCTTTCGCAATGCCTGAGTATGTTCAAATGCTCCCTAATTTCCAAGGACAATAGCCAATCCTGCCTAATTTATGTGCACTCCCACATTAGCTTCTTAATAACCTTGTAACAGATGACTCTTGCATAAATAGTCCCGAAATCAGATCTCCACGGGGATCACCATGATTCCAGAGCCTCCTGTTAACTCCTGGCAGTGGGAGGGGTGTTATGTTCCCTTTCCAAAGGCACAGGGAACCCTTTTGCTCGGTTACCTGCAGGACTTGGCTGCGGCTGGTGGCCCCTGGGGGAGCTGAAGGTCTCCTCCGGCAGAGCTGTTCTGAGCTGGGGCAGAGCCCCCCAGGCACCCCCCGGGGCCCCCACCAGTGTGGTGGGCATGGCTGCACCATTTCCAGTCTCCTGGGATGGATGGAGATGTGTTTTGACAAACGAAGGCCTCCGCACAGAGTAATTGAAGGCACTTTGTGGGGAAATGGGAAGTGCTCGGGAAGCGCCCAGCAGGACAGTAATGGCTTTTTGCTGAACCTCACAAGATTTTTCTCATCCCAATCTGTGATCTCCAGCACTGCAGTTCCCAAATGGAAATGCCAGAGCATTCCACCAGCAGCAGCCAGCGGCTGTCACCGAAGCCCTGGAAAAGGAGCCCAGGCACTGGCCCACGTCACCCCTGGCGTTCGGGGGCCTTGGGGCTCGGACCGGGCAGAGGCTCAGCTCCATCCCTGAACTCTTCTCTGACCGCAAACCATCCCCCACCTCTGAACCCAACTCAGCTCCCACAAGACTGCCCCCAACAAGGACTAAAGCTGCCCCTCCAAGCCCCTGTTTCTGCCTGACCCAAGGCAGTAAATCCCCTCTCAGCTTCCCCCCAGAGAGCCCAGCGGAACTCCTGAGCCTTCCAATAAAATCAGGAATGAAAATCACTGACCTGGACTCCTGCCCGTGCTGCCAGCCAGGTTGCCCCCAGCTGCTCGAAGTGCTGGAGCTGCTTCTCCCTGTGACAGGTGGCAGAAGCTGTGCTGCCCCAGCAGCCCAGGTGCTACACCTTCAGGTGCAGAAACACAGAATTTTAAACGGGATCCTAAGCACTGCTCATTCCCAGAGCTCTGTGGATCCACGGTGATTCCCTGGGTCTGTGTGTGCAGCTGGGGGGGGGTGGCAGCTCCAGGAGCCAACGATAGCACATTCACCATTAATCTGTCAGCCCCCAGCTCCTGCCGAGAAGGATGCAAGGTATTTGCTGGGGAAAACAAATGACTAACACCAGCCTCAAATCTATCTGTAAATGCGGAATTAGCCAAAGAATATATGTGTACATTTAATTAAGGACAATCTCAGTTCCCTCCCAGTGCAGGAAGGCGGGTGCCGCTCTGAAGAGGCTGCTGCCCGTGCTCTGGCAGAGGCAGGAGCATCCCGACGGCAGCGGTGCAGCGCGGATTAGCAGCAGTTAACAACTGATTCATTGAGGCTCTTCAAGCCATCATTAGCCCCAGTGGATTCATGCTTTAGAGTGACTGCCACGGTTACGCGATACCATCTCTGTTATTCCAAACTTAATGGAGCCGCATAAACAAAGCAATTTTAGAACAGTCCCTTCTTCCTTTTTTTTTTTTTTTTTTTTCCCCTCCCTTAAAGATCACTGTTTGGATAAAACAGAGCGTGGCAATAATTCTCCAGGCTGGCCGTAGCACCTCCAAGAGCAGCCGGGTGCTGCAGAGCCGGCCCGAGGAGCAGCTCCGGTGGCTCCAGCTGCGATCCCGACGGATCCTCCAGCCCGGCCTCAGCACCCCCTGCCCGGGCAGCTCCGTCCAGCCCCATCCCACCACGCCCTTCCCGAAAGGGCTCTGGACCAGTTGCTGCGCTTCCTGCCCGAGATCTGGCCTCATTCCCACCCGTGCAGAAGAAAGTTCTCCTGTTCCTCTCACCACCATAACCTGTGGTGCTGACAGCACACGGGGTAAGACATTTTTGCTACCTGGGCCGGACTTGGCACATCCCTGTTCCGCGTCTCTGCGGGACCCAGGAGCATCGGCCGGGAACCGGAGAGAGCACGAGGGGGTTTGAGATGCGGGGTAAGGGGGAGCCGGGCGGCACCTGCACACAGCTGCCCAACCCTCGTAACAAGGGCAGCTGAACCCCAAAGTTAGAGGAGGAGGAAGGCACAGGCTGCCCAGCTCCTCCCCGACCTGCCCCGTGGCACTTCCCGCACCGGGACTGGCCGGGGCTGTGTCACAGCTGTGACGCTCCTGACAGCAGGAGATTATTCCTGCACGGAGCTGCCCGGCGATTTGGGATATCTTGCATTATGCACACACACACTTCCTGCATCTAAATTCAGTGATAAAATCCTGCTCCTAACGGGACACAATCCAAAGCCATAAAATTGTGCTGCACAACTATTAAAGCAGCCATAAATAATAATTATTTCACAAAGGCAAATGTCTCTGTAGAGCTGGCAAAAGAAAGCAATTTTTTTCTTTATTAATTATTTCACTTAAAAAGTAAAATAAATTGACCAGCTACCGAGCTTGTCAAAAGCTAAATGGGAACTGTCACACAAACAAATGTTCTGCTAATGTCGGAAAAGGAATTTCCTTTATAAGAGGAAAGATTATCCAGCACTGCTTCTGGATGAGGCTGTGGTAAGAGTTTGCCTCAAACTTACAGAGGAAAAAAAGCAACAGGAAGAAGAGATCTCTGGCTATTTTACCTGGCACGTAATGAGGAAAAAGCCAGAAAATGAGAACTGCGGTGAGGTGCCTGTCACCATCCCAAGGAGCGGGGGGTCCCATCAGCCTGGGGGGCTGAAGCCAGGGCTCAGCCGGGTGTGCTGAGCTGCCTGCGAGGGCTGTGCCTGGAACACCGGCTCCAGGGCTCCTCAGCTGTGCCACACGAAGGCGTCCTGGCTCACCCCCGTACCCAGAGGGAGTGGCAGGAGTTCTGCTCCTCTGGGAAAGGACGGCCGAGGGCTGGAAGCGAGGGTAAATCGCAAGCAGAGGCTGCTCACAGCTGCAGGAAGGTTTGGCTGCAGCAGCTCAAGCCATCCCCAGGTGAGCAGAGGGCTGAACTCGAACACCCCCACACCCCAGCCAGCACCTGCTGCCGATCCAGCTCATCCCAGGGGCATTCCAGCAAAGCCCTGGGACAGCCCCCAGCTGAGTGGGCCGGTGCCCAGGGCTGTGCCCGCAGCAGGGACCAGCAGCTCACCCATATTCCAACAAAACACCAGTGACCAAGGAAGCCCCGAGGCAGGACTGTGCCTGCAGAGACCAAACGGATGCGTCAGGCCCCCATCCAGACAGAGGATTGGGTTTGCTGTCCCTTCCCAGCCCTGCTTTCCCGGAGCCCGGTTTCTGCGCTGGAGTGGAGCAACACTGACCCCCTGTGTAGGTGGCAAAGCCTTGCAGGGCCCCAGCTCCCTCCGGGGCCCGGCAGAGCCCCGGACCGGTCACCACAAGCCCTGGAGGTCAGAAGGCGACCAGGGACATCAGCTCTCATCCTGTGGCATCTGCACACGGAGCAGTGCTGGCAGATGGGCAGACAGAGAGCCCCAGCCCAGATTAGGCTGAGCAGCCAGGCAGGAAAAAGGCTCCAGGAGCTTTCCAAAGCCCCAGGCTCTTTGTCTGGAAGCAGGCGAGGAGCTGTAGCTGCAGAGCTCAGAACTGCACACACACCTGTAAGGCAGGGGACTGCGGAGGTGAGGGGCAGGGCCCTGACTCTGTTGGCCTTTCCCTTAAAGTTTCAAGCTTATTTTCATTCTGCTCATGGGGCATGGGCTGTTTGTTTCCTTAGGTATCACTCTAAAAATAACCACTGGGAACAATCAGTTCTCCTGATGTCCAAACTCCTTGATGTTATTCAGCCCATGAAAGTGACCTTCATATTGCAGCAGATTTAAAAAATTCCATCTAGGCAAGAAAAGAGCACACAGATGAGCCAGAAAATGCCAGCCTGGCCACAACACCCGATCTGACAGCACAGGGAGAGACTCGGGGTGTCATCCACCTACTGATTTATTGGAGTTTTCTTCTGAGAGCATGGGCAGCAAAATTAATCGCTCCATTATTTCTTCCTATGAAAACAAAAACCCACATGCTTAATTGGAAATGTCACATCCCTCGTGCAGGAGAGGCTGTTCTTGAGCAGTAGGAGCACAGGTTCCCAAGGGATGGTGAGCAAGAAGCTCTGCAGGAACTTCCTAGTGAAAAGGAAATCAGTAAGACGGCTTCAGCATCTCAGTCATGTCCAGACCAAACAGGAGCATCATCTTCAAGTAGTGGGGACAGTGTCTCAGGCCGTTTGAGAATTAGTTCACAGACAATGGGAATCTGGTCTGGGTTGGAAGGCATTAAGCCCACTGGGATCACTGGGCTTTGCAATGTGTAACACCTTCAGGTCACAGACCTGGCACAGCCCTGTGCCAGCCCTTTCCTCCCCTTCCACAAACACCGACTGCACCGGCCCGTGCACTGATACTTGGTGAGAGAGAGTTCGGCTCTGGAAACATTTATTTTTAGCATATCACTTGGAAACACAGTTTAAGAATAGCTTTAAGAAGTACAACCGCACAAAAATAGTAGAGACTCGTCAGCGTGGCATCCGTGTGGCAGTGCCAGGGGCTCGCTGCTGCCGCTCTTGTTTTGCTGGAGACACTCTTGGAAAGCGCTTCTTTTCTATTTTTGTGCTCTGAAATGTGTGAACAGTTAAAAACTGACGAGAACGACGCTAAAGAGCTCGAAACCGTGAGTGTTTAGGAGTGTTCACACCCTTAAGTGCATGTGAATAGCGCGATACAAAGGAAAGCAAAGCTGTAAAAAAAGGACCTGTTGGATCCTGATAACAGTGTTGCCGAATTTTTCCCTTTCACTGGAAAAAGTCACCAAAACCGCCCAATCCGACAGCAAAGGAAAATCTCGATTCTGTGGAATAGGATAATTTGTTATGCTTAACAGCATTAAACAGTGGGATTTGGGGATTAGCACAGGCGGTCAGAAGCTGCTGCGGCTGTCTGCGAGCAAAGCAAGAGCTGCTGCTGCTCAAACCGAGTGCCTGCCCCATCGTAACCAACAGGGGCAATTTCTCGTGTATCCTTTACCCAGGCAGTCGTGTCCCTCTAGCATTGCAGCCAGGAGCTGGATTTGGGCGAGCTCGGACCGCTCTCCCGCGGGTCACCCTGTGACAGGATGAACCTGTCCGTTATGACACCCGACACCTGAAATCCATTCTGGTTTGGAATAAAAATACAGGATTTGTGATCAAATAGCTAAAATAAGACTCTGGGGTTTCCAGGTCGACATCGTTCCAGCCGTGCTGGCTGGATGAGCATTCCAGTGTTTGCTGACCCCACGGCCATCAGAGCAGGCAGCTCTCCCAGGCAGGAGCCACACACAGCCAGCAGGACAAGGTGCTGTCACCCTCTCCCTGACCCTTCTGCCTCTGACATGAGCCCTTTCCTTCACCAGATGTCACCTCCCCACTGGCTCTAACACCCACACCTGCGAACAGATGAAAAACACCTTTTCATCTGAACACAGCACTAAAAACACACCTGACGTGACCATTCTGGATGCTTAAAACCCACACTGAGCTGACTACAGATGGACAGTTCAATAAAATAATATTTGCAGATACAGGAGAAGCACTTTCAGCATGAAACTGGCTGATACTAGCCCTTATCAACACCTCAGCAGCCCCTCACATGACAGACCTTCAGGCACGTCCTGGCACTCTGCTCCAGCCGTCAGCACTAAAATCTGCCCAGTGACATGGTTGTTTTATCTTTCCATCTCAGTGCATCCCCATCCCATCCAAAGGGACACGGGCCTGGCCACCAGCCTGTCCAGACCTGCAGGAGAGCCCAGCTGCACTCCTGACTTCTCTGAGGTGCCTTTACCATGCAATCACAGACTGGGAATAATTTCTCTCTAATGTCTAATCTAAATTTCTCCTCTTTCAGTTTGAACCCCTTACTTCTTGTCCTATCACAACACTTCCTGATGACTTATCCCAGGAGTACAAATAGTTGAGGTTTGGTCCTTTGGGTGGGTACAAATAATTTTTAATGGCACTTGCCCATATAAAATGCACAGTCCAGACTATTTCAAGCAGTAAAAGCAGCTCTTTGCCAAAACCAAGTGCTAATCCTTTATCTGGAGCCATTAAAATGCAATTATTAGTCCAAGCAGAACAGCAGTGCTTCAAGCCAGGGCCAGAGTTATCTTTTGTTATCATTAAGCCACGAAGGAAAGAAGCAATAAGCATAAAAGTGCACCAATAACTGCTTGTTCTAATGAGTAAAAATAACTCTGGCAGAACAGGCACATGTAGCAGAAACTTTCCCCAGAAATACAGAGCTGCAAATAACAGTGCAGTGAGTTTAAAACAAATGTGTGCTCTGGCATTTGCAGCTGGAATATCAGGATATCGCCAAGCTCTGGTGCCACAGAGAGTCAGGTGCTGGTGTGAGAGAGGGAGGCAGCAGGAGAAACCCCAGGAGACACTCCCAAAGCACAAACTGCCCCTGGTGTGCCAGGAGCAGCACGAGTGGCACCCGGCAGGGCAGGTAAGAGATAAGGGGATCCCTGCCAGGACTCCTGCAGCCCTGAGGGACCCACCCGAGGGGGCACAGGAGCCCAGCAGGACACTCTGCCCTGGGCAGCTCTGATCCCACACACAGCCAGATGCACTTTTCCCAAAGGATAAATTCTTGCCTATTAAAGTCTCTCCTGATGAATCTCACGTTCTCCATCACTGGTCGGGGCCAGAGCAGCCACTGCTCGGGGTCAGTGCCTGGGGCTGGACACCCCCTGCCAGCGCTGGAACTTGTGTTGGCTCCTACGATTTCAGATCCATAAAACTTCTTTACATCTTGCCGCAGGGAGAGGGGACAAAAGGAGATATTTACAAACAGTGTCTGCAGGATATTTGGGCTCTGAAAGGATCATCCCCACCCGAGTCAGGCACGTGCTCTCCTCCGCTTCAGCACAAACACCTGCAGAAGGGACAGCAGCCTGGAGCTCTTGCAGTGCCGGGAATTGCTTTCTCCCCTTTTACTGACTGCACACGCACACATCCAGCCCTCTGTCCTAAGGGGCAGGTGCAGCGCATTCCCTGGGGCCACTGTCAGCTTTGCACCGTTCCATCCCCTCCTGCTGAGCCCAAAGCTCCCTGGGCAGGCTGAAGGCTCCGCTGCCTGCTCTTGGGAAAAACCACCCGTGCCAGGCCAGAGGAAACCACAGCAAACTTCGGCTGCTTCCTTTAGGGGACAAATCCACCAGATCCAACTTTCCCCGAGGAAAACGGGAGCCAGGCAAAGGAGGAGGCTGCTCTCGGGGCCGAGGTGGTGGTTCAGGAGGAGGAGGAGGAGGATGCTCTTTGTCGGGCAGCCCTCACTAGATGGTGCTGTGAGACAGCAGAGCAGCACCGGCAGCATCTCCCTCCGCTGCCTATTTCAGTAGCGCCACAATCCTGCGCGTCCTGCTCCTGCAGTCCTCCGTACTCTATTGATCCAAATCCAAATTCCAGATAAATAATTCCAGTTTGATAAAACATTCAAGGCTGGCATATTGATTGCGACATCTATTTTTCACTCAAAGCTCCTAGGAGCAAATCTCCAGTCACCTCTATGAATCATTCCTTTCACCTCCTTTAAAGATTCTATAAAAAAGCTTTTTAAAAATACAGACAGTTTCACAGGAGAAAGTTTAAACTCCCAGCCCTTACTCTGCACACGTGAAAAGAGATTTTCTAGACTCCAGCTCCAGCCACCACTGCATGTACACTGTCTAAAACAAAGCCAGAAGTGCTTACATCTGTCTTTACTCCACCTCTGTGTTCTACACCAAGTAGAAAATGCCCGATCATTTGTTTAAGGAGGGATACAACACTGCAGGAAGCACCGGTCCTTTGGGATATTAAGTTCATTCAGGACATTTTAAAGGAAGAGGAGCCGTATCCACGTAACAGCCACAAGGAAGGTGAAATTGCTCCAGACCCTGAGCATTTGTGGTGCCACAGCCCAGCTCCAAAAGGTGCCAAGCATCATCCCTTCTCCCTCCTCTGGTCAGGATTTGAGGGCTCAGAGCTCTGGAAATCACACCAGCAATGCAGATTGACAAAAAAAGTGGCATTTGGCCCCAAGCCCCTCCAATATCTGCTTTTACTATAAAAGGAGCCTTGGCCTGTTGATGGACACAGACTCAATTTGGTTCCATGGAGACTGGGAAAGCTGAGGGTTGTGTTTTCAAACACCCTGTTCTGCTTTTGACAGCTCAAATTCCTTTTAAGCCTCACCTCAGGCCCCACGAGCTGTCCCATCTCCAGACCTGAGCGATGCTATTTTAGGCACTGAGCAGTCTCAGTGACAGCCACTACTCATCCCAGCAGCCACATCCCAGGAGCACCTGGAAGAGCCCAGCAGTAACCCCAGCTCTCTGGTCTTCTGCACATCCCAAGACATTCTTCCTGAGGGAATAAAGCCATATTGTGGCAACCCAGGCCTGGAGAGGAAACCCGAGGTCCTGTTGAGCTGTGGATGCCCCATCCCTGGAAGTGCTCAGGACTGGGTGGGATTTTGAGCAATGTGTTCCACTGGAAGGTGTCCCTGCCCATGGCAGGGCATTGGAACTTGATGATCCTTAGGGTCTCTTCCAACCCAAACCATTCTGTGATTTCCATCACCTTCTCATGCTGTGAGCATACCACCAACCCCAGAGGCCCAGGTGAGCACCTTTACCCTCCTCCTCTCCTGGATTTTCCAAGGTAAATTCTTTGCCATAAGTTTCTGCAGGCAAAACCCAGCAGAACAAACCAGGACCTATTGCAGCAGCTGCCAGCTCCACCTCCAGCAGGTGTTGGGCTCAAAGGCTCAGAGGGTCACTGCTGTTTTCATTTTACAGCCATTTAACAGACAGCAAACAATGACAATACGGTCTCCAAAGCAAGGGCAGTAAGAGGTTGAATCCAAAGCAGCACAGAGCAGCCTGGGAGCTCTGCCTTGGCTCCAGCTGCTGGGAGTGCAGACTGGAGCCAAACCGCAAAACATGTAAGGTGGATTCCCAAAGCAGAGACCTGAAACTGCCCAGAGCTCCAGGGCTGAGACTTTCCCCAGCAGCAGGGTGGTCACAAATAGCCTTGTTTTAGTCAAAGAGATGGGATGGCAGGGTGGAAGCACACAGAGTAAAAACGCAGGGAGCAAAGGACTCTCAGCAGACACCTGGCCCTGGGGCACAGCCCCCCCTCAAGCTGCCCATGAGCTACAGCAAAGCTGGAACTCCTAACAGATGTGCAAACAAAGCCATCCCTTCTCCCTGCATGCATCCTCAAAGCACTCACACACTATCACTGGGGAAAATTGAGTGGAAAATGTCAGTCTGGGGTTTTTGATTGCTCGTTTCAGCAGGGGAAGGGCATTTGCAGCCAAGAACGTGGCAAACCAGGCACGAGCACACAAAATATTCACGTGTATTTATATTTCTCTGGGAAAAGAATGTTGGAAAATGTTGCCCTTCTGCTTATAACCACCATGTCCCGAGGACAAATAATTTTGGCTTTTTCCAGGAAAGAGCTCCAAATCAACAATCACAGTAGGGCTTCAGGCTACTCCTCCTCACCGGGGACAGGGTTGGTTGAACATACATTCCCCCCTGCTGGCACTTCCTCAGGAGGGGCAGGTCAGGGAGGATGTGACCCTGCATACCCCTGGGTCCCTCAGCTCTCCACCTGCACTGCTGAGATGAACTGTTGAACCCCAGCTCACGGAGCTGGCTTTTGCCAGAGCAGGGGCACATCAGCATCTCCCCCCAGGACAGGTGAGCCCAGGCACAGAGCTCAGCTCAGCCTCCAGGCTCTCCCCTGCTCCCTCACTCCACTCTTTGCTTTTTTTCAGGGAGGTGCAGTTTGCCCTCTCCATATCTAAGCAGTAGGGCTTAAACGATGGAAGAGGTCAGTCTTCAAAGTGATGAAGCTTTCTTGCCAAATGCTTTTTCTCAGTATAAAAACAGGGGAAAGAATAACATTTGTTCAAGCACATGGCTCTTGCAGTGTCTATTTTTCTGGACTCTGGCACTGCTTGGCCTGAAGGCTGAGCAGGTTCCTCATGAAATACCAACGAGTCTTGGGCCATGACTTTAGAGAGCACCAGAAATAGTGCGTGGAAGGAGAAAAGCAGCATTGTTTTCCTTCCACGTATGGAATCCAGTTCCAGAGGGGGATTTACACACACAAACATAATCCTTTTGAATTCTGACATAGCTGGGATCTTGTTGACCTTCGTCTATTTTTTCCTCCCATCTATTATATCATTAACAATTCATTTTCTTACTCCTTTTTTGGCCATCTTTTTCCTCAACTTCAGTGTGGCTCAGCCACAGTTTCTCCACCAGCCCCCACAGCCACTCCTTCCTCTCCCGGTGCAGTCGGGGCCATCAGGGCACTGCTGACACCCCAGGTCTCCAGCCCCAGAACAAGGTGGACACATCTCCATGTCCCTGCAGGCCACAGCTTGTCTTGGACATCCCCAAGAAGCCACAGCTCTTCTGCTGTGGGACGCACTCGGGTCCTGCTTAGGCCACCCCAAGCAGTGCAGTGAAGGCTCTTACACCACCCTTTGCCTTCCCTGGCACCTCACAGGGGGTCGGCCCTGTCGTGGCTCAGGCAGGGGTTTGGTGGCAATTTCCAGCTGCCCCAGTCCTCGGCAGGGCTGTGCTCCCGTGCTGGGCTGCTGCAGTGCCACCTCCACTTGTGCAGTGTTCCAACGTGTGTGTCCATCCCACAATGTCCTTCAGATCTGAGATCAGTCTGCAGAGCTCCTCTGTGGTGCCTGAAGGCCATGTAGATCCAAGTCTGGACTGGACAGCCCAGAAATCTCCTGTCCATAGATACCTGCCCACGGGATGAGGCTCACCTTCCTCACGAGGTGTATCACTGCCACGACACAGACTGGCTTGGCAGTGCTGAAGGCAGAGGCCTTTCAAAAAGCTTTAATTTGTGCACCAAGACTGTCCAGCCACACCTGAGCTGCTGCCACACTGTGGCTGGAACAAGGGCCCACTGTCACAGCCCCTCCTGATTTATATGGCACAGTCAGGGGAAGTTATGAATATTAATTCCTTTAGTTCTGTCGTAAATAGTCCCAGTCGGCAACACCCATAAAAATACAAATAGTTCAGTGTTAACTCCTGGAAAGCCCCAGCACAGACCTGGAACAGGCTCACAGATCCCAGCATGGCCAAGCCCCACAGGGGTCACAGAGCAGCTTTACCCACAGCGGAAGGACCAGCACCTCACAAGGTTTGGCTCTTGGGTACTCAAAGGTGGACCAAAACCTGTTGTTTTTTCCAGCCCTCAACAGCTTGCCTTGCACTTAAAACATTTCTTCTCCTAGAGCACAGCTTGCCATACAGAGCAGTTCTATCCATCCCAGAGACCCCGGGAAGCTCTGAGCCAAAATTACACCTCAGGCACAGATGCGAGTCATGGAAGGAGCTGTGCCAGGCCTGGGCACAGACGCTCCGTGACCTGACCCCAGAGAGGCACCGATGCAAGGAGAGCACTCCCAGGAGAGCCGTGCCCAGACAGGCATCTCCCCTGGAAGCAGTGGGATGAGGGGGAAGCACAGTGGGGACGGGATTGTCACTGTCACTGCACCTAGGCAAGCTCCATGTGCACCCTCCTGTGCCTGACACCCTCTGCTGCAGGTGTTCATCGTAGGAACATGGACAGCCGGAGCTGAAATCCCCAAAGGCTGTCTTCAAGATAAAGGCAATGGAACAAAATAAAGAGTATTTATTCTAGTTCTCCCTTTTATCCTAAGCAGAGCAATCAATAATTTTATGCACTAAATAAATGTTTATTTTAAATGGAATTTCCCTTCTCCATCTAACGAGCCAGTATGCACCTTCCACTACTCAGATCTTCTTAGACACTGCTGAAATCACCTGGTTCCTACAACATTACAAATGGGTTTGTGTGCCCTGTTTGCATTAAAACACCACAAATTAGGTATCGGGTACTGGCTATGCTCCAGTAGACATGAGAGCATCCACATTCCTACAGAGTTACAGTGCTTCCTCCACAGACTGGATTTATATCCACATCCAAACTAAATAAATCATGAACCACAGCCCCTAAACCAGCTCACTTATCACACCAAGTGTGAATAATGAAATGTCATAATATTTGCCCAAGACACGTGGTTTGTTTTGCTTTCAATAAATAAGGTCTAGAAGGGGAAAAACAAATAAAAGCAGAGGTAACATTTCCTTTTGTTGTTGGTCATTGTTGGGAGTGAGAATGGCCTCTGGGCTGCTGGAGCCAAGGCAGAAAGGGGGAAAGAGCCCAGCTTGACCCATAAGACACCACCCTCTGCTCAGCATCCCTGGGCTGGGGCAGCTCCCCAGGGAATGCTGCAAACCCAGGACAAGTCTTGGCCGGGGCAGCCAGGCACAGACCTGGCTCAGGGCAGCTGGAGAGGCACCGCTCACACCAGCCAGCCAGGGGCCACAGTTCTGGGACAGCCCTGCAATGATGGGCAGGGACACGTCCTGAAGCAGCATCCCACTGCCTCTGACAGCCCAGGGGAAGAGGAAACTGCCAGTGGGGTTTGGGCAGCCTGCTGGGGCTTCTATTCTTCACCAGAGCAGTTTTTCCAGTCACACATCATCACATGCACTGCTACATGAGACTTTCCTCTGATGGAGAGGGAGACAGGAAGCTCTTTTCATGTTGCTATATTTGCCCTCTCCAGCCCTGGTTCCAGCAGCTGTCATCATGCTAAGCTGGGATATTAGGTGCTCACAAACTTGTCAGCTTTTGCTTCTGGCTCAAAGTAACCCCCCCTGCCACGTTAGGGCTAATGCTGTCCTCAGGGACCCCCAAGCCCAGCCAGCCCACCCATCAGTGCCACAGAAACACAGCCTGGCCATCTGCCTTAGCTCCACAGTTGCCACTTTGGAAAGGGAAGGTATTCAGCAGCCACACTGGAGCCTGAGTCCAGCCCAGTATTCAGCTTCTAGACAGGCACTGCCAGAGAGAAGAGAACCACAATAGGTCAGAACAAGAGCAGGATGGGGAAGAGCAGCTGAAACCTCCACATGTAAAGCTCACAGTGCTAGAAATAGCATCTAGATTCTGTGCTGAGTTCTTATGAGACTCATCCTGCTCCAGGGCTTGAAAGGATTTTATTTGCAGGCATTAGGAGCCTGCTGGCTGTGCCACAGCCAAGTAATGTCAAACCCCTCTGCACGTCTCAGCCACAGGGCAGCCCCCACCGGGGCAGCTCCCACCGGGGCAGCCCCTTCCCCTCCTCCTGAGCACTCAGGCACCGCTGCCTCACACACCTCTCACCCAGGGCTGGCTCACACAAAGCCCAGCTCTGCTTTCACAGAGAAATTGGACACTGCCATGGGGGAATCTGGTCCTGAAGAGGAGATTTGGAGCTGGGGTTAGACCAGGCCAGGAGAGCAGCCAGCCCCACCCTGAGGGTGCTCGTCACAGAGCACACACAGACACGCTCACTCTCTTCTTACCTTAAACCTGTGCTACAAAGCCCCTATTTGGGCTCGTTTTCTTGCCAGTGAGACAGTTTGAACCACCTGGTTTCCCACTGCATTCACTGTAGCTGGCTAAGAACCCTTCCCTGAGCCATGACTGGGTTCCTGCCTGCTGGCAGTGCCCCTGGTGCCTGGCTGCTCATCCTCCATGCTGAACAGGAAAGCATCACTCTCCTGCTGCCTGCTCTGGATTCCAGAGAGAAACACCACCGGGACAAATGACAGCCCAAGGCAGGTTGGGACCCCTGCTCTAACCAGCAGCACAACTGGTTAACTCTGATTATCTCAGAATACCCCACTGGTTATGTCACAAGTGATAAATCAAGACAAGACTGTCTCTTGATAAGGAAAAGCCAAGTGAGGCTATTTTAAAATGAAAATCCGAAGGAATTCAGAGTGCTGGTGTGAGAGAGAAGAGCTGAGATTAGGAGGCGACATAAACACGAGCTGAAAGAGGCCACTCCAGAGCTGTCCTGTGCCTTCAGCAGGGGAGCAGCAACATCCCGTGAGTTACCCAGAGCAGTTTTCAATCACAGCAGCCTTGGCACTATCCACAGCAGCGCTCTGAAGCCCCTGGCTTGGCTGGGGCTGGTGAGACCCCACTGCTGGACACACCTCCAGCCCTGCTCAGCCTCAGCACCACCAGCCAGGGTGCTCCTCCAGCACCAACACTCCTCCATCCCCCATACCCAGCAGGGACAGTCTCTGGTTCAACGTCTGAAACCCAGCTTTGTCCACAGCTGTAAGGACCTGCTGGAGAGGGAATGGGCTCAACCAGTGCCTGATGGGCTGCATAACAGGAGAAGCAGTGGCAGATGGGGCCTGAGACACCCAGAGCACTGGAGTCATTAAACAGCACTTGGGTGTCTTAATGGGGTTTCATCTCCTCCCAGCTCACCCTGAGGGACCCACAGTCCAGACCCAAGGGTGCTGACAGCAGCTGATGCACCCCTGGCATCCCTATGACTCAGAAGAAAGATGTCCAGAGCAAAAAGAAGCTCATAGCTCAAATTAAGGAAAAGGAAGAACTGTTGATCGCAGTCCATGGGATGAAATGCAGCCTCACGTGGTCTCACAGCTGAGCTCTCCCAGCCTGATCTACACTGAGGGGCTCCATGGCAAATGAAGAACTCGTTAAAAAGGAAAGAACTTGTAAAGAACAAATAAAGAAGTATTTCCACAAGGACAGCCCAGACTGCTCCATGTGGCCCCACACTTGCCCCCCTTGGGCTCATGACTGCAGAGAGGCAGCACCCACCAGCCCCCAGCAGAGCACCCACAGCATCCCACCAGGACCCCCAGCTCCTCTCCCAGCACTTACAGCAGAGACCAGGATGCAGAGGGATTGGTGGTTGTGTATCACAGGGACATGAATCTGATATTCATAGACTTTCTCTCTCTTTTAAAGGGCAAGACTCCTGGTATAGAAACAAACTAAGACAACAACTTGAATGATAAATTACTGTTCTTCTGTACTTCCTCTCTGAAATTTAATTTTAATTGATATTAAACATGACAGAGCTTCTGCTCAAACTTGTATTTGCCAGCCACAATTTCCGCTGCCTCTGCAGAGGTAACACCAGCATATCCCTGCCCTGAGCATCCTCTGTCGTTGGTCCTGGAGGACTGAGGGGTCACTGAAGCATAAGAGCCCCATGCAGGAGCCAGGACACCAATGCCCAAGGCAGGACTTTCACCCAAGGGCTCTGACACAAACAGCTCCAGTAAGACTGGAGTCCTCTGTGATGCTAACAGAGAGCAGAACCAGGCAGGAAAAGGGCAAAGTGCTGGCTAGGATTGAGGGGAGTCATGGCCTGAAATCCCTGTGAGAGAGGTGGGAGAACAGGAACAGAGAGGGGGAATTTGAGGGAGATGAAGAAGATCCTTCCCACTCACTTGGAAGCACACAATCCTCAGGTGTTCTCAAGTTCACCAGCAAAATTGCATTAAACACCCTCACCTGGGGCTTTTGCTCCTCCCCTGCATTTGATCCAACTTGTTTGCTGCAATAATAAATTATTTCTGAGCAAACCCCTCAGCAAAAGCCACAGAACTGGAGGTGCTGCCCAGCACAAACCTCCCATGACACGATGTCACCACCCACCTTCGTGCCAAGGCTCTCTAAAGCCAGCACAGGACACAGGCACTCGGTTGCAGATCCATTGGCCAGGTTGGCAGATTTGTACCCAAAACAGCAGCAATTGCTCCCCAGCACCACCAAGGCCAGCCGTGGGTTCTCCTGGCACTGAGGGCAGGCCGCAGCCTCTGACTGCACAGGGAGATACCCAAGGAACCCCAGGCAGGACCACCCCACACCACTGCAGCAAGAGGTAACAGATCATTAAAACCAGGCTTTAGCCTATAGCAGGTTATCACAGGAGCTGAAAGATGCTCATGCAAAGAAGGCAGGAAGGCAGATTTGTGCTGTTTTAAAATAAAAGATGAAAGGAGAGCTCTGCTCCCAGCACTGCAGGCAGAGCTGCTCCCTCACCCTCACTCCCATCCAGCAGCACATGGCACTCACCTGGAACACTCCCTCATTTGCTGCCCCTTCAGAAAAGCTGAACTGAGTGAAGGATTAAATCCCCCGAGGTCAGGATTTATGCACAGAGCCATTGCTCCTGCTTTGGCCTGAGACCTAATTCACCAGCATCGCTTCACCTGGCTGTCCTCTCTCCCCCACAGCACACCACATCCTCTCCCAGGACTCCATAGAAACACTCCCAATTTCTCCTTCTTTGCTATTCCTTCACTGCAGTTCTGGTCTGTTCATTTTCACAGTAGCTTTGATCTGTGTGAGCTTTATTTCTGCTTTATTCTTCTCTGCTCAAGAGAAATAAATACATTTTGCTGACTGGGTCCAAGCAGCAGGTTATTTATCTGACTTCTAGAAGGCTTCCAGGTCCACAGTCCGAGTCCTACAACCTGCTCAGGTCTTGACAGTCTGTTCCCAAAAGCAATGCTCCCGCTGAGAGCATGTACAAGGCTGGTCAGGGCAGGGGCAATGGTGACTGCTTGTTTCTGCAGAGGGAAATGTGTCACCCGGTGTCTTAACAAATGTTCTCACAATGAAAGGTTTGGATTTCAGTGAAAAAAACCTTCCATGGCATCCCTTTTGGGGCAGATCTGTCCAGCAGAGCACATGGGGGGACGGGAGCAGCACTGAGCAGGTGTCCCCTGCTCCTGCCTCCGTTGTGTATGTGACTCCACTTTTACACGGTGTCCCATTCACAGCCTGAAAGTACTCGGAAATACATTTATTTATAGCACCTACAGTGCAACAGAATATCCCCCTCCCTCTCCTTGCTGCTGGAGACATCGGCTACCTGCACGCTGCCCTGCGCGGGTGCGCATTCCCCTCCTCCCACGCCCGGCCCGCCGGAGCCGCCTGCCCGGTGGGGACAGCACGGAGCAGCCCGGCCCGGCCTAAAGACAGGGAGTGACTCATGCCCCCAGAAATGCCTCACGGAGGAGGGGCAGGGGTGAGTGCCCCGACACCCCTCCGCC
>NW_008238347.1:1461271-1474937 GCF_000691975.1 Corvus brachyrhynchos
CCGGCCAGGGCAGCCGCAGCTCTGAGCTCACACCAGAGCCGGCTCCTCGGCCCCGACGCCGGGAAACAGCTGATTTTGCTAAAACACCCTGCACAATTCGTGCTCAGCCACTGAGCAGCAGGGCTACAGAGCTCTGCTAGAGGATCCAGCTGTGACCAAGCAGGTCTGGCCTTGGAGCTGCTGCCCAGAATCTTGGGGTGTGGAAGGGTTTTACCTCCAACACCAGTCTGTGCTGTGTTAGGGACCTTCCAGCTTCTGTGGAGTAGCAGAGGGAGATGCAGGGATGTGGAATGGGTGCCATCAAAGAGTTTTCCAGTGTCCTTTTGCCCAGAAGAGGGGCATTGATGGGCACTCCTCTCCAGAACAACCTGCCAGATTTACACTCACAGCCCCACGCTCATGACCCTTTCCAGAGTTTGTCCCCTCTCCACAGGTGCCCCGCATGCCTTTGCAGGATCCTGCGGGTTCACGGACTTTCACACCCCAGCGCTGCCCTTTCTCTCCCTGTAGAGGGAGTCAAGGAGGTCTCTGACAAGCTGCATTCACTTCAGTTTCAGCCGTGGATGTGTCACACCCAGGGCATCACCACATCAGCTTCCACCGGAGCTGAAATCCCGAGGAAAAAACAAAAGTCTCCAGACTGAGGCACCAACCTGACTCCAGAAAAAATAGTGAAAAAAAGGAGTTGGAGTAGGCTGGCAGCCTTAGACCCACAGTCAGGCTCAGCCAGACCTTTGCCATCACAAGTTTTCAGGAAACGTGAACATGTCCGAGACCTGCAACACCTCAGCCCAATGAAGGAACTCAATCCCATTTCTGCTCTGTATTCTATCAGCCCCAAGGGCTGAAAGCTCCAGGCACGGAGCCACGAGGGTTTGATAAAAGCAGCACTGTCCAGGCACTGATGTTTTTGGAAGGCAGCAGAGCCTTTTGCCTTAAAATACCTCCCCTGCCATGCCAGCCGTGCTCATGGGCTCCACGGTGGCCCTTCCACGTTCAGCACTTGTGTGGGCACCTCCAGCCTGCTCAGGGAGCTGCCCATCCCTCCCTCTCCACCCATCCTGGGGGGGACACATAGCCTTCTCTCTCTACCCCTATTTTTTGAAGTGCTTTTTTCATAAAACCTTTACTTTTGAACAAATCTTCAGATCATGAAAGCCAAGAGCTCACAGGAGACATTGAGGAGGATTAGCAAAATACAGCCTAAGTTAAATAAATCTTCATTAATGTACTAAGTATCCCTGGAAGAGAAATTCCAGCCACTCTGGTTCTGTGGGTTGGTCTCGGATTTCCTCAAGTTTCTGTGGATGAAAAAGCTGGAACCTAAGGAATCCAGGCTGGCACCACAAGCCTTCTCCTGGGCTCTGAAGGGACCCTGAGGAGCGCTGGCCATCCCAGGACAATGTGGATTCTCTGGGTGATATTTATAGACATGGTTCCTGTCTCCCTAATCACTCAGATTCATAAACATCAATTTCTTTCAGGCTTTTGAGGAATTTTGCCCCAATTTGGGCATTGTTTCCCCCACACAAGGGTAAAATCCCCCCAGCACAACTGGGGTGGGGGGACTGCACACCCACCCCATGCCACCCCTGCCCTGGCTCAAAGGCCACCAGCCACCCACACACATGCCATGCCCCTGAGGTGACAGCACAGGGGCTGGCCCCAGAAAAGCCCCTTTAAGGGACACTTCAGGGTGGCCTCGGCAGTCAGGACATTAATTTTAGCCTGGAGCAGTGCCAGGAGAGCAGGGCAGCTGCTGCAGGCGGGGGCGTGCCCCCCCCTTGCCCTCCCCGGGTCCCCCCAGCACAGCCACAGTCCCCGCTCCACTCCGGGGCCGGCAGAGCAGCCATGGCAGAGGAGCACAGCGAGCTGGAGGAGAGGATCATCATCAAGGACCAGCACACCAAGGAGATCGACCTGGTCAACAGAGACCCCAAGCACATCAACGAGGACGTCGTGAAGGTAGGGCTGTCCCACACTGCGCTGTAGAAGTGCCACTGGAACCAGGATTTGGTGTCAGACCTTGGTCTGTGTTTGGCTCGACTCAGCCGGTGCTGTTGATCTTTGTCCATGTGCCCCAAGAGGTGCCGTCTCCAGGGCTGTGGGGAGGTGACAGCCCTGCTGGCTGGGCACCCAGACACTGGTGGGGTGGCATGCCTGGCTCCAGTTAATGCCATATTTCCCATTCCTTGAATGGGCTCTCCAGTTTCATAACGGCTTGAAAATTTATGGAGATGCCTTCCTTTGTACCAGCAAGTGGGCAGCCAAAAATAACACAGAGATTAAATATCACTGATTTAAAGGGATATTGGGGAAAGGCTGCTGGCCTTCAAGACACAACAGCCTCCCTACCAGATTGTTTGATGTACATTGTCATATTTGTGGAAGACTGTTCCCCCAGGGCAGCCCAGAGGTGCAGGAGCTCCCAGCTCCCTCCCTGTTTCTGACCAAGAGGAATTCCCATTCTAACTCCGGGGCTTCCTCTAGACTCCCTTAGAATTGCAAACAAAATTTGTCTCTGTTAGCCAGAGGTAATTCCAGCCCAAAGGGGAACCACAGGAGGTGGAAGGGTTTTGCTAAAACTGTGTTTGTCACACCAGAAGGGACAGCGTGCACAGCACTGCTCACACAGGCTCTGCAAAGGGCCGTGACCTTGGCAGCACTTGGATTTGGGCATTAAAACATCATTACAGCTACAACCAAATGGCCAAATTAAACTCCCTTGGCTGAGCTGTGACAGTATCGCTGGGCTCCTTTCTGGCACAGTGAGACCTGTCTGCCCAACACCTCGGCATCCCAAGCACATTCCCAGCACCATGTCCAGCATCTGTGCCACTCCCTGCCAGTGCATCCCACAGCCTTGGCCTGAGGCTTGGACAGGTGCCAGGCCAGGGGAGCAGCTCTCTGCCATAGCAGCAGGGACCAGGAGAGCCCTCAGCCCACTCACCCCAGGGCCAGGCAGCGCTTTGGGGCACACACCTGCTCCCCAGCTTGGGAATGCCACCAGCTACTCCTGGAGGACAATGCCAGTGCTGTCCTAGCCACCCACAGGCCTCCCACCAGCCCCTCCCGGCCTTTTCCCACTCCAGAGTCGCCAAAGCCTGAAGAGACCTTCCAAGCTCCCCACTCCCACGGCCACGCTGCTGCTCCACCAGCACTGGAAGGCTTCAGAGCTCGGGCTCCTCAGCATTCCTCCACCCTAAAATAGCCCAGCCGATCGAGCTGAGGCCGGAGGGCAGAGCCAGCCCCGGGACAGAGCACAGCTTCCCCTCCTCCTCCCAGGGACAGCCAGAGGCACGCTCCAAAGCCCCGGGGCATCCAGGAGTGCTCTGGAACACGGGGAGCAGAGAGCCAGCCAGCAGGGGAGCAGGGAACGACAGTGCTGTATTTGATGAAGGGCTCACCTGGCCACGGATAAACATCCTGAGCATCACAAAGCAACAGCCAGAACTTGGGATCAAGTTGCAGGGGTGGCACTGGCCACGGAGGCTTTGCAGAGCTTCACAAACCTCCTCCAAACACAGCAACAGAGCAGTGCACGGCTGCACTGGGTGACCTTAAGAGAGCTTTTCCAACCTAAATGGTCCCACGATTCTATAAAGGAGCAGTACCTGCACATGCTGGTCCCTGAGCCTCTCCAGGCATTGCCCAGGAGCCAGAATCAGTCTGAGTCTAAAGCTCCACTGCTCCTCCAGATCCACTCCCACTGTGATGGCAGCAAAACAAGCAAAGAGGCAGAGCCTCTGCTTTTATATCCTGCTGCTCCCTGCATTAATTGATCCCTGATGAGCTCATCAGGCAGTTGGGCAGTAACCTGGGCTAGTCCCCAGCACACCTGGACTTTCCAGGGGCTGCTGATGGAACCTCAGGACCAGCTCTCAGGGCTGCTGGCTCCTCACTCATGTCAATGCTTCTCCCAGCACCTCCTGCTCACTCCAGGAAATTAAAGATGACACAGGGTGATTTTGTGAGCCAAGTGCTTCCAAAAGCAGAATGGATATTGTAATTTAACATGAATGTACAGACACATCAGCTGCCCAAGGGGAGGCCAGGCTGGATTTTAAGGCAAATAGCTCAGCTTATCTATTCCCTAGAAGTGAGTTACACCCAAGGGGATCTCTGCATGGAGTTTTGGGGAGTGTGTGCCACTCAGAGACACCCCCTGTGCCTGCACAAACAGCATAGGCAGGGCTGAGCCCCAGCTCCCTTTCCCAGGAGGAACATGGACAGACAGCACTGAGCACCTCATTCTACGGGTATAAATAAATAATCCATAAATCCAGAGGGATGCTGGATCTTTATTAGCACAAACACCTTCCCACTGAGTGGGCAGCCACGTCCCTGAATGCTAAAAAAGAGCAGAAATGGGCTCTGGCTGCCTCTGCAGCCAACACTCCCACGCACAGCTCCTGTTCCAAGGGCTCCCGCCTGGCCCTCACACCTCACCCCAGATCAGGGGATGGGGTTGGCACTGTGACCCCCCGGTGCTGGAGTCTCAGCTGTGGGTTGAGCCCACCACTGTGCTGCCCACAGGCTGTGGCCAGGCAGTGCTGGGAGCCCTGAGGATCTCCCATCTCCGCAGGGGCTTGTCCCTGCTGGGGGTGCAAGGATCCATGGATCCACCCCCAGCACAGTCCCCACTCTCCCCAGCCCCGTCCGTTTGGCATCTGCTCCCACCTTGTGCAGCCCCTCCTCCTTGCACTGGGGCCTTTGCTGACCCCCAACCTCCCCTATGTCCATCTGCTCTCCTCCCAGGTGGATTTTGAGGATGTGATAGCTGAGCCTGTGGGAACATACAGCTTCGACGGCGTCTGGAAAACCAGCTACACCACCTTCACCGTCAGCAAGTACTGGTGCTACCGGCTGCTCTCTGCCGTCCTGGGCATCCCCCTGGCCGTCGTCTGGGGCTTCCTCTTTGCCCTCATCTCCTTCTGCCACATCTGGGCAGTGGTGCCCTGCATCAAGAGCTACCTGATAGAGATCCAGTGTGTCAGCCGGATCTACTCCCTCTGCATCCACACCTTCTGTGACCCCCTCTTTGAGGCACTCTCCAAGATCTGCAGCAACATCCGAGTTGCTCTCCGGAAGGAGATTTAGGTCCTGACAGCTGCCCCAGCAGCCCTTGCACAACCCCCTCTATGCAGGCTCCCTGCCCTCGGGCAGGTGGACACTGCACACACGGACACCCCTGCCTGGTGAGGGACCTGCACATGGACACCCCTGATAAGGGAACTGGGCATCACAGCAGGACCCCACAGCAGAGCTGGCTCTCAGGGATGCTCTCTGCAGATGGAGGCAGGCCCCGAGGCTGCTCCTTACTCCATCCCAAAGCCAGAAGCCCATCATGGCTCAGGGAGCAGCCCAGACAGACCCTCTGCCCTCCAGGACCCCTGGGATTTCCTGTGGGAGAGACGGCAGCACCTCCTGGACCACAGCCCTCGGCCACAGCCTGCAGGTGCAGGGCAAGCAGTGAGGCTGCAGAGCTGCTGCTGGCCACCAACTAAACCCTGCCTGTTCCTCCATCCCTTCAGGCTGGGAAGGCACTGACAGAAACTCCCTCACAGGAGTTGTTATTTGTGGCAAACAACTGCTGTTGTGGGAGCTTCTGCATTAAACTGCTGCACAAAACTTTTAGGGATAGAATAGCTAAACCAAACTTTTTTCATGTGTACTTGCATTTCAGCCAAGCTGTGAGAGCCAGACCAGGCCATGCATGACGTGTTGTGTCTGCTCTGAGAGTGTGAGCTGATCCTGGGCCACCGCCAGCTGCAAACCCGCTCGTGGCACTTTGATGCTCAGTTATGCACTTAATTGTGGAGCATCGCTCAGTGCCATGGGCAGGACACGGGGCAGGACAGCGCGGGTGGGACCCAGCCCTGTGCATGGCCCTGAGCGCTGGGGCTGCAGGAGGGCAGGGGGGACACAGAGCCTGGGGAACCTCGCTTGAGCTGGGCTCTAAGCAAAGCTTGGGTTCGTTCTGCAGGGACAATCCTCACTACACAATTGCTCAGTCGCTGCCGAGTTTGCTCCAGCCACAGCAGCGTGTGCATCCCACACGGGCAGCGCTGTCCCTCCACTGCGTCCTGGGATGGAGCGAGGAGGCTGCGGGAGGGGCAGGACCGCAACGCCCCTCGGGCTCTGCCCGGCAGGGGGGACTCACACCCAGCCAGGCCCTCCCTCAGCATCCCGGGGTCGCCCTGATGGGTGGGGAGAGCAGAGGAAGAAGCCTCTGCCGGGACCCTGCTGCTCTGGCTCCAGGGCAAGAGGAGTGAGGGGCGAGAGGGCCGATTCAGAGCTATTTCCGCCCCTGTACTGTCAATTAATTTGCCGGTCCCTCTTCCACGGAGCTGCACTTTCACTTTGAGGCCCTTGAATACTCTTTTGGCTCCAGCCTTAAGTGCTTTGCTGAACCAGGGTCCAGGAGGTCTCGTTGTTCAGAGGCTGTTCTCAATTGTGTCCATGTGTGCCTTTCCCTTGGCTTCCAGCAAAGACTTGGAGCCAAAGGTTCCTCTAGTGCCATGCCAAGGACAAGAGGGAGCCAGGTTTTCTACTGGAGCTCTTCCAAGGGCTTGGGATTGCATACTGCTGTTACTCCATAGCAATGTGGTACCCAAGCTCCTGCAACATCAGGGCCCAAGAAGGATGGAGTGATTAAAAAGAAAAATATATTTAGGTATTTATAGGGGGAAAAAAGTCTCAAAAAACACTTCACCATGAGCATTTTTTGTGGGAATAAAAATAATTAAAATCAATTGTATAATGGGCTTATTACTACTTCTAATTTTTTTGTTGTTGTTGTTCTAGTAGTTCACTGCCTGAACCCAAAAAACCCTGAAATGCTGATGTCCCCACCACATTGCTCTCTGGGCTCCCAATACTTGGGGCACACCTGTCAGCACCTCTGTTTCACTTTTGACCCTCCTGAAAAGCCTTTTGGCAATGCATTCCCCTGGGACACTCCTGCTCTTCCTGTCCCTGCTCTGCCGCAGCCTGGGAACAGTGCAGGAGCTCAGCCGTGGCACCACTTGGCTGCAGCACCTCCAGGCATGGGGCATGGCCCTGCCTGAGCCCCAGACCACCACCAGAAACTGCAGCCAGGGCTGGAGGGCAATTCCCCGTGTCTCCCAAAGCTCCCTCTCTTCTCCAGGCATCCGTCCCAGTAACATCTATTGCCATGTTCTCTCCTCCCCGGGAGATGGAGGATGCACCAGGCCCTCAGACTCTCGAGAAAAGGAGACCCCTCCTTCCTCATTTTGTGCGGGAGTGAGTGACCCTCAAGGAGAAGGAGGTGAACGTGGGAGGAAGATGCTCTATAGTGTCCTGAGGATTTCAACCAGTCAGCAAATGTGCTGAGAGCTCACTCGGAGCTCCCACAAAAAAAAAAAATCAAAGGAATGTCAGGGTAGGAAAGGTGCAAATAGACCTGCTGGTGACAGTGAAAAAATAAAGGACACATTTAAATGTATTTTTCATGTTCATTCCCAACATGAAAGGCCAAATTACATCACCGTATGAAAGCCCCAGCTGCCCCCTCCAGTGCCCATGCCACCGGCAGCTCTGTGCCGCCGGGTGCGGATCCCAGCGCTGGGCAGCGCTGCACCGGCAGCGGCACCGCGGTGAGCGCAGCTGGGTGTGTGCGGTGCTCCAGCCCTGCTGCCCACCGGCCCCCTTCGTTCGCTCAGCCCAGCGCTCCACCCACGCCTCCCTCCCACCTTCCACCAGACACAGTCAGAAAACTTTATTTACAGGTTTTGTCAGCAATTAAAATCCATGCCGTGAGCATGCCCTGTGCGCTAGAGAGCAAGCGAAAGGCACTGGAACCTTCACGGGAGCCTTCACGGGATCTGCGCTGACCCCAGAGCCAGGCCTGGTGTCGGGGACGTGACGGGACTGTCCCTGTCAGAGCCCACGGAGCCCAGCCCGGATCCCGCACACCCGCCCGTGTGGAAGCTGCTGAGCACGCTCGGCCAGGGCGTTCCTGCCCGGATCCCGGCCCCAGCCGTGCCCGCTCCAGGCTCCTGCCGACCGTCTGCACGGCCTCGCTGGGGATGAGGTCCAGAGCTGGGGTGGGGACACTGGGGCGACAGCGCTGTGCCCTGCAAGGCTGGTCCCTGTTGCCCGCCAGGATGCCCTTCTCTGAGCCTAGGCAGGGGGAGCAGGGCTGGCACGGTGCAGGGCTGGCACGGTGCAGGGCTGGCACGGTGCAGGGCTGTGAAGCGAGAGCGCCTGTGCTGAGAGCGCGGTGCCAGGAGCCGGCATCCTGCAGGACCGTGCTGCAGGTGCAGGTGGGACAGTGCCCAGCGCTGTGCCGGGGATGACACCCATCACCCTGTGCTGCAGCAGCCCCTTCCATCCCATGTGGTGCGTCACACCTGCCCCAGCAGCACCCGGTCGCTCGGGACAAGACCTGTCCCTCCTGGTGGCATCCCTAAGCCACTGATGTTAGCGTTTGGGGCTCAGGAGCGAGTTCCTGGTGTCTAATCCCAGCCTGAAACTTGGACACAGAATTCCTGCCCCACTCCCGTCTCAGTTAAATAAGGCCCTCTGTACATGCTGACAGGCATATATACACCTATTTATAGACCCCCTCCTTGTCCGGGCACAGCTTGCCACAGGGAAGCACTGGAGGCAGCACAGCAGAGGCACAACGTCCTGGCTGGTGATGGCCTCACGTCGTGGACGGCTGCATGAAGCTCCTCTGGCTCGTGCTCCTGCAGCTGAGGACGAAGGAGGAGGAGTTGCTCTTCTTGCCCAGGTCACACGCTGGCCGCGACTTCAGGTAGCGCGTGGAGCAGCAGAGGAAGCGGCGCACGAGGTCGTGGAAGAGGTGCCCGGTGTAGAGCATGTAGATCCAGGGGTTGCAGCAGCTGTTGAGGCTGGCCAGGAGCATGGCAATGATGAACGGGGAGGCTGCGAGACAGAGGCACGGCAGTGTCAGGGCACGGCCACGCCGCGGTGGCCTCTGCCGAGAGCCCCAGCCCTGGCGGCACCGCGGCACCTCCTCCCCGCCAGGGATGTGCCCCCCCCCGCAGGAACACCATGGGCAATGAGAGCTGCTGCGGGGCGGGGGGCGAGCCTCCGTTCCAGCACCTTAGGTTTAGGTTTTTTCCCCGCATGAGCTGCATTTCCCTGCTCCTGCTGCCTGCCCGGCGTTACCCTGGAGTGCCTGGCCAGGAGGCAGAGCTGCCCCCAGCAGCACCTGCACAGTCAGCCTAGTCTAAGGTGCCCAAACCCGGGAAAGGGACCGCGGCCCTTGGAGTTGCCGTGGCAAAGAGCAGGACTGGGAGCAAGCAGAGTCGGTGGCTCGTTTTTCCACACCGGTGGTTCATTTGAGGCAGACTCTCAGCTTCCAGCTCCTCGGGCTGTGGGACAGCCATAGTCCCCAGGCCACGGGGCGTCCCCTGCTCCTGGGCTGTCCCCACTGCCAGCCCAGCAGCCCAATGCTCTCCCAGCACCTTTCTCCAGTCATTTTTCTTTCCCTCAAATTAATTTTTCCCACACAGCGCTCTGCCAGGAAAGACAACAGCCATTCCCACACCGCAAATGAAGTCCGGGAGCCTGGCATCCCCCGGTGTTGGGGGGGATGGTGGCAGTGCGGTGCCAAGACATCGAGTCTCTGGCTGCTGCTCTCTGTCCCCAGAGCAGAAAGTACCCACTGTCCCACCTGGGAGGTTGGATCAGCGCCTTCTGGTGACAACGGGATGGTGGGACGGGCATCTGCCGTGGCACCGAGACAAGGGGGGACATCCCCTCCATGAAGTGGCTGCTGGTGGAGATGGAGCCTTTATCCTGCTCCCTGTGTTCCAGCTCATCTCCTCAGCCCCTCTGCTGCCAGAGGACGCGCCAGCAGCGAGGATGAACATGGCTGGTTTGGCTGTTCTGGTCCCTTCGTGCCTCTGCAAAAATCCACTGGCAGTTTTTAAACCAGTGAAGAAGTGTGACTATAAATGTTAGCTTCCAAATTCACCTTCAGCCAATGGATGCGTAATTCCTGCTCTTGTGATGTCTGCTCCAACTACTTTTAATTTCAAGCATATGCTAAAAAATTATTCCATGGGGAATGGTTACAAATCCCAGGCACAAGACCTGAAATACATCACAGCGTTTCTAACCACTTAAAAACATCCAGCCAGGGCTGACTCAGCTCTTCCCTCTCTGCGGGAGGCAAATTGAATTTCAGGGAGCTTACCGCAGGGCAGGTCCGGAGGGTGGGCTGCTCCCCTCCCTGGCTGGAACACCAGAGACCCCCGAGGGGTGCTGCAACCAGCAAGCTCTGTCCCTCAAGGATGTCCCCTCCCCCCGGCACTCCCCGCTCCTGGGGATGTCCGGAGCGGTGGGCAGGGGTGGAGGCTGTGCCCCAGCAGGGCTGTGGGGGCTCTGCTGCAAACACCCAGTACAGGAGCGGGATGGGATGAGGGGCTCCCCCATTCTCACACACTGACTGGGGCCATCGCTCACAGCCCACGTGTCAGGGCTCCTGCCCCAAGGTGAAGGGACCGATATAACATCATGGTGCTTCACAGCCCTGCTCGTGTCCTCACAGGCGCCTTGAGCCGACCGACTCCGAGCTCGGAACCCCGCATGTGCTCCCTGTGAAGTGCGGGCAGCAGGAGCCTCTTTCCAACCCGCGGGCAGTGCAGGGTCCCCGGTGCTCAAACCAGCACCTGGATCATAACCTGCAGCTCGGACCCACCTTACAGAGGCTTTGGGGTGTGTGGCCGCCTAGGGGGGGATGGATCTCTGCTGCCTGGCCGGGGAGGCAGCATCAGGCTGACAGCCCTGCCCTTCCGGGGCTGCCCCACGAGCCCGGCACTGCAGCTGGGCTGCGAGGAGCGAGGAGCTCACATTGAGGCACCTCCATGTGCCCCATCAGCCACGGGGAAGGGACACGGAGGGGCTGCAGGGCAGGGGCTGGCGGGGCTGGGGGAGTGGGGCCGTGCAGCTGCCTGGGACCGGCCCCGTCCTGCTGCCCACCCCGCTCTGCTCAGGGCAGGGCTGCAGCCTCTGCGCCGCCCTGGCCTCGGCTTATGGGCCTTGTTCTATGGAAGCGAGGAGAGCAAATGAAGTGGATCAGTGGGAACAGGGAGAGCCCTCCCTGGTTCTCCCCTCGCTAGCGAGGGAAGGAGGGCGCTGCCTTGTTCTCTTTACAGCCTCATCTTTCACTCTGCACATGCCGAGCGCATCCTGCTGAGGTGGGAGCCCAGCTCCGAGCGGTGTCAGGGTTTCACCCAGCACAGACCAAGCTCTGTGCATCGCTCTGCTCATGCCCGAGTTCTGCGGCTCGCCACGCTCCGGGACGTGGCACACGGGATCAGGGGCAGGGCCCCTGTTCAGCCCCCTCAGACTTCAGCAGGGCTCAGTCAGGTACCGAGAGACCTGCCCTCACCAGGGACACTCTGTAAGACATCCTATGTGGAGAAAGCAACACACTTTCTAAGGAGGTGACTGCTCCCTCACCTGCCTTTGGGATCTGCTGATCACCCCCAGTGCAGCTCATTGGGGTGCAGTCGTGCCCCCATTGCTGCTGGCACCCAGGGACCCCTGCCCTCCCTCTCCTCTGCCCTTTCCGTGGCTATGCCCACACAGCTGTGAGGTGAGGAACAGCCACAGTCCCTTCCCAACACGGGGTACACCTCTCCTGCACCCCACCACGCTGCCTGGCCACAGTGTCCAAGCCTCAGTAACGGGAAGGGGTCCGGGATCAGGGCAAGGCTGTGGGAACGCTGCAAGCAAAGCCTGTGTCCTCTGCAGAGAAGTCTGGCTGTGCTGCTCCCCCCTCGTGCCTCTGGGCAGCCAGCAAGGAGGAGGAGAGCCTGGGAAGAAGGGCTGGGGTCTCCCAACACTTGTACCCACCCCCTGGCTTTTCCTCCCCATGCCATGAAAGCCTCCAGCAAGTGCCCTGGCAGAGCTCCCACCCTGTGCCGCAGCCACGGGCTGCCCGGAGACAGGAACGTGGTGGGGACAGGAGTGAGGAGTGTGGAACGGCTCGGAGGGCTGGAGAGCCCCCTGATACCTTAAAGTGAAGAGGGGAGAAAAAAGAAAAAGGAAAAAGGGAAAAGGAAAAAGGGAAAAGGGAAAAGTGCTGCAAGGCCGATGGCACCGTGTGAGAAAGAGAAAGGTTCCCCATGCAGCCAGAAGGATTGGGACAGACAAATCCTGTCTACCCCGGCTCCACCAAGGGTCAGCAAAGCAGCAGAGGTTTGGGTGCTGGGAAGGGAGGGGCAGCTCTCAAGACTGCAGGATTAAAACACAGCATGAGTGAGGGCTGCTGCTTCACCCCAGAGCCCATCTAGGAACTAGAAGTTTTGATCAGCCTAAATCAGGTGGAAAACCCCTGGAGCACAAGCCATATTCCACTTCTCCTGAAATAAATGGAGCAGAGAGAAGCAGGAGAGGCAAAGCACACCTGCCTGGCTCCGGCTCTGTCCAGCCCATGGGAACAGATGCATATGGGCTGCAGGACACGGGGTTTTCCACAGCTGTGTAGCTGGGATAGGGCTCGGGAAGGGCAGAGTGGCCAGGCTGAGCAGCCGTGCCCTGTGAGCTGCCCCTGAGCCACAGTGGCCCTGAATTTGCCAGGACTGTGGTAGGCGTTGACCTGGGAAAGCTGCGGCTCAGCTGCCTGTGGGGGGTTTATCCGTGTTCAGGACTTTCTCCCATCTCCCTCCCACCCGCCCAAAACCAGCTTGGAGCAGTTTCTGCCGTGGGTGTCCCCGGGGCACTGAGCGGAGCCGTCCAAGCACACCAGGACGAGGGAGGGGAGGCTGTACCTTCCTGCGGCGCGTTGGTGTCCCACACTGACCACATCTGCACGAAGAAGAAGGGAGTCCAGCACACTATGAACGCCAGCACGATGATAAAGGTCATTTTGACTGTCCGGATCTTGGCTTTAGAGATGAGCCTGGTGCTGCTGACCCTGGCAAACACCATCCCTCTGCGGGAGCCTGAGCCCAGACCCACGCTGGGCCCGTGAGCCGTCTTCAGCTTCACGTTCTGCCAGATTTTGAAGCTGATTAAGCCGTAGCAGATGCTCAGCATCAACACAGGGATGATATAGACCATGAGGGTGATCCAGGTAACATAGGCTTTCGGTCCCCAGGGCTGGATGAAATCTGCCCAACAGTCATAAACCCCGTTCCCCACATCCCTTAGAGAAAATATGTGGATCTGAGGGATGCTGACCAGCAGGCACAGCAGCCAGGTGAGGAGGACAGAGACCCGGTCAGCTCTCCTGTGCAGGGACCTCAGTGGCTGACAGATGGCCAAGCACCGGTCCAGGGACATCAGCAGGAGCATGTAGGTGGAAGCGAACATTCCCACTACCTGCAAGTACTTGATCAAGCGGCAGAGGAAATCTGGCCCATAGAACCTGAAGGTGATGTCCCAAATGAGCTGGGGCAGCACCTGGAAGATGGCCACGACCAGGTCAGCGATGCTCAGGTGCTTCATGAAGAAGTACATGCGGGAGTGCTTGTGGCGGGTGGTGTGGATGGCCAGTAGCACGCACAGGTTGCCGGTCAGAGCGAGGAACAGGATGAGGCACAGGACTGTCACCTCCACCTTGGCCATGTCCTCGTTCCTCTTCAGGGGGTCGGCGGTACTGTTCCTGCCGGCGCTCAGGTTCCCCAGCCGGAGGCTGCCGTTCCCCAGGGAGCTGGTGGTG
>NW_008238347.1:1475514-1480835 GCF_000691975.1 Corvus brachyrhynchos
AGCGGCGGAGCGAGGCCGCGGGGGTGGGCGGGGGCCGCCAGCGCACCCGATAGACCAAAGCCCCCCGGCATCGCGTCTCTGGGCACACAACGGAGGGCGGGAGCACGCACCGGGCTCACCTCCCCAGCACAGCCCTGCCCTGCCGGAGCTGCCTTCGCAGGACGCCCAGGGAAGGGTCCCCCGTAGCTGTCAGCCCGGCCTCGTCCAAAGGAGCAGGCTCAGGCGTTGGGCACTTGGCAGCTAACACACACAACTAAGAGCTTCCCTTTTCCTTCAAGGGGAACATTTCAAAGTATTATTTCTATGAAATAAGGAGTGGTAGGAATGTGCGACACCATTTGTCACCAGCTCATCAGCACAGCTCAAGGGTCCTCCCCATTTTCAGGCTCCCTACAGGGGATGTGGAACCTGAAAGTGCAGGTGGGATGTTCAGAAGAGCATGGAACCCTCCCCGTTCATCCCTCAGTCCAGTGGTGCTGAAGCCCCCCAGCATCACCACCCTCTGCTCCCCACTTCAAGTCGTATCTCAAATCCTCCTCAGCCCAGCCTTAGACCCTGAACAAACATCCCTGCAGCTATTTTTAAAGATTTTTGGGAAGCTTTAGCTCCATGCAAGATGTAGAAATATTAAATACTTTGGCAAGTTCTTCCCTCCAGGGTTCACGTTCTTCCTCCTTCAGGCAACAGAACTGCTGTGGGAATGGCTGCAGATCGCAGCTCACCATGTGCAATGCTTTTTTTGTATTGTTCTGCTGGTTTTGGGAGAGCTCTGAGGGAGGACGTGACTGTGGGTGAAATCCTGGCTCCAGTGAAGGCAAGGAAAGGTTTGCCCTTGGCTTCTGCACAGCTCCTTGAGCAACTTGCAGGGACTTGAGGGATGTCCTTGGGGCCCAGGTGGGGCAGCAGCACCATGAGACACCGTCAGAGGAGGGGCAGAGCAGCCACTGCTCCTCTCTGGCCTTGGATGAGGTGTCACTCAGGACTGCACAGAGCCCAGCTCCCTTCCAGAACAGACCTGAACTGCTAGGAAAGAGCCCCGTGCCCCTTGTGCAGCCCCTACACGTGGCAGTGAGCACCTCCAGGAGTGGTGAGCAACTGTGAAGTGCATTTGCTGTCAGCAAGGAATCACAGGTGCGTGGCTGGGGAAGAGCTCTCCCAGGATTGATGCCGTTTGTCCCCATGCCAATGCCACACCGCTCCCAGGGCCACAGCCTCTGCCATGCTCTGCCTTGACTTGGAGCACAGGAGCAGCGCAGTGAGGATCACATGCCTGGGGCCTGAAATTTGGGGATTGGGCTTAGGATAACATTCAGCTCCCAGTGCCCTTCCCTGAGTGATCCTGTCGGGGCCGGGCATTGCCCCCCAACAGCCAGAGATGCTCGTGGCCCCTCGCAGCTCCTCTGTCCTTATTCAGGCAAAGCTGCAGCTGCCGCACAACTAAAACCCAAACACATGTGATTTCGAAGCAAAGAATCCTGTGAGAATCAAAGCGTTTTCTGAGTCATCCCCTGCTTCTTCCAGCTTTAAACATTCAGGGATGCCATAGAGCTGGAAACATTTTTATTTTAAAAATACATGCTTTGGGATAATCAAAAGCACAAACACTAAATAAAGCTAAATTTAATTGCATTTGGGTTTACTGCTGGAGCTGAAATAGCTGTTTTTCCAATAGCTATCTGGAATCCCAACTTTATAGTCCCCAGGACAGAAGAGGTCTGGCACGACATCAAGCCCAGGCCACAGCTTTGCAGATGGAGCTGCAGCCGCCCATGAGCTCGTGCATGGCTGCAGCCCACAGCAGGCACTGCAGGCTGGAGAGCCAGGATGTGGTACCAGCTGCTCTTGCATGGGAATTTCTCTTTATCCTAGAATTTTTTCCTAGTCCTCACCTCTTGCACTCAGCCTGCAGGAAGCCTAACTTTAGTAAGTCTACTAAAACCACAGAGACAAGCAGTGCCAGGGACACACCTTCCTGGAAAAGGCATATTTGTGCTTCAATACAGAGCTGATGAATGCTCTGGGCTTTAAATCAGTCTTGAGAATGTACTAAGGGCACAGTAAATTACAAATTTTCCATGTCTTTATTAACGTGCATGAGTCAATTCTCAAGTCTGAGACCGAATTCCTCCATGGCTCACCAGTTGGTGTGCTGATTTCCAGAAAAACACAGAGTCAATACTGTAAAATGTTCTGTACCAAAGGAAACAAGGCTTTGGAGACAAAACATGAAAATAATAGCAATGCACAGAATTATTTGGTCCCAAAACCATATTCAAAATTCATTGTGTTACTGAGTTCACTGATCAGGGGTTAAATAGGCCAGTGCAGACGGCATGTCCAGATGCAGGTAACAGTTACATTCCTGGGTAGTGCTGTGTCATCCATCACATCACCTGCCTGCACCATGCTCTGGCCATGGTATTTCTTTTTGTTAGCTGAAAAACAAAAAAAACCAACCAAAAACCTAGTGCTGAGATTGACCACAATAAAAAAAAACTGGAAAAAAAACCTGCAGCCCATGGTGAGTCCCAGAATTCCTGCCCCGGCACACAGGCTGGCTGTCTGGGCTCTGCACAGAGCTGTGCCATGGCTGGGGAAGGCTTTGGAAACTGAGTCATCAGAACATTACTGGGAGGGGAAAGGGAGCCAGAGAAGCTGACTTGTGTACACAGACAAATGGAGAAGGGAGATCAGCTTGGACGCTGCAGTCTTGAGTTCTGTAAAGCATTCACAGCAGAAAAAGAATTCCTATGAGTTCATGCATATATCAAGATAATTTCTTCTCTTTCCCCTGGTTTATCTGGGAACACACTAAACTTACTCAGTGTTAGAGAACCTTTGACATCATGTCCCTGAAAGGTTCATGGGATTCAAACCATTTCCTTTGAATCCCCAACTCACTGAAATCCATCAGCCTCTGCTCCCATGGCCTCCAGCCACACCAGCACCAGAGCCTGAGTCAGGCTTGTCCAGCTTTGGGAGGTAAACCCTGGAAAAAGAGCCTGAATTTCCTGGCATTAAGCCAGTACACTTTCCATACCCTCTATCACTGGCACTCCAAATGAAACCCCCAGAGCCTCTGAAGACACATCCCAGAGCACACTGGGATGCCACCTCCTGCCCCGGGGTGAGCCCTGGGATACAGCAGCAGTGCTCTGATCAAATCAACAAGCTTAAACCTATTTAAACTAGAGCAGGCTATGGATCCTGCTGATCCAATAATCCAGGCTGATCCTATAGCCCAGAGAGTCCCATTCAGGCTGGGGCAGAGCCTCACAGGGTAGATGGCTGGTTTCTGTAGGGAATTCCCCCTGCTTCCATCTGCCCATCGTACACAGGCCACACTGCCCTGCACATCCTGTCCCAGCAAAGAGGGACAGAGGCTCTCCCCAGGCACCTCCCCAAGGAGCCAGGTCTGTACAAGGTTCCCAAGGACACTGTGCTAAAATGTTCCTTGCTTCATCCCATTGTGGCCTCAAAGCCCATAAAACCAATGGAGCCTGCACAGACCCTGGGAGTAGCAAGTTGGTATAATAAAGTTGAAATATGTATCCATAGTCCATAGGTTTTTAACAAAGAAGGTTCATGTTCAAGCTGTTGGGAGACTACATAATAATTTTATTACTTTTGGGGGGGATTACTACATTTTTGTGTAACTTCAAGCTGTTCATTGCAGTACCCTGAAATCTCACTCACCATCTAGAAGGAAAAGCAAAGCAGAGCTGGTGACACCCAGGAGCCCTGGGGCTGTACCTGTGGCACAGGGATTCACACCTGCAGCAGTGACAGGTGTTATGGGACCTGCACACCCCAGTGACATGTTGAGTGTCATCTGCTGGGATCTGGGATATTAACTCAACATTTCCATAGTCAGAGGTATGGATCACCCGGGTAATGCCAGGCACCCCATGCACAGCACTGCCTGCAACCCCTGTACACACACTGATGCTTCTGTCCAGTGATGTGAGGCACTTTTCTATTTGAAAAAGATAGAAAGAACAAGATCTATTTGAGATTTTGTTAGCTAAAGACAGAAGAGCCAGAACAAAGGTCTGCTTGTTTTGATTACAATTATTTGCATACGTATACAAAGGAAAGTGAATCAAGTTTGCTGCTCATCACAACAAAATCTTGGCCAAGCGATATGAAGGAGGCTGCAGTCCTCAGGATAATTCAGTATATATGTGTAAGTATATAAGGAGATGTGTGTCTGGGAATGCCCACATAGGTGAGGGTGCTTCCACACAGCCCCCATTTCTCTCCCACCGAGTACCTGCTATGAAATCCAAAAGTACCTGCTATGAAAGCCCTCATCCAGGTTCATGAATGCCTCTGTGGGGCCAAATAATTAACCAGAGCAGTGAGCTTTCACCACGAAAATGAAGCCCAACTACATTTATACAAACTTTTCTGCCTCACTAATTACTTCCCATTTGCAGTAATGTGTTTACCTTCTCCTTCCTGAAGCTGGTAATTCATCCTCCTCTTTATTTAATTCCAGGTGGTTGATTTGGAGCCAACTCACCAATTTGTCCAGATCATTTTGACTTCAGGCTCTCTGGCTCCTCCAATGCCAGGTGGGACAGAACCATGATTTTTCTTTCCTCTGGACAGCATATCCTGGTGTTGGGCTTGCCCAGCAGGTAACTCTGATTCACCTTCAATTCCTCTGCTTGTGTAACGTGTTCCAGTTCCAGAGTATCTGTTCTTCTATCAAAACAGACTCTCCTTTTTTATTTTTAACTCCTGCCAGCAAACACAGGAGAAGTGTCCTTGAGAGACCCTGACACCTGCCTGTCCCCCGCCGCCGCAGGTCCCTCCCCGGGGTGCTCAGCCCAACCCCCCCTGTGTCCTGAGCTCCAAGGAACCCCTCCAGTCCCTGCCAGAGCCCAGCTGGAGCACTGGCTGTCCTGCTGTTTGTGACACACAACGTCCAACCAAAGGCAGGAGGAATCAGCCCATCAGTGCAGTTCTCCTCCAAAATCAGAACTTCTGGGAAAACACCAGGAAACACCACAGCACAGCCATCCCTGGGGCACATGGCCTGCTCCCAGATGAGTGAGACACAGTGAGAGGCAAGTGAATCCCTTATTATTTCCTGTGAAACATTAAGAGCAGTATCGGAACAGCCCACTGCCCTTGTCAGCATGTAAAGCAGTGCAAATGATCCATTTGCCTTTCCCCCACATCAGCTGGTGCTGGGGCATCCCACCCCGGAATGGGATCCTTTCCAGGGATGTCTGCCCTGGTTGCTCACAGGGGCAGGGAGATGGGAGAGCTCCCAGCTCTGTGTTTCAGTCTGGGGCAATTCCCTTTGCTTT
>NW_008238347.1:1481027-1484852 GCF_000691975.1 Corvus brachyrhynchos
TCCCCCATTCCAGGATCGCTGCCTTTCTCATGGCTCCACTGCCGGGCTGGGGGAACAGGACATTTTTACTTTTTGATTATTTTGTTTCCAGTTTTGCCCTTCTGCCCCAGCCTGAGGGACTGCTCCGTGACTGAATTAATTTCCTCCTGAATGGACTCCCTGCCCAAAGCAGCCCTTCCCGGAGTTTTCCAGTGGCAGCCCAGCACCACCCTGGCTGCCAGTATCAGTCCTCCAGGGAGCTTCTGCCCTACTCCCAGTCCTCCAGGGACCGCAGTCATCAGGAATCTGCCCCGGATTCACGCTGGGAATTGCTGCAGAGAGGCTGGACCCACAGCAGCGTGGGATGGAGGGTCCCAGGATCCCACATCCCTGGCAGCAGGGTGAGACAGAGGGTCCCTGGGACCCCACACCTCTCCTGCACTGCCAAGCCCAGCACAAGGCATCAGCTGTGGGTGATGTGACAAACACTGGTCACAATCAGCCCAATGAAAAGGTGTAAGAGGATGCAGCACCTTCACAATTACTCACCCAAAGACCACAGTGGTGCGTTTCCCCCTCTGTGGGGCCCTGGGCCAGTGGCAGCTGGGCCACGCTCAGCCCCAGCAGGACCTGTCCCAGCACCGCCCTGTGCGTCACCACCGTCAGTGCTGCCCTGGCTTCTCTGGCCGTGACTTCTGCCCCCAGCCTGCCTGTTCACAGTCCCCAACTGCTCCCGCTTGCCCCTTGACTCTGTGACGGAGGAGCAGAGCTGCCCAGGGGAGCAGGGGACAGGACAGCGTGGGGAGGACATTGTGTTTCCTTCCCTGTTGTTTTTTCCCTTACGTTATGCGATTCCTGTGAATCTTGGGTTGGTGAGATGTGTAGCAAGCGTCATTTATGGCACCCAGGGGATCAGCAGCTACTCCTGGCAAAGGCTGGACCTGGCAGCACCCTGGCACTTGCCTGGGGCTGGAGCTGGCCCTGGCACTGGGTCTGGCAGGAGAGACCGGATCCTGCCCAGGCACCCACTCTGTCCAGGCAGGAATGAGGCATCAGACCATCAAATCCACATTTTTTCCTAAGCCTCCACATTGCCCAGTGTGTCTGCTCCATGCAGCCTCCCCCAGCACCTCGACCACCATGTCACACGTCCACACACCCCACTCACGTTTGTCACCTCTACAAATACCATCGCCCTCCTCCAGCACTGACCCACAGCTCCATCTCAGGCAAAGGTCACCAGTTTGGACTTTAAGTGGTGATGACAACAATACTTTTTATAAAAAAAATGAACCCCCACAGGTTGTCAGCGAAGCAGTTTGATTCATGCCCGTATTTAACGTGCCAGCTGTTCTCTCCCTTCTACCACACCACAGAACTGTCACAGCCCCCATGGCAGTGAGGCTCTTTAGCTCATTTCCAAGGGAAATGTCAGCACCTGCAGCCACACCAGTGCCCCACCAGCGACAGTGCAGTGCCTTCCCTCACTGCAACAGCAGCTGCTTTGCCAGCGCCTGGGGAAAGCCCTTGGATACTAATTTACAATATTATTACCATTCACTGGCTGACTGCAACCAATTTCAATGTCTTATGTGAGCTGCTGTGACAAAAAGGCAGCCCTAAAGCAGACATCAGTAATTACTGTCTTTCAAAACAATCAAACCAACACAGATGCCTGCTTTGCCTCTGCATCTCCCCACCTCATGTACTTATGACAGTTTATATGTGCCACGATTTAGCCAGTTCCACACACAAATATTCCTGGGAACCATGGCCTGAGGAGGATTATTTCTGAATCTCAGCTACAGTCCGAAGTCAAGACACAACCACCCTCAATCTTACCCAGATTTTGTGCCTTCTTTGCCAAGCTCCCACTGACAGGGTCTGACCAAAACTTCAGGCTCAGCAAAAGCACCTGAAGTATTTTTCATATTTTGCTTACAAGCTTTATTTTTAAAAGCCTTCCCTGGTGTTCAGGTTTCTTTCATTTCCTTCACTTTCTTGCACTGCTTTATTGCATTACAAAATTCCACCACCTCCTAGGGAAGATCAGATTTTTCAATGTAACTATTTGTTTGAAAGCTAGAATACTTCATGTCCAACAACTTTCCAACTTCTTTCCAGTTTCAGGACTTTAAACTAAAATAATGACATGTAATACTGAGTACGTTTACACAGACATGTATAAAAAAGCCTATTTGTGTAGGACAGAATCTCCCTGCATTCCTCAGTCCCTCCCTCCCCTGGCTGTGCCAGGGAACTGGGGCACCAGTACCTGCCTGCCCCCAAACAAGACACTGTCCTGCAGCTGCTTCCAGGAGGGCAGATGAGGCTTCCACAGGATGCAAGCAGGAACAGTAGCAACACAGGGACCTGGCGTGCTGCGCTGGCGAGGGAACTCATGGCACAGGAGCCAGGCCAGGCTCCTGCAGGGCTCCGGCACTCTGTGCCCAACCTCAACCGCCAGTGGCCCACAGGGCTGTGGGCAAACCCACCAGCCTGGTCATTAATGCAGCTGGAATGGCAGTGATGTGAAAATACAGCATTTTACTCAGTACCCAGATACTCTGAGAATGGGAAAAGGCCAAGAGGGGTTTCCCAGCGCTGAGCTCAGGCGTTCTGCAGCACTAGCTCCTCTTCCGCTTGCCCTGGGGAATCGCTCGATCGTTCTCGGGCATTCGCGGCCGACGCAACTTCCTCTTGTTCCCTGTCAGAGCCACGGAGCTGCTGCTGGGGGAAAGAAAGAAAAGAAGGGTAATAAGGGGTTTGCAAGTGCCCTAAACACAGCACACACTGGTGCTGTATGGAAGCACTGTGAGCAGTACATGGATGCTGCACATGTACGTGCTACAGGTGATGGGGAATCATGGAGCGGTTTGGGTTGGAAGGGACCTTAACAATCATCTCATTCCACCCCCTGTCATGCGCAGGGACACCTTCCACTATATCCCAGGTTGCTCCAAGCCCCGTCCAGCCTGACCCTGAACACTTCCAAGGATGGTGAGAGAAATATTTCTGTCTTCTCATTTGAAGGTGACAGCACCATGAATCATCCCATAGACCCTGAGCCTGCAGGAACAGGGTCATCACAATGCCTCTCCTTCTGTCCCCAGAGACCAGTTTGGAACCCAAGGAACAGCAGCATCCTCCCAAATTCCTTGTCCGTAACTGAGGACAATCCCTGGCACTGACAAAACCATGAGGATGCTCTATCAGAAAAGGCAGTTTGAGTCACCGTCCGCAGGGGCACAGCCACCTGGAAGCAGGACGAGAGGTTGGTCCACGTTACCCCCAAAGGACAGTGCTTGGGGCTCGCAGCCTTGCCAGGCACTCTCCTCATTTATGGACAAAGTATTTTCCACTGAAAACTCAACAAGTGTTTTTAGTCACAGAGTTAAAGAAAAAATTCTTAAACTAGCCATATGTAAATGAAGCGGCTGATTTCCATCATTCAGCCTTGGAGATTTAAATTCCACATAGTGTTGACATGAAAGATGCTGCTAATCCGTCAACAGCTTTTACTAATTAAACATTCCTTATAAGTGCACTCTGTTTTATGCCATCTGCTAGGCTGAATCCATCCTGCAGGGACTTTCATCTTAAACTGGGAATTCACAACTGAAAATAACAATGGAAAACTCGGAGATGCCCAAGTCCACATCTGCTGGTGATGCCTTTTCCTGGTCTTAAAATCAAGAGTCATACATGGTTAGAAGGGGAAAAGGGATTTGACCTTGGTATTTATTTTAAGGATCTTTAGGTGTACACGTCATATGCATCGAGATGCACCCCACCGAGTCTCTGTGTCTGCCTCCCCCCCCCAGCCTTGGGCATATCATTATAGGG
>NW_008238347.1:1484899-1496636 GCF_000691975.1 Corvus brachyrhynchos
GAGTGAGCCCCCCTCCCCAAGGAACCTTCCCCTGGATGGTTCTATCTTGGTTTACAGAATGTGTTCTGGAGAGGACCTTGGGGTCTGAGGCACACTGATCCCTAACTACAAAGCTTCTGAAATGTTTAATCTCTCAGCTTGACAGACAAGTCCAAGAATGCAGGCAAAAAGCACTGAGAATACAGAAGTTGTAAAAAGGTATAACAGGGGTATAAAAAAAAAAGGCAAAAATCTTCATGGCATCACTGGCTACCACCAGATACACACTAAAGATACTGGCAGGAACAACTCATGTTTCAGAGCTACACCATGGTGGAAATGGATCTCCTGCATCCATGGGACCCTCAGCCACACCCAGGGAGATCTGTGTGAATCCCAATGGGTCACAAAAACATGACTCAGAGATTTGCAGACATTAAGCTTTTAACAACCAGGAAGTGCTCTTCTCATTTCAAACAGAAGTAAATCAGAACAGATACTCAATTCCAGCATGTTCAACTTGTCAGCCTCACCTACAGCTCTGTCAACAATGGAATTTTCAAACGCAACAGAAGATCAGATTTAATTTTCCATTAAAAAACAGTTTCCTCTTTTATTTTTTTAATTAGAATATATACTTTATATATACACTTTAGAACAATACTCAGTTGGGCACCTGTGGATTCTTGGAGCACACAAGTATCATTTTTCAAGGATCCACGTTCACTGACCAAACTGTGCTTCCCAGAATTGTGGGGATTCTCCAAGAATCTGACTCTCCAAAGGCATTTGCTTCTCCAGGATTCCACCAACTGCAAACTACAGACCTAAACCCATCCCAAGGACTTCAGTTCTTGGATATTCTACTCACCTGTCAGAGGATGTCGAACACGTCTCAGACCCTTCCCCATCTGCCAGAATGTCCGAATTGGTGCTGAAGGGGAAAATAAAATGGATGGAAATTATTTTAGCAACACCTACAGCAATGCAGGGCTCAACTTGGCAATGGCAGCAGAACACGTGGATGAGACCAACCCCTCCAGTAGCAACAGCAATGAGAAATAACATCAACCTACAGTACAGTCCAGAAACTTCTATCTCTGTATCACTTCATTTTCAGGTATTCCTGGGGTCTCATTATCATTATTTAACACACAAGACCCTTCTATGTTTATGTCTCTTTGGTAACTACACCACCTCTGTATTCCCAGGCACCAGAAAGTTTCTCTGGAGAGGATCTCCAAGATGCTTTCATGGGTAAAGTGCACCTTCTTTTTTTAAAGTCTCCCTTAAATAAATCAACATGACACAATTTCTGTAAGACAGCAGGATTTTTTTCACCCTTTGCCATTTTGTCTCCCCTGTGAAGTGAGAGTCCTCAGCTGTTACTGTGGCGGTAACTGCAGAATCAAGAGGAACTCGGGTGGGCAAACAACACCAGGTTAGAGTAACCTCGAACACATGCACACTCAGACATACAGATAAAAAGAAAAAGATACCAAAAATGGATGGGGAAAGTTTTGATGGTCAACATTGTTTTTACTCTCAGAATTAAAAGTCCATCAAAAGCTCATTTTCAGTGCACAAACTGGATGCCCAGGGAATGAGTTATCATCATATTTCCAAACCCTACTCTAATGTTCCAGTTACATTAAAAAAAAAGAACTGGGGAGGACACAGGGCTATTTGTGTGCTTTTAGTCCCCTAAAATAGAAAAAGAACAGGTTTGAGGCCTGAACATGATGTACTTCCCTGCCTTGAAAACAGCAGCATTTATCACCCGCCGTGTTTGTCACCGCAAAACAATAAAACTGAAAAAATTTGGCTAACGCTCAAGCCAATAATGCGCATTCAGAATTCACATGTGGAATCCATGGTCTATGCCTACCAAACTTTTTTAAAACCGAGTACAAAACGTCCTGCAGCAAGTTCCACCTTTGGCCTACACACAGAGCTGTGAATGGGCCCTTGATGCCACAGGCATTGGTCCCCAGAGAACCCAATTAACTCCTACGCCCTAATTGCAGTGAGAGACTGAGGAGCTGCAGTAGCTCTACAAACCAGGGTTCTGAACTTCCAGCTGGAGATAAAAGCCCTGTTTCAGGATCTCTTCCAACACCCCACTGCTCCACGCCAGCCCCTCACTGAAGCAGCTCTCTGCATCCCGGCTCTCCCAGACATCGCTTTTGGTTAAAAGCCTGAGCAAGGGTAGAGTGGAGCTGAGGTAATTATACACCTTTCAGACACATGCCAGGGGACAAACGTTCAAAAACTTAAAAAAAAAAAATCCTTAAGTATGCCACAGTTGAAAAACAATTATCAAAAAAAAGTCAACTAAACAAAAGAAATTTTGACCACCAACTGAATTCATATTTTAAATTAACTCTTTTTCTTTCCCTGAAGAAAACTCCTCCCTCTTCTTAGCATCAAATGATTAGCCCTTAAACTGAAGATTATGAGTTAAATAAGAGGAACAGCTGCCTCATTCTGAAGGTTTTTTTCCTAGAAAGAAAAAGATCAAAGAGATCACAGAATTTAGAATTGTTTTGTTCATTTCTCCAGTGTTTTCTGCCTTTTCAATGCCCCAGAGGTATCTGCCTACATTGCATCCAGGCACAGCAAAACACTTCTTCAGACTTCAGTCAGACTCCAAGACAAATTCCCACAACAGGTTTTCTGTCCTATTCTTAACTAAAGGTCACTAATCTCTCCCACAATTTTACAGATCATTTCCAGATGAGTCAAATTTTACAGCAAAATGATTAAAGTTCTTCACCTGAACTGCTCAAGATGCAGCCAGCATCCTGTGGCAGGGTGATCCTGCACTTATTCATGGCTCCACATTGGGAAAAATGCAGCTCCAGTGACTCAGGCAATTCCTCAACTCCATATTCCTGCAGGATTGGTTTCCCTGATCCTTTAGAGTCAGTCAACCAAGAGTCAACTCTTCCTTTCTTGACCATCAGTTGGGCTTGACTTCCACCCCCCTCCCCCCTTTTTTCATTTAAGATAAACACACCACCCTAAAACAGAGAGAAAAAAGCTGATGTAAGTGTGAATGACATGTCTTGTTCTAAAACTGAGAGGAGCAAATGGCTCTTTGAATTGGTTTATTTTAAGGCAGACTAAGTTTCTTCTTGGCCTCGCATGAGCAGCCAGCGTCCTTCCATCCGTCCATCCCGCCGTGTGTTGTGCACCAGGCTCTGGCACGTGCTCTGAGCTTTCCCTCAATGCTGGCACAAGAAATGAGCTCCAGCCATCTCGTTTTACCAATGTCATTTGGAGGTGAATGCCCAGTCACCAGGAGTGAGGGAAAACAACTGTTTTCTCCCTCTTGCAATCCTGCTTGCACTTTGTCCCACCCATAACAAACAGGAGGAGCTCACTGCTGGAGCAGCCCAAGCACCGCGTTATATCCAAGGTGAGCTGTGCAACACAACATCTTCCCTGGCTTTGCAGAACCTCCTCTTCAGACCACGTGTCCATGGCTTCATCCTCCTGTCTCTGCAGAGGCCTGCCAGCCTTGGCTTTGCCCAGGCCCCCATGGAGGGCTCCTGTCTGCACTAAACCTTACACAGGTTCCACCGTCTTGCTGTTTTCCTTGACTCTCTCCAGGCTTCCTTAGTTTTCCACAGCCTCCTCTGCAGTCCAAGTATACACCTTTGAGGCTGTGCCTTGGGAAAAGGGAAAGATCTGCTGCACCTCTCTGAACTGCTTCCCTCAGGAGTCTGGCAGCAGTGGGATGTGGCGGCTGAAGCACCAAGAGCACTCCCTACCATGACTCCTGTTTTCAGGGCTCGGAGATGTCCAGACCCCATGGCTCCTGACCAGGGACCAACATCCTCCTGGACACAGGCTGTATGTAAGAGCTGCCACAATGCACATCTGAGGCCACCAGCTGTCCCTACCTGACACAATGTCCCCAGGACTCTTGCCACCAATCCTCACAGCTCCTGCCATTTATTACAGCTCAGAGTTTTGGGAAGAAAAGTATGAATCAACAGCATAGCAGAAAAGTATCATAATCCTTTCACAATGAACCTGTATTTGAGGCCAAAACTCACATATCAAACACTCCTGTCTAAGACTGTGATGTACATCATCTCTGAGCCAAATCAGTGCAAGATTTATTAAGTAAAAAAGCCCTGAAGAACTAAAAAAAGGCAATTATTGCACTGATCAACACATTTTCATACACTTCTCTCATCTGACAGTGATGGCCAGGGCACAGGACAACGCTGCCTTCAAACTCAGACTGAGGCAACTGCCCAGGAAGAGCTCACGCAGCATTTCCAAGCACTCTGCCCTGCCAGCTTAGCCAAACCCATGTCAGCCAGGCAGAGTTCAGAGGATTGTTGCCATCCAGTGCACTCCTATTTCTACCTCTTCTTCTGCTGATGAACTCAAGCCCATATTCGGTAAAGCACAGAAATCCAAGGAAAAGTGACCTGCTAAATGCAGATCTTGGATCCTGATCAGTGGCTCCTAAACTCGCTGCCAAAAAGCCCCACATATTGCAAATGAGGCCCCTTCCTTGGGCATGAACCCCTCCTGGCAGACACTGCAGCCACTCTGGGTATTCCAACAGCATAGGGATTTATACAGGCTGTGGATATAGCACTTTCCCACCAGGATTTCAAACTTCTGACTGTGTTTCAGCATCTCAGACAAGGCCCATGTTGTATTTTGTCTGCTGTTCAAGTCTCACTGTAGTCATCAGGAACTGACATTCGCATCTAACACAGTTTTAAGAAAAAAAATAATTTACTTAGAAAACTGCATATTATCCCCATTATATGGAATACTTATAATGGAATATTTTCTTTATTACATAGCTCATTAACTGGCTTATCACTGTTCCTCCTAATTTCTTTTCTAATTTTCCTATTGTTTAAGTAGTTGTGTAAAATTTGGCTTCAGTCCCAGACAGTCAAAGAATACTACAGGACTATTCTCACGGAGCACAGCAGTCCTGTGGAAGCTTTGTGCAACTGTGACTTCAGAGCTTTGAAAAATTACCCTTTCAAACCCATGGCTGTGTTTTGGTGCTTATCTGTAACACACAGTTTACTCTCCTGGTGGGATCATCAATCTCTGTAGAGCACAAGCATGTTTGGGGCGCTGCTACATCCTCCACGCCTGGTCTGGATCTTTTCTCCAGCAGGAGTAAAATTCTCATTTTCTCAGTTTAACATCAACCTTTGAATAATATCAGTTCATCAGTGATTAGTGTACAATGAATGAATTTATAATCTTGACCAACTACTCCGCTAGCAAGTACTGATACGAGACTGAAAAGGGACAAACCTTATGAAGGAGAGAACAGAAGAATCACTGATTTCTTTGCAGCATCTTTTGGCAGAACAAACATCTCAACTCTGACTCACAGATTGTTCTGTTATATTCTATATGGTACTAAACATCCTTTGTTTTAATTCATCAAAACAGCCCTCCCTTTAGAAGTGCCCTCACAGGAACACAGTATGCAGATTGGGAATTCCAACTATTTTTCCAGTTTTGACATTTCAATGTGAAAAACATTTACTCTTGGCAAAGGATACCCTCTCGTTATCAGAAAAACACAAGCCTCAGAAAACCATTACTTGATACAGTACCACAATACTACTAAAACCATCAACATCTAAATCATTCTTGTTTGATTTGTACTGGATCTGTTTCACTACAGTTAACAAAAACCAGCCCCATGGTAACCACACAGTGACAAAATACATCTTTCTTTCAAGCAGTTTAAATGACTACACCTGCTTGTTACAGCCCCTGCCAATGCTGCCATAATTCAGGGCCCCTTTGGATACAGAGACCTGTGGGAGCAGCATGCTGGGAGGATGAGCTGCAGTCCTGGGTGGAACTGCATGGTCCAAAGCTGGTCCATGGCCATGGCAGGACCCAACAGGCCTCCAAGGGCCAAACCAGGACCTGGGCACTTTACTGAGCCCAGCAGCTCTCCTGCCCCTTCAGAGCAGCTACCAGGAGCACAGTCAAGACAAAGAGCACATTTGACACTTTTCAGTAAGTGTCCCTCTACTTCAGCATTTGGAGAGGGGGAGACCCCTGTAACCTTTCTTTATTTCCCAGAAAACACAGGAAAACACTCTGAAGTGCAGTTTAGCAAGGTACAGGTTGGCATGAGGAACACTGTGCTCAGACAAGAGGGACTTTCCATCATCCCCAGGCAGCATCTGTCACTTCAGCTGAGCTTTCCCTGCATTACTGCTGCTGTTCTCATCTCTTTGTGCAGGCCAGACACTGGGGTTGGATGCAAACGAGGAGAAGCTGCAGGCTGCAATGCCGCCAGGCTCCCTGGGCCTCTCCAGCTGCCCCTGCCCTGGGCAGTCAGACCAGAGGGTTACCTAACCTCTGCAGGTCAGTGTGTCCCACAGAGCTGGGGAATCTGCTGGAACACCACACACCTGGAGATGAGACACTCCAACATTGGGTATGACAATGTGTGAGCTCTGCGTGAGTCCAGAGCACTGGGAATGACCAAGAAACGAGCAGGAGAACAGGTCCCTGGTCACAGGAAAGAAAAAACTGTTGTCATCATTTACATTCTGAGAAACTGAGATAAAACTAGTCCAGTAATAATCTTAACAGCTTGTTACACAATGAACAGCAAATAACTGATTTGCTGCCTTTATCAATTTTACAGTACCAGTTCAGGCAGAAAGACAGAGATAGCACAGAGGGGAAGGGCCACAGGAGGGGAAGGGCTTTATTGGTCTATAACGCAGGCCTGAAGCCAAACAGAAATGCAGTGATATTCTGAAAGGGCAACAACCACCCTTCCTGCCTCCACCAGTGCTCTGCCAGCCATTTACTGACAAACTGCTGTTTACTGACAAATATTGACTGTATGCTCCCATTCATTCAAGTAAATGGAAACAGGCAGCAAAGCTTGATCCTGTAAAACCAAGACATTTACTATTTGATGCTCTCTAATCCCCTCAGCTGATCTCCTCAACCCAATGCCTCCCCTAGGCTTTCACTCACAGTTCAACATTTCCCTCTGTGAAAGGGAACCCGCATGACGACTTTTAAAAGCTCTTTGTGAGCCAAAATGACTTTAGGAAAACCTGTTTCTGTTAAAATATTTCAATTAGATTGCTCTGTTAATAACCAACAATGAAGCCAAGCACTACTTTACTCTTAGTGTTTGCAGAACAAGGAGGAAGAGGCAGGTACTAGTGGTCTAAGGGGTGGGAAATCATGAAATGTCACTCCTAACTCAGCTGGTGACCTTCAGCTACTTCCTCTGATTATCTCCCACTTCTAAAAACACAGGAAACCTTTTTATTCCTGGTAATGCAGACCTGCATTCTCCTCTCATTTCTGTTACCAACAAGGTAGCAAAAGATTAGGTCTCTTGCTTTTAGACACATAGCAAAACCCAATTATTCTGTATTTGTTTTCAATTACTTTTTCATTTTTCATCCAGAAACTGGGGCCACAGTTCCTTACAGCAATACTACTTAAAAGACTGGGGCTGTACCAATTTTGGGACCTCTCTGCATAAAATTTCCAGCATATGGGAAGGTGATGCACCAAATATATTCCCAGTTCCCCAGACATTCCACTCCCTGCTTCTGTATCAAAAGGAGCATTTACACTATCAATCCTTTAAGAAGGCATTACAAACTATTAAGTGAATTCTACATGTATTTTAGCTCCCTTTCTCAAGCTACTGAACACCCAGGAACACCATGGAGAAGGAATCTGTGAGCACAGCTCAGCACCCCGCCTGTGAAGCAGGAGGCCTGCACTGCTCGATGTTACTGGCACAGCTTTTCTCTGTTTGCTCTCATCTGGCACAAACCAGGTAGAAGTGGCCCCCTCACTAACCTGCTTGTTGACCCAGATGACAGGGAGAACTCAGGAGAGGCCGATCTCTGGATTTCCTTAAAGCAATGAGATTCACTTCTTTGGCCATCATGAACTTCTGACTGGAGTTCCTGAGCTTTTCCAAGGACAACAGCTGTGTGATGCTCTTCCTCAGGTTCTACCAAGAGGAAAGACAGAGATTAGAAGGAATGATAATGCAAAATACTATTGTTTATAATTCTGCAGCCTAGAGATAGATGTTTAAGAAAAAAATAGGTTAAAAATATTTAAATATCAAAATCTCATTCCTACATACTGGTTTTCCAAAACTTTCACAGTTTCAAAGGTTTAATTTCTTTTCATGTATGTTTAAAACAAGAAACCAACCAACAACTCCCTGAGAACCAGAAATGTTTCACTGTTGAGTTTCAAACACAAGGGGAGAAATAAAGGGTGACAATGTTTTACACATGTCATAAGATGGAACTTTATTTCAGAAATTAGCAAGCACTTAATGAGACAGTGCTGTTGGCTGCTTGTGCCACTAATCCCCTTCAGCCCCTGCATCAGACAGCTTGAGCTTTAAGTTTTACAGATCCAGTTAACAGGCTTATTTTCAGTTGTGATTTACTTCCTTATGCAGCTAAGACAAGGTCAATGCACTGACATTTCAATAGGAAAAATAATTTCTAGACAACACAACAGACAAAAATTGAAAACCATTCTGCTGGTATTGTGTCAAGTGTTTCGTTCAATGAAAAGATGAACAGTTCTCTGAAAAGACACCTTCTGCCCCTCCAAAGAGAAAACAAATATAGGTTAAAATTTTGGTATGAAAAGATAGACTGCCCTTATGCCATACCCACAAATATTTTCAAGTGAGTTACTTAACTTGAAAATTGCTCAGGACATGAAGCCCTCCCCAGATCCATCTCACTGATAACTCAGATTGTGAGAGTCACAGATGTGTCCTGTCTCCATCTCAGGGCCCAAGCCATGTTCCTGCTCAGACCACTCTGACTTTTCTACCCTTCCAGCAATGGTTTGGACAGAAATGGCCAAGCAGAACTTTAATTAGAGTGTGGAGGGGCTTCACAATCTTTGGATTCAGCTCAGCTTGCCCTTTCTCTCCTGCTAACAGGCATAATTAATTATCAGGGGCATATTTTTGTCTGCTGAAAACAACCAGCAGATCCCAGTGAGTCAGTTGTCCAGCTAATGAAACACAACTCTGAAATGAGCAGGGTAAAAATAGCAAAGGCCTGTGCAATAATGCAGCCTAGCACAGCTAATATTTATTGAATCAAATTATTTAGCACCAATATCTATCAAATCCTTACAGCGCTCTCCCCTTAGGCACAGCATAGCCACATGTGCAAAAGTTATAAAGATGGGAAAACAGACATTTTAAGCTTAAAGATGAAAAGGAAGATGATGTAAATCAGGAACAGATGATTAAAATGTCACCACAAACAGTGAGCTTAAATTACATCAACCAATAGGAGAAGGCAATGGGAGAGATGGAGGGGGAAATTAAAATAAATGAACAAGCCAACAAAATCCCAACCAAACCAAAGGTCTGTTTTAATTCTGCACAATTCCACCACTTCCATGAGAACCCAAAGGAAGTGGGTAAGGAATGCAGACAAAGCCTTGGCTCTTCCAGCTGTTACCATCAGGCCATTACCGGCTTCTTCCTTTCCCATACTGTAATTCCCAGTTTAATACAAAGGCAATTGCTGTTAACAAGGAACCCTGAGGAAACAGGCTTTAGGCATCTGTTCCTTCCCTTGTAAATCACCTTTTTGCTTTTTCAATTGTTTATAGTCATCCGAGTGCAGATGTTTTGCATCAAACTCAAAACTGAAATTCCAAGGATTGTTGGAAGCTCAGTGAACAAAGTGTCATGGAAGTTGTGCGGGTTTGCCAGAACCAAACGAGGTGCTGCTGCATTCTGAACACGATGCAGGATGATACACCTGATCCGAGTTATTTTCTATCTGATCACTCTTTTGGAAAAACTCTGTGGTTTTACTTCAGCTTCTCAGAGCCTGCAGGGCAGCACACACAGAACAGCTCACATAGGAGACAGACACCCCAAAACCCACAGCAGCCCATCCCTCCCTTCCAGAGTTGGAAATTAAGGCTGTGACCCCACTATCCAATAACACATTGCCTCTGCTTCTATACAGGAGAAGAATATCTTAAAATCTTTTGTCCTTAAGATTCCCTAACTTTCACTCTTCACACAGAAAGGATTATGCACTGCATCAAGGTCTGCAGGAAACAATAAGGATAAAATTCACGCTATTATACTTTTTTTTCATTGCTTTTTTTTCTTGAGAGTTCTGCCAGAAGAGCCAGCTCCAGAGAGAGCCACAGATTAACTCAGCTCAAGAGCACAGGGATTTGTGAGAGCTGGGGCAAACTGCACTGCCATGTTTTCCCAAGCATACAGACAACAGCACGTCCCATTTTGGCCAGTGGGATTCTCACCAAAACTCAGTCTCTTAAATAGATTAGAAATCCACAAGTTCTATTACGCTGAGGAATGCTCTTCTAAATCCCATATTCAAAGATAAGATGTTCCCTGCCAAAGCCGCCATGAAGCACAGACCAAAGGAGACCAAAGGATCCCACAGGGAACACGCTGGGAGCACACATGGGTGATGTTTGGTGCTGTGGGGAGGGAGGATAATGAACAGGCTGGAGGCTGTTCCTTCCTCCTAACAAGTGAGTGACTGCAGCCATGCATTCCCACTTCTCACTGTGCCCAAGCACACAAACACAAAACACAGCAAATCAGAGACAGGCAACATCCTGTGTGAACAGCCTAAAACAAGCCCAAGGATTTTATTGCTTCAGTCTCAGGACAAATAATTCCTGAATCCAATCCCCACAAATACTTTTGTAGCTCCCAGTTACCAACCCCTCTCACAGTAATGATCCTGGAAGGCTGAAAGGCAGCAAGCAGCACCCATCTTCACCTTCATTCCAGAGTGGTCACGTGGCCACCCGCAGCACCTCCAGCAAACCTGAACCAGAACCTGAAACCCCTTTTCAACCAACTGAAACCACATCCAGACACAACACACAGAAATCAAACTAATATATTTATTACAGGTCGTGCTTATGTTCCATACTAAAATCAACAGCAGTCAGTCATTTTAGGGTCTGTTTGATCTTTATGCTGGTTGGGTTTTTTCCCCCTTAAAGGTTCTAGAAGAGTGGTCTTAGTGCAGTCCAAGAGGGGACAATACTGAATGTCACTGACCTGGGGCTGCTGGCAGCTCTTTGACAGCAACTTCCTCTTTGTTTTGTTTTGCACCTTCTGCTTTGCTCTCACCTTTTTTCTTCCACTGTTTATTTACTTGATCCACCAAGAACTTGAATTCACTTCTGTGTTTGTTTCCTGAAAGGTAACAGAGCATCACTGACCACACCCACAGGACTAAGGTATGGCACAAACACTGAAAGGACGTGAACAAAAATGGACACAAAACACTGAATTAAAAACGTTTTTGTTACAGCAGATGAAAACCAACCCAGCACTGTGATATGTTCCACATTCTATTAACGATCCAAATCTGTGTCTGTGCTTTTATAGAGCTACCCACAGCACTGGCACAGATGAACACTTCATGCTCTGTGTCATGCCCATTACACTGTTGGGATTTGGACCCTTTAGGTAAGTTAATAATGCAAATACTCTCTGCACTTTCAATCACTTGGTACATTTTAGGCAATCCTCTGGTGCTCAGCCAAAGCAATGGAATTATTTAACCTCGATACTTCAAATGCTTTACTCAGAGGCGGGGAAAATACCCAGCATCCTCAGCAGGATGCTGTGGATCACCTAACCCTGGCGAGTCAGGGAGGGAACCCACTGACAGGAGGGGGCAGCCGAGGGGGGTCGGGC
>NW_008238347.1:1496720-1514612 GCF_000691975.1 Corvus brachyrhynchos
AGCAGGAATTTCCTAGAAAGGACTGTCAAGCACTGTGTCACCTCCCTGAGGAGCCCATTCCAATGACTGACCACCCTTTCAGTGAAGAGATTCTTTGAGTATTCTACAATAAAATAACACCAAGTTCTGCCCTACAGAAGGAAACAGATTTGACACTGACTCCCTTTCCCTGAGTAGCTGAAAACACCACATAAGGCCAAAAATTCTGTTAATAAAAAGCAAGTTCTGCCTCAGATGTCGTGTCTGAGTTGCTGCACTCTCATTACGGAATTCCTTTGGCGCTTCAGTTTTTCCAGCATTACTATCTTTTGTTGTTCTGGCTCATGGCAGAACTACAAAGCTTTTCTGAAAAGAAATGTCCTGGCACACAAGCACTGCTCAGCTACACTGTAGATCACTGTGGTGCTGAAATGACACCCCAGGCACATCCCACCAACTGCAGCACCACAACGGAAAGCGGCCCCAGACAGAACGGCAAACATTTAGAACACAAGACAGCAGCAGTAGACCTTCAATGAACACTGTAAATTAAAAGATTTATAAGCAGAAAAGGCAACTGAATAAATTCATTTTCACAGCTGTATTTCCTTTCCTGTAGATTTTTTAACTCTTTAAATAGAGACCATGAAAAAAAGCAGAGTGGGCCAAGGGTGTCCCCGAGTCCTGTGGAGCAGAAGGAAGTGACAGCGGCTGTGATTGCCAGGCAGAGCTCCCAGCCAGCACATGTCAGCCAGCTCCCATCCTCAGGTTCATCAAGCCAAAGTACTAATTGCTATTTCATAAACAGCAAAAAAATGCCAACGGTGCAATGTGCAATTTGCCAAGCGCCTGGGAAAGTGCAAAGAAGCAGAAAAAAAAAAAAAAGTGTTTTCTCCCAGACAGTTTGTCCTGCCTTTCCCCAAAGCTGTTCACAGCCCCCAGTGTGTTTTTTCATATGGAAAAGCAGAACAAAAGTACATATGGGAGGTTTTTATCCAGAATTTACACCAGAGTGCATTCATTCAGCTGGGAATTAGGGTCTGGGGTGCAAATGCTGTAAAATAGAAGGGAAAAAAACCACTTCGTTGTGTAATAAAGCTTTTTAAAGTCCATCTGTGGTACAGTGAAATAATGGCATTTGGCAAGAGTTCTTTAACCTCAGACTGTTCTTGAATTTTAACATAATAATTCTTTTTTCATGCTTATGATTGCTTCCTTATTGTTTTTATGAGGAAATAATTACCTGACACCAGTTACCATTTACCTCTTTGGTCAGTTTTTTTTATTAATTTTAAAACCGTATGTTCCCATTAAAATACTTCTCTATCTTCCCCTTTTCCCTATCTTTTTAGACTTTTAAGTTTTCAGTTAAGCTGCTTGAGATTATCAAGATCTCCAAGTGAGTAAATCAGTTTTGTAGCCATGCCCTTTTAGCAACCTAAACTCAATAAAACACCTGTCTTTGACAAATTAAGACAGTATTTAATGTATTTTTGTTCTAAATGTGTACAACAGACCAAGAAAGTAAGTCCAGGAGCAGGAAGGCCAATCCCCTGCCTGGGGCTCAGGAAGGCCTTTCAGCAGTTCTGCTGCAGAGGGTTCCCAGTGACACCACACGCCTGCACATCCCACAGCCTGGCAGGAGACACCAACACCCTGCTCTGCTGCTTTTATGTCCAGCAAACATGGGAGGACGTTAAGAAAGAACAAAGTGCATAAATAGAGATGCCTTTGGAGGCAATCAGAGCGTGTATTTTAGTTCTATGGAAAATAACATGAATTTAAAAGCAAAATGAGGTGAAATTTGCATATTACTTACGATATTCAGAGTGGATCTCATCTATTTCTTCCTCTGTCTGGTCCTTTGTGAAGGTCAAGCTCTACAGAAATCACACAAGTGTTTTTAATGTAAATAAAAAGATGATAAAGCTGCAGACTTTGAAATTAGAGACTTACAACTGGAAGAAGCAACTATCTGGTTCCCCCCCCTCCCCCAGCTTTCAGCACCTCATCACATTAATTCACATTTACAGAACATATGCACAGTGTCCTGCCCTGCTTCCACCGAGTCACCAGGACCAAGCCAGCCCACGTAACACCCAGCACATGTGGGCCATAAAATATTTCCTAACACTGTGCAACAAACAGGCTTCAAAAGTCACCAAAGTATCAAATGTCATGGGAAAAGAACAGGCGCTATTGCCAATACAGAACATGGAATTTGCTAACTAAATCCTAGAGAATTCTAGGAAGCAAAGTATTTATTACCCACACTGCCATGAAGGGTCAAAATCCTCCAGTATGGCCAAGGGAACATTACTCAAGAATTTTTTGCAGTCAAAAGTTGCTCCTACTTTAACGGTTTGGGCATAAAGCTCAGCAGTGCACCAAGGACACAAATGCGTGGTGGGAGAAAAATCAGGTTCATTACAGGATGCTATACCTGAATTCTAATATGCAACCCAGGAGTTCCCACAATAAAGCAATGGGCAGGCACTTTCAGTGCCCACTCTGCAGTTTCTGCTGGCCACCCCTCTGTGAGAACCAAGATCAGTCACTTACATTTTCACCGGGTTTATTACACTCAAGCTGAACCCGAATCTTCTCATTCTTTTCCAGCTCTTTAACAACCTCTGCAACTGTTTGGAAATACAAGAAAGGGATCACTGAAGCAGGAGCTGGGTAATAGAGAGCTGTAACAGCACAGACTGAAATTACCATGAATTTAAAACACAAACAGCATTAGCCCTCCCAGAGGGAAAGCTCAGGCTCCAACGCCAGGCAAACGTGCAGTCTTTCCAAATCCTACTGAACCTCCCTCCTGCACACAACAGCGCTTGTGGCACACAGGCACATCATTCAGAGAGGCTTTCCATTTCATACTGGATGTTTCAGTGGAAGACACAATAGTTGCATCTACTGTTTATCTTACTTTGTCCCCAAACCACCTTCCAGGGCAACAGAACCATGTGCAGGCTGAAGGCCAAAGCCCACAGAGGAATTACAACCTACTTCAACAATCAACTTCAACTTCAGACACATCCAAAGCCTAGAAACAACATAACTGTTTCTTAACATTTAACTAGAGCCACGGCTATGCAGAACCCTGCACAGTTTACTCTAACGTTTACTTTTACAAATCTGTTCCTGCATTTCATCATCTCCATTGCACTGCCAGGTAGCTGTGGGCAGTTATTAAAACAAACACTTTCACCAGACAGTGAAGCAGTCAGAACAAAAGCTTATTAAGCTATGAAAGAATAAAACCTGTTCCAAACTGGTTTAAGCACACGCCAGGAATTTGGCACCTATGCTTCCTCAGAAGCTCAGCTATTCGTGCTACATAGTGACCTCAGGCTCCCTGCTACCACCCAAAATGCACGTCTGCATCCTAAGCGCGAGTTTAATAATTCACCCTTTGTGCACAGGTTTTGAACAAAGGAAGAGTTTTGCATTATTTAGGGGAGAGCAGCTGAAGGACATGCCACACACCCCAGAACTCTTCCTTCACCCTGGATCAATGAGGCAGAGACTCAGTGCCACTTCATCACCAGCACTGAGTGCAGACTCACCCTGAGTACCCCCAGCAGGTTAAAGAAGTATTCTGCATTGATCTTGATTTACACAAGATAAATTCTTCCAGCTCCAGTTCTCCCAAACAGTCAAACCAGCGTTACTCCCACCTCAAGAGGTGACAGAAGGGGAAACGCAGACTGATGGTTTGTGATGGCAGCAACTTCCCTGCACTCTCTCACTTACCTGATTTGGGATTTAGGGAATCACACTGAGCATTGTACATGTGCACAAACTCCTGGTGTCTCTTAATGAGCTGCTGGCGAGTCCCAGAGGTAGACAGACCATGTTCCTTGAGCTTCTTCCTCAGATCTCGATCCGACAGTAGGTTATAAACAACTTTGGACATCAGCTTCCTTTTGTGAGCAGAACTGCCAAAGGAAAACAAAAGAGACTTTATTTAATTAATACTCTATTAAAATCAAAGTATTTACAATTACTTAAGGGTACTTCACCCACTCAGAGTAAAATACATATAAAAGAAACTTGGGTTTTCCACCCCAGTCCTGCTCATGTCTTACTTGATTCAGGTGGAGAAATATTAAAAGCATTAAAACATCAAGCCAAAACTTGAATTAGGAGATTTTTCAGCTTTCTGGGAAAATGTCTTTGAGAAAAATAGTCATGTACCTGAAGGCAGCAGTTCCCAGCTAACAGAAGGGTGGTTTGGTGATACAGAGAGAGACATTAAAGATAAGTAACAGTGCTCTCAGAGAAATAGCATCTAAAGCCAAAATTTGCTGCTTTCCATTGCTGTCTGTCAGAAGAACTCAACATTCCTGGCACAGCTGGGGAAAGCATCTTAATTATAGGAAACTGCCAGAGAGAATTCAAGTCCTAGTACCACTTTTGTCACCTAAAATTAGCAGAACATTTCCTCCTGTCAAATTAGCTCAGGCTTCCCTACGCCTCCAGGTGAGATACTCTCAAACTAGGAAAAACAAAGGGGCCAAAACCCATCTACTGCCTCACTCATCTTCTGCAACTGCAATCATTCACAGAGGAACAGCACTTATTTAGACATTTTTCTTTCTGCAGCAAAATAAAGCTCAGCTGCACTACTCTGGATTAGAGAGCAGTTAACAGCTTTCCACTGTGAAAACAAGAGATTTGAAAACTATTCAGCACTTTCAACTTATCATGTTGAAAATTTCAAGGTTAAAAAAAAAAGTCTTATGCAAAAATTGTCATTAATTCATTTACTCTCATCCAGCCCTGTAGCATGGCTGGTAAAAAGAAGATGGATTATCACAATACACTGTTCAGGGAAACTTCTTTCAGATTCTTCGGGAAATACAAAAAAATTTCACAGAATAATTAAATCTTTGGAAAGTCCTACAGAAGCTTGGTGTGTATTCCAGTTCACCAGAAGCATGAGCTAAAGTGTGCCAACAGCTTTCCAGCAGCCAGCCCCAGGAAAACAGCTCACAACAGGCTTAAATCCAATGTTGGTTGGGTTTTCCCACGCTTAAGAAACACAGTGTTCTCTGGAAACACACTTACCTGTTGGAATTACCCCTGTGGAGCCTTGAGGGGCCAAATTAGCAGTTCTGCTGAAACTGCTCAGCTGTTAACACAGCCATGGTGCTCCTTGTTTGAGAATAAACAGAGCTCACACTCCTCAGAGAAGCACTAGGGATGTGCTGCTACTGGAACCACACACCACTGCCACAAACCAGACACTGCCAAGGGCCAGCACCCACCCAAAACTGCCAGTGCCCAAGGGGCAGTGTCTGGTGTGACACCTGCTGAAGGCCTAAGCAGTCTAGAGATTAAATAAGCAGAATTTTAAATCCTGTTAAGGACATGGGCATGACACCAAGGACAGATCTGGCTTGTATTTCTATTTATTAAGAACAGAGAAAGCACTAAAACACTCCAAACTGAAATTAAATGTAACATCAGATTTCATTACTCATTTACCATTTTTTCATCTTGAAAGTCCTTTAGCTTACAGACTGCACACTAAGCGTGACTGGGCAAAACAAGAGCTTTAACATAAAATTACTTTCTAATTCAAGGTTCAGGGGAATTGGAAAAATAAGCATTGCAGTACAAATCCTCCCAGTTCTTCAGTCTGATCAGTCAGAAATAACAACAGCCTAAATTTCTGCTGTAAGTAAAACAAACTGAAGCTCCACTTCTGATGTGAACGTGGCGACCATGACCAATGCTGGGGCAGGGGCACAAAGCCAAAGGAATGCATTAATCTTATGGAAATCGAGATCTTCAGGAAATTTCAACAACCCCACGGCAGGGAGAGCAAGGCACAATTTTTATTCTTTAACTTGACAGCTATTGAAGAAAATGTCTCTTGGCACACCTGAACCAAGGCAAGCAATTCATTCACCAAATGAAAAATGGGAACCAGTGTTATCTGAAGGGAATTTTAATGCCAGAGAGAAGAAAGGTGACAAGAACAACGCACAGTCAAAGTTCTCCTCCCTGTGCTGAATTTGTTAAAGCATTGGCCACTGTTTTCTTGCCACTAAAAGCCAAAGAGCAATTGTGCTGGCAATCCACAGACTTTCTCAAGAGGGGACAATCCCCACTGTGATTTCGGAGTGCTCTACACAGCAGGGAAGCCAGAAACAAACACAAAGCACTACTATTACACCCCAGCAACAAACAGTTCTTAGTTCAGCAGTGCACAAACCAGCCACGTGCATTTGGAAGTTCTCAGAGCTGTTCCTTACCTTCGGAGGCTGTCCTTCTTCTCCTCTCTGGTCAAGCAGCTATCCAGATGTTTGTTTATATATTGCTCTAGGATAGCAACCTCACAAACAGGACATTCCACTGAAAGCAAGGGAGAAGGAATTGTCTAGTGTGGCTATAACAGCAAAGAGCAAATGTTTTCGTCTGAGAAACTAATTGTTGATTGAAAATGAAAATCCAAAACTCTAGATTTCTTGTTTTACAAGATCTCATGTGTCTGTCCAGAATCTTCCTTTTTAGCTCTTTCCAGAGCAACGAATTCCCTCTCTATGTGATATCAGACTGGCTCTCATCTTGCCTGCAGTCAGAGGGAATAGTATATCTAATAAAATCTAGACTAACACACACACACTACACAGTAACCTCGGGGCTAACAGAAACAGCAGCAGATTTCCCTGGTAATGCTTTCCACTTTTGCAGTATTTTACTCCTAAACAAAGGAGAAAACACTACAGCAGAAGCTTTATTCATGTTGACATTGTGTTCCCAATGTATGGCCCTCCCAGGACTGTCAATGCACAAGGTAACAGCCTCACAGGAACCCCACAATCCAGCCATGCTCCCCACTCACTTCTGAGCACAGGTAACTGGATTCTGTGCTTGGCCTGAGGCTCACGAACACCACAGGCATGGATACACACAGCTCAATTACTTTTGTACCATATTTTCAAGAAGCACCTATAAGCATTATCTGTAAAGACAGACTTAACATATTCCTCTTTAGCAGCCAGATTATGTCACAAACAAAAGGCTAATTTTGAATGAACAGGATGAGAGTCTGTATCCCCCTCTGTGTCAGCTTGAGGAAGCCAACTTTGATTTAAACAACAAAACAAAAAACAACCTCTGAAAAACACTGAGGTGTTGTGGGGATTGAGCAAGTTCTCTGCTCCACAATTCCCAACTCCCACTATGTCATATTCCAAAGGTTAAAACACCCCAAATGGTTGGGACAGTAACAAAACACACTAATCCTGAGCAGTCTGTGACTGAATTGGAAGTTACATTTGAGTTCTTAGAATAGGAATAAATAACACTAAAACCCCTCACTGCAGGCAAGCAGGTCAAAGTTTCAATTGCTCAAAAATAAATGAGCAGTAAAATTTCATTTGAGTTTCAAATTACCAACACAAGCAGGTCTGATGCATAAAGCCATGACAGGTTTCCCACGGCTCCTTTCCTGGCTGTGGTACCTCTCTGAGCAGGATTCACCCAGCTAATGAATACATATGAACTTCAGAGCTCCAGACAAATAAATCACGAAACAAAAGAACAGATAAATTTGAACTAATAAGAACCAGGGGTGTACTCCTACATGGTGTTTTATTTTAATTTAGGCTTTTGGCTGGGTCCATAGGATGGCTGCCAGCACGATAGAACTAAGAGGATTCTGCCATTTTATTGTGGTTGATTAGTATAAACTGGTACCATCGTGCTTCAAAATAAATTCACCTTAACTCTCTGGAATTACAAAAGAATGAAGCAGATGAATCTTCTGGAGAGTGTGTGAACAGAAATATTAACAGAGCTGCTGCCATGCTCATTTTGAGTTCAGGCTCACCCCTCAAATAACAAACATGCTATAAAATAACCTGCATCTGGTTACTCAAGGATGAAGGAGGAATTACTTCATTTTTACTAAGTCTGTTGCACAACTATTGTTTTTTAGTGTTGTTACTCAAAGCAAAGGAATCCGTAAGCGCTGAATTCCATTCCATTCCCTGGCAGCAGCTCAAGCTTCCTCCTGAAGAACACACTTGGAGCAGAGCTGCCCCACACAAGCAGCGATGTGAAGGGAGTCTGGGACAGTTAAAGGGGAAGGAGCTGAACATGCCAACACGGATCAGAACCACGTGGAGAAATGGGATGAGTGCCATGGACTGAGGGTCCTCTAATGTGTACAGCCACCCACACATGGGGGAGAGAGCAGGACATAACCAGCAATTAAACACCTCACCTTTCTTGTCTCCTTTTACCACAGATGTAGAAGGCTTTTCATGACTTTTGGTGCACCCAGGAATCTCTTGTGATCCCACTTTGCTGTCTTTACCACAAACCGCTGAAGAAGTGCTGTAAAGGTCATGGTGTTCCTCAGTTTTGAAACTCTTCTGATCAGTCCATGCCAGGCCACCTGCCTTTGTGGAGGTGCAGACTTTATCCTTTCTTAAGAAGCTGTCAATCCCTAGCACCTCTTTTGAATCTGGCTGAGGAACAGGACTCCTGTGGCTCTCGGCAGCTGGACACTGGCTGCAGGCTGGAGTGGATGGAATTAGGGGAGCATCCAACACTAACTGGAACAGCTGCTGTCTAGAAGCACCCAGAAGAAAACACAGTTAGCGCACTGGACAGTATTAAGTTTTTCTTGGAGAAAGCAGAATGAAAACAGATGGAGCTTTTCACCGATTCCTTCCTCCCTCTCCCCCCTGCTCACATGCAGCACCCAGGGATTGCCCAGCCCTCAGAACCTGGAGCAGAAGCCAGCCAAGCCTCCCATGCTCTGCAGAACCTAAGCACCATCTTCCTGATTCCAAACTAAATAAATTGCATTTTGCAGACACAGTGACATGCCTCTCAAACACCACCTGGAATGCAGTAGAAATCAAGGAGTTTTCTCCCTTACTTGAAGCTGACAGGAGACCCTTCTCAGGCCAAAGCACCTCAAACAACACCCAAATCCAGCTGTTACAGAGGCTCCTGGAGCAAGGACTCTGCAGCAGGCACTGCCACACTCCATGGCTCAGCCAGCACATGCTCTGTAATCAAATTCCATGGCTTTACACACTGCTGTGACACAGTTCACTGCAGCTGAGGTGACAAAGCCCAGGGAAAGCAGCACAGCTGCAGATCCTCAACTTGCAAAGGTTTTAACTGGAGAACACTTAATAACAGCTGAAATAATTTGGATTCCTGTTCCTTTAAAAGAAGAGGACTGTGAGCAATGTCCCTACAGAATGTGCACTACCATAGAGTGTTACAGCTCTCTCCTGAAGCCCCAAGGCCCAAGAGGACAGATTATCCAAGGAGAACCAAGCTCGCTTCACATGAAGGGTGTTGTTTTTGTACAAAGGGAGCCAGAAGAGAGAAAACTGAACAGACTCTGATTCACATTCTGTAGTAGCAGCTGGTTCAATAAAATATGACCTGGTCTAAAACAGAGAGAAACTGGAAAAACAGTACAAAACTCCATCCTAACAATAATTTGATAGCAAATGTTGCTCTAATTACATCATTGATCTAAAATAATTCTAGGGAGCTTTTCCTCATATTAAAAAATAGAGGCATAGGAACAGACTTTCTGAAGGGATCTGATCTTGGCACAGAATTAATGGAAAGAACACTAGCAGAAGAACTTGAAAACTTGTTTGCCAACACCCACTTTTTTGGGTGGGAAAATACAGAAAATGCTAGTACTGCAGGCAAAAGAGGAAGGAGCAGTCCCATGCTGGCTTCTCCCAGAATGTGGTATTTTGGGCTCATGAGCAGCTGGGTGATGACATCTCATGGTCCCATGCCTCAGCCCCAGGGATGGAAGAGTCAGGGCATGGGGATGCTCCTTGCACAGCCCTGGGCCCTCCAACAACACTTTGTCACCTGCCACCCCCTCCCTCAGCACCAGAGCTAATTACTCAAATTTCTCACAAATCACAGAAATTCTGACAGTTGTTATTGGAGAGATTGGGACAAGCATGTCTAGAGCAGAAGACTCATCCATCACTCAGCGAGCCCAGAGGAAGCATGCAGTGATGGAGGGTCCAGCCTCTGCCATCACCAGCCTGTCCAGCTCACCTGGGAGCTGATCCTACGGCAAACCTCAGTCCTCAGTCAGATTTTCAAAAAGCTCGGCATTTTGTGTACGGTCTCAACATTCCCTGTGATACTCTCACGAATTTAACAGACTGCTATGAGCTCTGAGAGGTCTGAGCTGACAGAATTTTACCTTCCTGGCACAAAGGAGTAACTGCAGCACAGCTGACAACACTCAGTTTATGAGCAGAGCAGCGTCCTTCCCTTTGAAGGCTGAGAGATGAATCAGCCAGGGGCCAGTGAGCCCAGGTCCACCAGAACAGCCAGTACCCAAACCCTCCTGCGAGACCCATCCTCCTCAGCTGCTGAGTGGGGTTACAGCAGGGAGTTAAAAACCATTTGTTTAACCAAAGACAGATGGTTTCTTAACATCCTCTCCTCCAGCACCCTCCCTCTACTGCAATAACAGCATAAGCAGCTCCCCACATTTTTTCCTTCAGATCTGTAATGCCCACAAAAACTAAGTGTCCTTCATCAGGATCCCGGTTCCTATTCTATGGTTCTTTTACTTCTCTCTTGCTGAAGCAGCAATGAAGCAAAGTTGTTGGGAATTTAGGGCTTCCACATAAATAAATTCCAAGGAAGAGCCGGGAGCTGTGAATTTCCCTAGGAAGAACTCACACAGGACATTCCCAACTGCACTAAAGGCAATGTATCTCCTTGAAATTCCTCCTGCACAGCACCTGCTCTCTCAAGCACCCAGAGCTGATGTGTTTATTCCTCTGACTCACTACCTGTCAAGCAACCCTGATTAGGAAACAGATTCAAACTTGACAGTAAAAACATTTTTCTTCCCTATGTATGAAGAAAAGCAAAGATTCTTTTCAGCAAGGGCTACTACTTTTCTACTTACGCAAGTGTAACTCTAATTTCTATTGTTAAGTTTTCTGGCAAGGTGATGCACAAACTGACAAATTTTATCAAAGTAGCAAGGGCTACTACTTTTCTACTTATGCAAGTGTAACTCTAATTTCTATTGTTTTCTAGCAAGGTGATGCACAAACTGACAAATTTTATCAAAATATTCTCTTTAGTAGAGGGCAATGAAACAAATTCTTTACACTTCACACAAAACTTTACACATTATTTTTGAAGATACTGGCCTCACTGCAACTGATAGAAGAACTCTTCATTAAGGACAGCTGGTGCAAATACTGCTCCTCATCCTTCTCTCCTGGCCTGGCCAGAGCCATGAATTCTGCCCCAGAGCACAGACAGGCAAGGGAACAGAAAACCACTCATGGGAATGCCCCGCAAGCTCCTGCCCCAATGGGGTCAGGGTGTGCCCCTCAGCAGGGCACTGCAAAGCCTGGTCAGAGCTGCTCCTCTCCCTTTCACACACAGTAAAACACCCATGGCCTTAACAAAGCACAGGACACCTCCACTTTCACTGGGAGACAGGAGAGCCCACTCTCTGTACAGGGAGGGAGCTGCATTCCCACACAGCACCCCTGAGCACATCCTGACAGCTCATCCTGCAAACACCTGACGCTGAGCAGAGTATAAATGGGATCAGCACTCGGCTCTGGTTAGAACAATTCCCATTCCCTGCATACGCTGACCTTGGAGCACAGCTTTCACTCTGCTAAGTGCCACCAACATTACCATTTCCTTCCCCTCCAGGCCTGACTTAAGAAATGGGTTTGCACTTTGTGAAATGTTGAGAAGATTTAAGGCCTAATTTTCATAAACATCAAACTACCCGAGGCTCAAAGTCAAGTTAGAACATACTTTGTCTTTCAAACATACTGAGCTCTTCAACCCCTGGACTTTGGGTTTGGGGACAGCCAAGGGGAAGCAAAGCAGATGGAGAAGGAGGGGGGAGACAGAAGATTTGTCCTGTACCAACATCACCAGGGCAGAATACAGCAAAGGTGTTACAATTTAATGATACCCACCCCACATAACGCTCTCTGGACAAGCAGTGTCCCCTCAGCTCAGGGCATGTGCAGCCACAGGAGAGAGACCCAGCCCCTGGACACCACCCTGACCATTACCTGCATTCCCCTGAGGAGTCTGTCCCATTACAGCAGCCAGCAGGGAGCCTTTCCCACCCAGACCTGGAGCACACCCTGCACTGGTTCCCTCCACCCGGGCCAGACTGGGCTCCACAATCCTACTGATCTAACTCTACATGAGAAATTGATTGAACTCCAAGTCACAAAAGGAAAGGTTATTGAACTACTCTCACTGGTAAGATTTATACTGATCCATTAAAGCAGTCCAAAAAAATTAACATTTAAGATTCAATATCATAAATGGATACAAGTCAGCACTACTTGTTCCCTACAAAATTAGGCATTAACAAAAAAATAGTAATCCATTTATCACTAGGAAGTACCAAAATTCAAGCTGAAACAATGGAACTGTAGGATTTAAATTACTCAAATAAATCAACTGAATCTAGTAGAGGTCATACAGAAGATTACATCTATCTACATTCTATGATCTTCATCAGAGAAAAATTCTCTCATGAAACAAAGCCATCAGCTGAACTATGCTTCTTGTCACTTACAAAGCCAAGAGTCTCATTGACTTCCAGCTCCAAGTTAATTTCAGAGAAAAAGATGAAATTGCATTTGTCTCCTATAGAGACAGGAATACCCACAGAATTCCCAGCAAATCACTGAGTTGCTTCTCATCAAAAGAAAACAAATAATACAAGGAGCTTCATGTATCTACTGTGGTGAGAGTTCACCAAGTCATATTTATTCTGTTGTTCCTGTCTTTTAAAAGGATGTGAAGCTCAAAAATGAATTAAAAACAAACAGAAAAGCAGCTAAGAAATCGAGTTGCAAACACAGCACTCCGTCACTTTCCTTACTCAAGAAAACTCATATTTTTAGTCTCTCAATACCTATGTTTTTCCCAGCCAACAACTTCACCAAGAGAAGTCTCTTGCAAGTTGACCATTACCACTGGACAAAATCCTTCTATTCAGAATTTCCCCTGCACACATAGGAAGGATCTTCGAAGAAAATCTTTATTACCATTATTTCCCCCACAGAATCCTGACATATCTGTTGACTTCCTACACACGGGCAGAGACTGTAACTTCCAGAGCAGCTAACCAGAAGCAGAACCAAAATAAGCTTCTAAAACCTCCACATCACTCTAGTGGACAGTAACCTTCAGCTAGAACACTGCAGGATTTTTCCAAAGTGAAAACATTCATCTTTGACAATGCTTCTGTGACACCACAATATTTTTGCTCAGTTCTCACACTGCTCCTCTCCATGGACTGAGCCTGGTCCCCCCCCCCCCCCCCTCCACATCACTCTAGTGGACAGTAACCTTCAGCTAGAACACTGCAGGATTTTTCCAAAGTGAAAACATTCATCTTTGACAAATGCTTCTGGACACCACAATATTTTTGCTCAGTTCTCACACTGCTCCTCTCCATGGACTGGGCCTGGTCCCCCCCCCCCACAGTCACACCTTTCCAGCTGCCAAAACAGAGGCAATAGTCATAAAACCACATAAATACCTTGCAGAATTAAAGCTCTTCACTAGATCATCTAAAATCCGGTTGTTTTTCAGGTCAGATTCTGAGACTGCCTATTAAAAAAAGAAAGAAAAAGCAAAAACAAACCTAAACAAACATTCTAATGCAGTGAAAACAGCAAGTGCCCAGAAAATGTTCAAGTGATCAATAACTTGCTTCTTGGCTCAATGCCTCAACCACCCCCACTGAAGTGCTACAGAAATTAAGATGCTTAAAGGGTAAACACTTTTCCCTAAAAAATATCTCATATTAAAATAACTGCCTGAGAACTTAAGTCTGGGATATTAAGGGTAATAGATAAAAACAAAGCATAAAGCTAAAGCAACAAAGCCCAGTGTGCCCAGGCTCCAACAATGGTTTATTGTAGCACAGGTCTACCAAACCAAGGATCTTCTGAAGGGGGTAAGAACCTTAAGCAGCAAAGCATGAAAACTGATGAAGGGAAATGTTAATCTTCTGATTATGGAATGAAAATGTGAATTATGAGATGACTTTATGCATCCAATTCATTCTTTTTAAACAATTTCTGATTTTTATCTCACTGCAACTCCGTTCTTCTTTTTAACAAAGTTTTTTTTTAGTTTCTCATACCAGTACCTCTAAGCTTTAAACAGGTGGTAGTAAAATGTACTCTGTTGTAGTCTCCACTCGTTTGATGTTTAAAAACTGGCAAAGATACAAATAAGTACATTTTCTAGTCTTGAAAAGTCTCATCTGTTTCATGCTTTAGAACACAGACCAAAATTACTTCTATTTTGCCAATATTCCTGAAGCGCCACTCAGTTTTTAGGCACTGTTTCTGAGGTTAATAAAGCCCAAACAGCTTAAGGTGAAAAGTTAAAGCCTAGAAAAAATTGTGTTCTGTGTTCTTTAATCAAAAAAAAGGCTTTAAGTGAGATCCTAATAACAACCCACCTGCAGAGCAGCCACAGCCTGCCTCCAGTGCTCTGCACATTCAGCCTCCTGTTCCCAGGGCAGAGCAGAGGGCTCCCCTCCCCAAAAGCCACGCAGCACAGCCACCTTTAGCACTAGGAGGTGTGTGGTCACCTGCAGACACTCTTTGAGACGAAATGAGGCCTCTCACACATGGAAAAGTAAGTGCTTATGTTTCAGCACTGCTGGTTTAAAAGATGGAGTATTTTAACCAATTAATGTTCAGTGGTTTGTGACAGATTGTATACACAGCCCCAAGCCAAAGCCCAGGCCTGATGCTCCATCCACTTCTGCATGCACTGACATTGGAGCACCTCTGAAACACGAGAATTCCAGATGCAAGAGCACCCCACTTTGCCCCTGTGATCAGAATTATTTGGCATAGTCCAAAGGAAAAAGCTCCTGAGATTTGCCAGAAAAATTAAAAAAAAAAAAAGGGGGGGAAAATACCAAACCAAAAAAACCCCACACTTACCACACAGCATGTTGGACACTGTGTTTTGTAGGATAAAAACTTGCGGATGCAAAGGGAGCAATCTGGAAAAAGGAAACACATAATTTTGAAGCAGACATTCTTCCAAATGCAGTTCCACATCCTTGCTTGTGTATTGCCTTATTGTACAATATGTGCAAGATATTCCACAATACACAAATATTGAAAATATACCATTTTTCCATGGAATTGAGGTTATCATTGTTGCAAAAAAAAAAAAAAACTGTGTTCTATATCAACATGTTTCAACATCAAATATCAGCTCTGTCTAAAGCTGATGTTTGGGTCCTTTTATTTCCCAGTGCACGACAAGAAAAGCTTCATCAGCCACCACCACTGCAGCAGTGTTTGCACTGCTCACTCCCTCACCATGTTGGGTTTTTGACATGACTAATGTTGGATCACTTTCATCTTCCTGTACAACCCCAGACAAACTCACAATCCCTTCTTTTTCCCAGGCTCTTCAGCCCCTTTCCAAAACAATACCAACTTGGTGAAAGAAGAGGCTAAAAAGGAGGGAGACTGCACTGAAATGCTGGGAGACAGCTTAACGTCATCCAATCATCACAGGATGCCTCAACAGACTCGGTGCTGAAACACACCATAAGCTTCATATTGTCACAGTAAACTTCTGCATTCGTTACACTTTGTCAACTTATCTGTGAGCTTTCACAGTCACTTAAGGATTTTAAAAGTCTCATCATTCTCCAGGAAAAGACATTCCCTCACTAGATCATTATGGGTCAGAGCCTCAGCACTGAACACACTCAGCAGCAGCTCCCAAAACAGATCCATATTTCATGGACCCTCTGGGAATGCATCTGAAAAGCAGCAGAAGCATTAAATAATCCCAGAATGGTTTGGGAAGGACCTTAAAGTTCATTTCATTCCACCTCCTGCCATGGACAGGGACACCTTCCACTAGACCAGGTTGCTCCAAGCCCTGTCCAACCTGGTGTTATGCACCGATTAACACTTAAAACTGCAAATCCATCTAAATGCTCAAAAATTACTACATACATAGTAAGAAGTAATACAGGGTGAGAAACCCATACAGAAAAGAAACAAACTTTAACTGTATGAGTACAAATGAAGTGGGAGATCCAGGCTGCCAGCATCTGACAGCCCCTGTCAATGGGCCAGGCCCATGTGTGCAACGATTGCAGCCACAGCTCCCTCAGGGAGAACAAACCACACAAGCTCTCAGCATTTATGCCTGGGCTCCCCTGCCCACCTTTCAGCTATGCTGGCCTGAGGACCAAATTCATCCTCTCAGACTCAAGAGTATAAGAAATCCCTGGGCCACATGTCACTCTGCTCATATTAGAGAAGACATTCACCTTCAGATGCTTTTATTGTGTGAAAAAAATACCAACAGCACATCTGGTTCTGTCACTGATGACACAGTCCAAACCACTGTGACAGTTAATACCTACTGTCACATGAGCTACTGAATCCTCCCAGGCACCCAAGGAGGAGCAGAGGAGGAATTTTATGTGGCTACAGGTGAAAACAGATTACAGAGATGCTCAGAAGCCCTGAAATAGATCATTAAGAAAATGAGAATCATTTTTGCAAGTAGATGTATTTCATTGTCATCCATTCAAATTACTCATTAAAGGCAAAGGGCTTTTGGCTCCAGTTGTCCAACCTCAGTCATCTGAAATTACAGAGACAAAAGAAAGGAAAATACTTCAAGAAATCTTGATCTACTGTAAAAACCTTGGACCTTCTGCAGTTTGCAGGGGAAAGTAAATGTGTACTCTATTAAAAAAAAAAATAAGGTAGACAGATTCTTTTCAAAGTTAAGGGCCTCTGAACCCCACTGTGCCCCAGGCAGGCTGTACTACCAGCAAGTGTAGAGAATTTCCAGTTTTGTGGCTCCCCACACTGGTTTCAATAGCGACAGCTTTGCCAAGCTAAACTAAACTTAATTGCCAAGCTACAATGTCCCCCTTCACAGAAGGAACTGCTACAGTTTCTGAACCAAACAACTATAAGCATTTATTTTAACGTGAAAAAAGGCAACGAACTTCCTCCCTAATCTGGCTTCAGCAAACTGCTTGGGGCCAGGTTCCAGCAGATATCGCCCAGGGCAGACAGAACAGCATGGAAAATTTGAGCTCATTAATGCTCTCCACATAGAGCTTTGCATTTGTACCACCCTCAAGATGGTAAGAAAGATATTTAAATGAAGAATGCCAGATGCCACATGTTTGTATTGCAGCAGGAACTACAAAAGGGAAGGCTCTGGCTGCTTCCATCTCACAAAGCTCCTCCCAGCTTCCGTCGCCAAGAGAATCACAGAATCCTAGAATGGTTTAGGTGGGAAGGGACCTTAAGGCCCATCCAGTGCCACCCCCTGCCATGAGCAGGGACACCTTCCACTGTCCCAGGGTGCTCCAAGCCCTATCCAACCTGGCTTTGGACACTTTCAAGGATGGGGCAGCCACAGCTTCTCTGGGCAACCTGTGCCAAGGCCTTACCACCCTGACAGGGAACAATTTCTTCTGCATCTCTAATCTAACCCTGTCCTCTGTCAGTGGGAAGCCATTCCCCCTTGTGCTGGTACTCCAGGCCCTTGTGAATAGTCTCTCTCCATCTTTCCTGCAGGCTCCCATCAGGCACTGGAAGGCCACAATTAGGTCACCCTCCAAAACCTTCTCTTCGCCACGCTGGACAATTCCAAGTCGCCCGGCCTTTCCTCTCAGTTCACACTCGGGAAGCTCATCCACTTCAGCGGGACGGGGCAAGTCCCGCAAGAGCAACCAATGTCCTCGCAGCCCTCCCGCCGCGGCACTCACAGCTGTGCGAGCACTGCGGGATGATCACGGCGATGCTGAAGTAGTCGAAGCAAATCCCACAGCGCAGCAGCTCATCCACGGCCTGC
>NW_008238347.1:1515256-1516064 GCF_000691975.1 Corvus brachyrhynchos
TTTGGAAACACACTGCCCCGCCTCCCTCCCTCTGCAGTTACCTGCGCTCTGCCCAGATGTGTGTCTGCTCTTTGCTGTGGGAACCTCCTTCCCACAGCCCTGCCGGGTTGCCACGGCAATGGGCAGCATCCACATCACCTCTGCCCCGGGCATGGCCGGGACTGCCTCTCTGAATTCCACAGAGGGGACAGCAAAACCCAGGCTTAAAATACACGGCCTGATGGCTGAAACCCGCAAAAACGGCTGCCATCGGGTTTACTCAGCTGCCGAACGAGATGTGTCTGAGCGATCCCATAAGATGGACATGGGTGTCCTCGTCTGTATCTTCCAGATGACATTAATTTAAAACCCATCTAAGACGTGTCGGTGCGATTTGGAAACACACTGACCCGCCTCCCTCCCTCTGCAGTTACCTGCGCTCTGCCCAGATGTGTGTCTGCTCTTTGCTGTGGGAACCTCCTTCCCACAGCCCTGCCGGGTTGCCACGGCAATGGGCAGCATCCACATCACCTCTGCCCCGGGCATGGCCGGGACTGCCTCTCTGAATTCCACAGAGGGGACAGCAAAACCCAGGCTTAAAATACACGGCCTGATGGCTGAAACCCGCAAAAACGGCAGGTAGTGACCAGAGCTGAGTGCTCCCCATGGGCTATCGGGAGGTTTAATAATTGCCCCGGAGTTTGAGGGAAATGAACGTATTGCCCAAGTCACGTAGGATAAAACTGCAAAGCGAACTGCGGTGTCTGGGTGCAGCTGTGACTGCAGAGGGCAGGCGCTGCCCAGCCCTGTGTCCGGGCGCTGCCCCGGC
>NW_008238347.1:1516269-1526565 GCF_000691975.1 Corvus brachyrhynchos
CCCCCCCGCCCCGGGGTCCGGCCGCAGCCCCGCCCTGTGTCCAGGTGCTGCCCAGCCCTGTGTGCGGGCGCTGCCCGGCCCTGTGTCCGGGCGCTGCCCGCCGCGCTCCGGGCTCACTGACCACGAGCGATCCCGGTCCCCTGGCGGGTCCTCGGGCACGCGTCACACTGTTAACAATATTCCTGTTGATTTAACTAGCTGCAGCAGAGGTTTTTACACACACACAAAATATATTTCACCATTTTTTATAATACTCTACAGAACAGTACTACGTCTCTTTGCTTACTTCATCTCACAGCTGTGTTTTAAGCCCTTCACTTTTGCAGCTGCTGGTGACTCAAACATGCTGTTACCCGAAAATTGTGTGCATGTGTGCCTGATTTTTCCTATGAGGTTTTTGTAGCAGTGCAATTTACATGCTCTTGCTCCTGATCTGAGCTAGTGTGAATTTTGAAACAAGCCAAACTCCCTCAACTGACACTCATACATATCTATATAAAAGGTACTCCATGACCCACATGATGGAGAAGGTCAGAAGAAATCATCACAATAATCTCTGCTGGCCTTGGGCACGATGAATCTCTGAATTTACATATTTGAATGGATCTGATCACTGCCTGCCCCTTGCCAAAAGTGCTGGAATTTACAGTTAAGTGCCTGTTCTTTTCACCTTAAGGAATCAATTTCTGCTTTCTCTGTGAGCTGCGACCTAATTAATGTATCAAACTCTAGCAATTTTCTGTTCTTTTCCTTCCCTCGTACACATGGCAAATCTTGGTTCACACATTCTGACAAGAGCTCATTGGGTGGGAATTAATTCACCCACTGAGGAATGGGCCCAGAGGGTTCATGAGTTCATTTCTGCAGCAACACGTTTATTTTTTGTTTAAGTCATCTGATGAAGAGCGAAGGGCAGTGAATTTGCAGCCAAGCACCATCCACATAGACCACTGCTGAATGAAACACAATTTAAACTATTTCCACAGTAAAAGCACCATGAAAAGGAACCCTGGAAAATCTGTGCTTTCACCCGAATCCTGCATGCTGCAGAAGCTGGAGAGCATCCACCTCCTTAGGCTGCATGGCAGGATGATCCCTTTAACCCACGGTGCATAGCCCGCTGATCTGTGAGCACTTTCCCGTTGGGATGCAGTGCTGTGGGCTGTCCCACCATGGCCGAGCCGCTGGGAAGCCCCGGCAGCCCTCGGGCCGTGCCGCCCTGCCCAAGAGCTTGGCCGGCAAAGCGCTCCCACCTGCCCGGCTGGAGCCCGCTCGAGCACATCCCCGGGAGCAGAGTGGCCCCGTAGAGCCCTGCCAAGTGAGGACAGTTCTCCTCCATAGGAATGCTTCCCGCTGTTTTATTGGCACTGCGGGCTTTGCTGTAGCAGGAATAAACTGGTTTATCTTGCTGAACGACGAAGTTACAACTTGTTATTATACACAGAACACCAAAACAGAGAACATATCTCCTCCTCCCAAGCCCCTGAAATACTCATTTAAATTAAAATACCAGGAGGTCCCAACTGCATTTTCATAAACTTGTTGCCTTATTCTGTTAGCAGAGAAATGTACGGAAAGCTTAGTAGGAGGTGGAGCAGCCTGACACAAAGCAAATCTCCAAAAGCTACTGGTTTTCACTTGTGTTGTTGAGACAAAATACTTAAGTGGAGTTTTACATAATTCCCAGCTGGTTGTGCACAACTCAATAATGTAAAGAGTATTTGTTCCCCCGTGGTGCTCAGCACCTCATGCAGAACTGTTGTTTTCCTCCATGCCCCGACACAAACAGCTCATCCTCAGCTGCCCTTAGTACATGGATCTCAAAACTAAAAGCTAAGACTCCACCAAGGTCTGCCCTGTATGTCTGAGTCACTGGACATTCTTCATTGTAGATGTACAAACACACCACAGAAACAAGCCTCTGGGACACCAGCACGTGGATTGGATGAAAAATCAGCAGAACAACATACTGTACTTCAAAAGAAAATATCAAACCCCAAACCAGAGAACATTTTGAGTTAATTGTTTCTAAGTATTTTCAGAGATTCCTTAATGTTTAAAGCAGTGGAAAGTTTCTCATCATATCATTCCCAACTGGAAAGGAGAAGAACCTGAAACCACAGGTAAGATTGTTCAGAAATATTTAACAGTGACCTTTCTCTGCCCTCGTGTTAAAGTTGGCGACCATTTATTGATTTTTATAGGACTAAATTTAATCTGATGTTGAGACTTTTGGAACAAAAAGATCCCACATTGTCATGGTTTAACCCCAGTCAGCATCCAAGCTCCACGCAGCCGCTCGCTTGTTTCCCCACCAGTGGGACTGAGAAGAGAATCAGAAGAGCAAAAGTGAGAAAACTCATGGGTTCAGATAAAGACAGTTTAATAGATGAAGCAAAAGCCACACACACCAGCAAAGCAAAGGAATTCATTCCCTACCTTCCATGGGCAGTCAGGTGTTCAGCTATTTCCAGGGCAGCGGGGCTCCATCACATGTAGCAGATAATTGGGAAGACAGATTCCAATGACCCTCCACCTTGTGTACTGAGCATGATGTCCTATGGTCTGGAATATCCTTTGGGTCAGTTGGGATCACCTGTCCTGGCTGTTTCCCCTCCCAACCTCCCAGCACTCCCAACTTTCTTGCCAGCGTGGCAGTACGAGGAGCAGTAAAGGCCTTGGTTCTGTGTGAGCCCTGCTCAGCAAGAGCAAAAACATCTCTATTTATAATCACTGTGTTCAGCACAAATCCCAAACACAGCCCCACACCAGCCACTGGGAAGAAAATTAACTCTACCCCAGCCAAAACCAGCGCAACCAGGTGCAGGCCTGGGGCAGCCAGAGGATGTCCTGGAGTGAGGCATCAAGGCACCTGCGAGGGGCTGTGGGGTCAGGATCTGCTGGTTTTCTGCACTGCCATATTCAAAGAAAACAGACTGCAGAGGCGGATTCAGAGGTGCTGGTTTTTCTTCCCTGTCATTAGTTTTTGGCTAAAAGCCTCTGTTTCAGCAATGGTCCCACCACCTCTCTGTCGTTTCCTTGGCGAGCCAAGCACAGCAGCCTCCTGTGCAGCCAGCGATGCCAAGAGCCTCAGTCGCAGCCTTGCAAGCACAAAAGACCACAGGACATGCTAACAACCTTTCATTAGTCAAAATGTTCACAGCCTATGTGCTGAAGCGAATTTATCACCCTAGCAGAGGTTGTGCTGGCAGGAACCTCACACCCAACGTTTGCTGCTTTGGCTGTGCCACAGCTCCACAAGTATCTGGTCATTTCACACAGAAATTACTTGAAAGCACAGATGAAATATTTTTCTTTTTTGTTTGTTTTGGTTTGGTTTTTTGTTTTATAGTCTACTGCAATGATTTTAGGCCAACATAAACCAGTGAAAAGCATCTTACAGTTTTACAGAGCAGCATGGAAACTTTCATGAAAATGCTGTGAGAGTTAGCAGCCGAAGGAGCCAGAAATAATATTTAAACTTTTTCCTGGAGTGCTTTAAGATGGACATCATGGGTAAAATCACTCTGGGTATTTCAAGTAAACCAATGGTGATTGAGTTGGGCTTGACCAGGGGGCAGGATGAAATGACAGCGGCTGCTGGACAGGCAGCCTGGGAAGAGGAGGCAGCAGATGAACTGGCACAGCTCTGACCTGGGACAGCAACGCAGTGTCAAAGAATGAGCCAGCAGTGAATTGGCCTTTGCTGGTTTTGGCCTTCTGCCACAGCAACACTTGCTGACGTTTCAGAGACATTGTTTTGCATATGCAGATACCTCCCATTTGGACACTGATGCTGATGCAATAAATGTTATAAAAATCATGAGTAATCTCACTAGCTCCAAACTACCCCAGTATAAAAACTCCCACACCGACAGTCCACACACACTTAGACACAGTGGTAGGTCTGTAATACCTTCCATTTCCTTTGACTGTCTCCCAACAGTGTATTCCATTGCCAGCTTTGTACCTTAGAGTCGCTCTTTGGCTGTTTGGTTCTTGGGTAAATCAGGTGAAATCCAAAGGCAAGAGACGTATGTTAACAGAAGTGTTTCTTAGTTGACATTCCAGCTCTCCTGCACAGATTTAGCCTTTTTCAGTTGAAGGACTTGGGAGCAGAGTTTGGATACAAGCTGTTCCCAGTCCCTTGTGCCATATGGCTGCTGATTTGCCACCAAAATGCCCATCACTGGGACTTCACACCTTTGCTAAAACTTGTATGGGTTGTTCTGCTGCTGTATTTATCACTTTGTTGCTGCCTTCCCCTGTTCCTAAACATTAAGCAGTTCTCAGCCTTTGCAATGCAAGAGTAGCACACCTCCCTCCACTCCATCCCTATGCCAGGGTAAGGCATTCCCCAAACATGCCCCTGCTCCAATGAAGGTTCATTTATCCTCCCTCTTAATTACTGGGAAGTGCAAGAGAGTCTGGAGAGCTCCCCATGGGGCTCTGGCCCCCTCAAGCACTTCCCAATTCTGGTTTAGTTAAGAACACAACTTTCAACAACAAGGTTTCCATGCTTTGCCATGGATTATGAACTTGTGCCCCTGGACTTTCTGCCCAGAGGTGCCTGAGGTCAGGGATCCATCCTGCCTCCCACCAGCCCTATCCCTGCTCATTAGTACTCTCCAGCAGTCCCCAGCACTTCCAGCACTGTCTTGCCAAGATGCTAATGAGTCCCAGGAGCCACTGGAGATGTATTTCCCTGGATCATGGGGCCCCAGCAGAGTCTCTGGCTGCTCCTTGTGCCACTGTGCGTCACCTACAGCTCAGCTCACTCTGCATTTCACTGGTGAACTGCTGCTCATCAACTAAGCGAGGGTAAAACAGTCAGAACACGAGAACTATGAAGAGACAATTTCAGCTCCTGCTCAGCTTAGCCTGTTTATGCCTGGATTTATGTGCCAGAGTGAGACCAAACAGAGGGAGGAGGAGCCATTTGTCACCAGAACACCTGCAGAAAAAGCAGCTCCAGCCCATCCATGGTGCTGCAGCCTGCTATAGTAGTGCACAGACCACTGCTGATGAGTCTGGGGTGAGATGTGTGTTGGGATTGATGCCAGTGGTGAAAAACAAAACCCCTTGAGTGTTGGCAGCTGAAACACCAGGTAATTACTTAATTGACTCCATGATTTCCACCTTGGAGCAGCAGCCTGCAGCACTCAGGCTAAAAGCAGAAGCCCATTAGTAATTCTGGCAGCAGTTAATGTCCCAGACCATGGAAAGCAGAAACCCAGAGCATGTCCTGGTGCAGTGTTTGGAAGCTGAGAGACATCCTGCATCCATCCATCTGCCAGGAGCGCTCACCTCTGCAGGACCCAGCAGCTCCTCCAGCTCTGTCCAGAGGCACAGACACAGAGTATCCAGAACTGAGACATCCATGCAGGGAAACTAGAACAAAAAAGAAGACATATCAAGAAAAATTCAGCACAGAAGTGAGTTAGCCCCATTCCCCGCTGGGTGGTACTGGGCAGACTGGCAGCCGCAGGACTCCTGCTGGGATGTGGGGAGGTTGGAGGCTTAGGGTGGGCAGGGGGCACCAGACCCACCCAAGGTTTCAGCCGGAATCAAGAGGCAAACAAGTGAGCAAAATTATAAAGATGCTGCAGAGCAGCACTGCCAGAGTGGGAAAGTTCTGTGGGAATAAAACCACATCTGGGGGCTGCTTTGGCTGTCAGGTCTGTAAAACATTTCCTTGCACTTCCCCTCAGGCAGACCAGCCCTCAGCAACACATTCTCACACCAAAGGGATGCAGATCTTGGGATCTGTCACTGCCATGAGCCCTGTCGTGGGGAAGGCACCAGCACCCCAGTGTCAGGCAGGGTGATCTGGAGGGCACAGCAGCATCACCAGAGGCTGCCACACTGGGCACACCCACAGCCCAGCACTCAGCTAATTCAGCTGTCAGCACTGTACATCAATAACCTCAGCTTTAAACACAGGTAACTGTCCAGTGAAGCTGACTTTGGCAGGAATAAATCCGCCCTGGCACCAGCTGGGCCAGGGACAATGTGTTTGGGCTCTGCTGCTGTCAGCTCACGGCAGCAGTGCAGCGGGGCCAGGATCAGCTGGGTCCAAAGCCATGAGCAAACAGCGCAAGGGAAGGGGTGGCTGAACACGAGGCTTGTCCCCAAAAGCCCTATGAACAATGTATAACTTCTTACAGGAAACAATCATTTATATAATTCCCATGGACTTCAGTTGCCACACCAGGGAGGAGGGAAAGCATTAGTCATGCACTAGCAGATGTTTTGACTTACGTAAGACTTAATTTTTTTCTTTCTTTCTTTTAAGAAAAAGGCTGCATCTCACCCTAGAGACTTCCTGAGAGCCTCGTCACCCTCGGCCACTGCCACAGCCCCACAAGCCCAGCGCTGCCCTGCCCTGTGGCACGGCTCTGCCAGCTTCAGCACTTGCCCAGTCATTGTAAATACATTATTTTTATAAAGGCTGTCTTGAAGGGGGTGTAAAAAATGGATGCAACAACAGTTAGAGACAGAAATTCAACACAAGTTTCATTGGTGTTCAGCAGCAGCAGGTAGGGCGTGGGTAAGGCTGCCAAGGACAGTTATTTCTTGTCAGCTGAGACACATAAAGGAGGGAAACAAGCTCGTTAGCTTTGAGTGGGATAGGAAGGTGTGGGCTGGTGACCAGCACTGGTGACAGCCCTTCCCTGGGGGAGTGTCACAGGGAGAACAGGGCTCTCACCAGGCTGCAGAACCCCATCCAGGCTCATCACCACCTCACTGCAGGAGCTCCCTGGAAGAGCAGCCAAAGGATCTGCACCAGCTCCCAGCCAAGCTCACACTCATCGAAATCTCTGAGTGCCCCAGACAGCTGGGTATCTTAATTTAAAAATTTATCTTCGTTAGATAGAACCGGACACGTTTGCATGTCCAGAGATGAGTCTCACGCTGGTGGGGCTCGGGTGGAATTAGGAGCTGTCAGAGGGTGCCTGGCCTTTGGATGCTGTCAGGAGGGTGTTATTAGATTTAAAGTCTGGGATAAGCTTTGCTCCAAAGCTGAAGCTTCATTTCCAACACACAAACCTCCACTGATTTTGCAGCATCAAGGATTCCAAGCCCAAGTCTCTGGAAGGTTCCTGGGGAGGGAAGAGGCATCTCTGTGGAACAGAGCAAGGCTGGTATACCTGTAATGTTTATGCTGATCTGATGCACGAGTAGTTAAAATCCAGCAAATTACACTTTTATCTCATGGAACACAAACCAAAATGCTTCAACAGCTGCTGCCCTCCACCCCACAAGCAAGGAAAGTGATCCCAAAGGGCATCAGGAATGTGGTGCTGTTTTCCAGCTGAGCTGTGATCATAAAAAGGTTTCCAACTGCTCCACAGTATTTACAGAAGATGGATAACACTGCAGTCTCTCAGGGCTGCTAAAGTCTGCTTTCCAATGTTTCCACAGTGAGGCTGGAGGTGTATATTAAGGGGAAACAAAAAAGTTATCAAAAGTTGGGGAAATACTCTTATTTTCATCCTGTGCCTGCAGCCGGCTCAGGCTCGGGATACAGCACAACCTCCCCAAGGGCTTGGCTCACTCAGCCCTGGCTGCTCCAGGTCCTGCTTAAGCCCAGAGGTGGGCAGGGGGGTGGGGAGAGCCGGGGCACCAGGAACACTCCAGACACCCACCACGTCAGCTCTGGTCAGCCAAGGGAAGGGCTTCACTCCAGGGAGATGGGGACACTGCTCTGGCTTGTGCTGGAGCAGGGAGGGAAACATGCAAAGAAAAATATTAACTCTGAAACCAAATTGCACCAAAACCCAGCACATCCCACAGCAGCACTGGCTGGTGCCAGTACTGTCCCTCCCACAGCTGATGAGCTATCACTGGCCAGGGGAACTGACAACTGAAAAACACTTTGCCAGTTTCAAGAATCAATCTCATCTGGCACGTCTTTTCTCCTCTCCACAGGAATTGAAACATATGCTCACAGGGAATGTCTCCAAACACACGCACACCCACGTGAGAAAATCTCTGCCACATCCCTGGGGCTGTGGTCACTCCTGCTGCCCTGCCCCGGGGGACTGAGCTGTTGGGCAGCCCCAGACACCGAGGGTGCCAAAGGCAGAGGGGATCAGGCAGGAAAAACGGCACTAAATGGCCCAGCATGGGCATAGTCCAGCCAGAAGCAAAGAGGGTGCAATTAATGTACAGCCTTAGCAATTAATATACACCCTCAGCAACAAAGCCAATGCAATAGAGAATCTCTCAAATGTTCACAAGACCAGGGAGCTCCATGAAAGTCAGAGCTGCTGCCCAAAGGGACCAACCTGCAGCCGTATCTGAGCTGAAACAACAGCAGGGGCTGCCAAAACCCTCTGAACTGAGATGCCTGGGGTGAGCCGCTGGCCCCAGCTCTCACTGGGAAGGAATGCTCCTCTCTGCACCCTGGGCTCCAAGCTGGCTCCCCAGCATGGCCCACGGCTGTGCACAGATGCCATTCCCAGGCAGAGCCATTCCCAGGGCAGTCGGACTCAGAGGATGCAGGAGGGACGGGGCTGCCATGCACAGTCCCTGCCATGAGCTCACAGCAAGCTCTGGGCACCCACAGCACAGTGCTCTGTTTTAGTTTTAAACATGGCTGGAAAACCTTTACCTCATTTGCTAAAAGCACTTTAATGTCTTTGCACAGAAAAAAACCCACTAAAATGTATCAGTAATTTGGATTATTTGATTCAGTCAGCACGACTGAGAGCACTTGCTTCACTTTGAGTCCAGGTTCAAAGCACTAATCACTAAGTTCTGCATCATTTCCTTTACATTTCATTTCTGTGTCATTTTTTCATTCATTAGTGATGAGTGTGACAGGTGCCAGAGTGCCCTTAGGTGCCCCTTGGAGCCCACAGAGTGAGTGGCTCTTGGATCCAGCCAAGTACTGAACTGCTGGACCCATCCAAGTTAAAGGCAAGTCACCCACAGAGCATTCCTTGGTGGTCAACTACTCCAGAGATGACTGGAGGAAGCTGAGAGTTCGTTTCAGCACCTCAGAGGGTTCTAGGGTTGAATGAGGTCCTGGTGAGGCAGAGGCAAGGCCTGGCACTGCCACACTCCGGCACTGTCCTGCTCCAGCCCTGGCAGCATCAGGCCAGGAGCGCTCCCAGAGCTAAAAGCAGGTTCTGTGCTATTTCTCCTCACCAGTGGAGAGCAGGGCTGGCTGGGACAGCATCTGCCACCCAGCCCTCATCCTGCCATGTGCCGTCTCACAGCGGTGTGGTTCATCCAGGGCGACGTTGGTGCTGCAGGAGGAAACACCATTTATCCAGAAGAAGAAAACCAGAGTCACCAAGAAGGAATTGTTGGGAGCTGCTGCTTCCCCAGTCACCCTTGTCTAGAGCCCAGGCAGGCCCTGCTGTGGCCCTCAAGCACTGCCACATGCTCCCTGCAGCACCATGGCTGCTCCTGCTCAGCCAGAGCCGGCCCCGGCCCCGCTCCGCAGCGGCGCTCTCAGCAAATTCTCCGTGCAGACAATCCCACCGCAGAGCTGCCCTGCTGTGATGAGCACATTTCACCCTGTGACAGGCTGCACTTTGGACATACACAACACAGCTTTGCCAGGAGTCTTATTCACCCAGTTGCTCAGAGAGGTAGACACAGAGTCATGATTTTACCTCCTTGTCTTTTTTTATCACCTGGTTCATGTCCAGTCCTGTGGTATCTTCCAGCAAGGGGCATCAGCAAGACCCACCACGCACCCACCTCAGACACCACCATCAATTCCAAGCTCCCGGAGCCCCTGGGAGAGCCTCTGCTCAGAGGGGCCAGCCAGGCTCCTGCAGCCCCTGCTCCGTGCCCTGCACCCCACAGCAGAACCCCAAATGGGGACAGAGCAACTCAGCGTACCCTGACCGGGCCCAGCACCCAGGTCTGCTTCTAGGGCACTGCAGGCACCTGCCAGCCACAAGTTCCTTGAGCCCCAAAGGCCCCTTTGCTCCGGTGGGCTGGGAAAGGAGCAGAGCAGCTGCCCAGTAGCGCTCCGATGCAGCAGACGAGGACGTGCTTACACACACTCACCAGTTAAAAGGCATTTTTAACTTTAGAAGGAAATCAACACACGTGTCAGTGCGCAGCAGTGTGGAAAGGTAATTTAAATGCAAATACTGCATTCGGCCCATAGAAATTAATAAACACATTCAACTTATTGTTCACAGAGTTAATGATTATTACACCTCAGCCGGGTAACTGGACCCTCTGGAGAGAAACAGAAAAGGTATTAATTTAAATTCAATCAGTCAGTGAGAGCCTGCACAGCACCTTCCCCCGGAGCGACGGCAGTGC
>NW_008238347.1:1526796-1527200 GCF_000691975.1 Corvus brachyrhynchos
CCCTCCGCACACCCTCCGGACACCCTCCGGACACCCTCCGCACACCCTCCGCACACCCTCCGGACACCCTCCGGACACCGGGCCCACCCGCCGCGGGACGAGACGGGCACCGAGCACACCCGGTGCACACCTTACACACAGCCCGGAGAGGCCTCATGAGTGTCGCACACAGCTGGCACCCTCAAGGGCCTGGCCAGGGCCCTGCTCCTCCACACGCATCCGCTGCCCAGGGACCTGCTGGAGCCACCCCCGCGCTTTCCCCCGGGGCGGTGCCCAGGATGCTCCCGCGGTGGGCACCGGGCCGTGTCAGAACCGGACCCTGCTGCTCTCGGTGCTGAGGAGAGGGTGGTGACCAGTACAGGGCAGGCCGGGCAGTCCAGAACTCATCCTATCCTATCCTATCC
>NW_008238347.1:1527307-1533281 GCF_000691975.1 Corvus brachyrhynchos
TATCCTATCCTATCCTATCCTATCCTATCCTATCCTATCCTATCCTATCCTATCCTCTATCCTATCCTATCCTCTATCCTCTATCCTCTATCCTCTATCCTATCCTGCCCTGCACTCCCCTCCCCTGAGGCTGTCCCCATTAACCAGTGGTTAATGGGAGGTGTAATTAAGGACGGGGTGATGTAGGTGGAGCCCCACCTGCAGCTCAGCCAGTCCTCCCCCTGCTCATGGCCCACACAAACCCCTGCTCGAGCATCGCCAGCTGCGTCTGCAGCTGCCCCACCTCAGGGATGGATGATGGATGGAATCAGGGAGGTCTCTGCCTCTCCACGCTGCCAGGATGGGAGGGAAGTGAAGCCATGAACCAGCAGCAGAAAAGAAAAAAATGGGAAGAGAGATAACCCAGTGTGAGTGAACCTCCAGCATGGTTCCTTGCAGCTCGGGTGCAAAGGGCTCTGGGGCTGTTTGTTTAGAATTGGAGTTTTTTATCCTCTCAGCAGCCATAAACAGCACCCAGAGCCCAGCTATAGGGGCAGGACATGGTGTCTGTATTGCCCAGGACAGGATGCTGTGGGGCGCAGGAGGGCTCTGCACCTTGACAGCCCACGCTGGCACCTGGGAGAGGCAGAGGCCAAGGGTCTCCCATGTTCCCAGGTTGCAGTATCACCTGCTTTGTGGTGACACTTCCCCATCCTGCTGCTCCCACACTGGGCCACGGGACAGCCTCTGCCTCAGAGATTGCTGACAAAGGCTGAACCTTGCTGTCTGCAAGAGGTACATTAGCCCCTGGTGAGCCCACCCAAAACTAGCCTGAACAAACCTGACTTACAAAGCTCCCTGTAACTTCAGCCCAGGAGCTGAATCCCAACCTCCCATCTAGAGCCACAGCAGCCCACACCCCAGCCCCGAGGTCAGCTCCTGCATGGGGCCAAGGGACAAAGGGCACAGCTCCCATGGTCCATTTACCACCCCAGCTGTGGAACTTAAAGCCTCACTGTCAGAAGAGAGGACGAACAGCTTCACATGAGCCTGGATTAGGAGTACTGCAGAACAGGGACTTTTTAATTGAAACTATTATTGGTAACAGTGACATTAACTGTCAGGCAAAGGTTTCATTTGGCTCATTGCCAGTGTTGCTGTGGGGACCTTCTCAGCTAGAGGTGAGCCTGCCTGGGAGCATTTTGGATGCAGGACAGACCCTTGATGAACCCAGCAGTGCAGGTTCATTGGGAAAGCTGTTTAATTGCATTGTTTTACTGAACCTGGTGATAAATCTCATGGGTTAGAGGTGCAGTGCAGCAAGGTGCTGCTTGGCGAGCGCAGAGCCCTGGTGAGGTGTGACCAGCTCGGCTGGCAAGGCAGTGACTGCCGAGAGGGCTGACAGAGCTGGGCAGGACGGTGCTGCCTGGGCACCTCCGTGGCAGGATACTGGATACACAGTGGGGCCGAGCTGAGCACCGAGCACACTGCCATGGACAAGGTCCTCCTGTGCTTCCTGTGGTTCTCATGTCACTGAGCTGGCTCTAATTGATTCCGTAAAAGCCAAGGTAGACAGTCCCAAGGCCCATGGTGCCTGCTGGGGACCCACCGCCACTGCAGGAAGGGGCTTGGTTTGTCCCCTTGGCCGTGCTACCCCCTCACTGCTATGCTCCTTCCCTTTGGGAGGAGATCACTCTTGTCCCATTTGCCACACAGCAAGCACTAAATAATCTCTGCTTAAAGCTCATTTTGACATCTGCTTTCATCTGCCCTCATTTGTGCGCTGCGGGCACAGTCCCCTTCCCAGAGCAGAATGTGATGTGTCCCCTGTGGCAGGGCAGGGGGCTCCCCCCATGGATACAAATATGCAGCTAGCAAGAATTTCTCTTGCTTCTTTCCAGTGCCGTGAGATATTTTTCTCTCTCACGGAAGATATTAGCAGAGTTCTATAAACTATGAACACCTGCGACCTTGCAAACCTTTGTTTACAGTACAGTAGAAAAATATTTCGACAATGGTTGTTTTAGGATTTTAGACAGTCACCCCAAGGGGTGGCTGATCCTCTGACCAATTAGACTATGAAGAAAAGAAGTCTATAAAAGAGTTGTAAAATAATTAACTAAATCAATCTTGCTGCACAATTCCTGCCTGCTGGATCTTTCTTCTCCTCCCTACCACTGCGGGATACCGTGACACCCCCCATGGGGGGATATCTCGGCTGGCACAGATCAGCACAGGTCCTGCCACCTCAGTGGAAATGGGCAAATCCCTTGGAGGTGCTGGGTGGGTCATTTTATTCACCTACATCCTTCTTCCCTGTGTTTGCACCATATGCCCAGAGCTGAAAGAGCCCATATGTCATCTCCATGGCCCATCCAAACACACACAAAGGCAGGTGCTGAGCATCCAGGGGATGAGGGGTGGGGAAGAAGCACAGGCAAGAGGCAGCAAGTCTTCTGAAACCACAGACAACATTTTTGAGAAAAGTTAAGCAGTTTATTCAACAGGATGAGTCCACACCCAACCAGTGGCTTCATCTACATGGCATCACCAGCACACACGAGGACCCACTCAGACACTCTAGCTGACGGCATCTCACCATACATTACAGAGACAATACCAGAGGAGGAAGAGGAGGAGGAGGATGACCGGTACAGTGGGCAGCAGCCGGCGGTTTCCCACGGCCTCCCGGCATAACCAACCCCGTCCCCACCAGACCTCGCAGCCCAGCCACGCAAAGCAAATCAGACTCGGGACATCTACTGCCGCCCCGCGAGAACCACAACACTGCTAGTTAAATAACATACCCGGGGATACAAAAACCACCTACCAGGGACTTCAGCCTAGGGAACAAAGTGCACTGTCATCGCCGCCCCGGACCAAGCGCTCGCCCCACGGAAGGGGCCGCGGTGCCGTGGCGCTGCCCCCCAGCACTATCGCAGGCCCGGGGCCCAACTGCCCCGGCAGAACGGGCTGGGCGGGGCAGGCCCGCGGAGCCGAGCCCAGATCCGCGCTCGCTCTGCACAGCAGAGAAACAGCTGCCCCGTGCAGCCGCCCTGCGAGGGCTGCGCTCCTGGGGCACGAGCACACCCACCCTGGGTCCGGCGGCAGCTCGGCCGTGGGTTGTCACAGTGAAGCTCTGTGAACTCTGAAGCCCACACACAGTCTGTGCCCTCGGGGAGGTACCGTGGATCGGAGTCAGTCACTCACAAACCATGAGCAGGTTCCAGTTATAATGTTCCTACAATGTATGTGGTTCAATTTTGTGCCAAGTTTGCTTAAAGAAAAATACATTTCTTCCCTTAAATTTACAGTAGTTAAAACTACACTTGGAATACCATATTACAAAGGGGGAGTTTATTCTCCAACAAAAAGTCTTGGTTCCCTTTTCATTAAACAGAAAAATGGAAGGACTTTAAAAGCAATCACCCCCAGCACAACACAACTGCCCAGACAAACCCATGTGTGCACAGCTCCCAGGCCTGAACTCCAACCGTTTGTTTTGGTGCTCAAAAAGGCACTTAAAGATAAGAAAATAATTGTATTAAAACTCACAACAAAACAAAACAAAGGAAAACGAAAGGCAATAATTTAATAGAAAGACACTGGAACTTGTACCGCATGGTCAAAAGCAAGAAGGGAGGAAATAAAACCCTGAATGAAGATGGGTTTGCTCTCAAGTCATCTCAGAAAGCATATAAAAAACAGAAAACTGGCAAAGTGAACGTTCTCCAGGAACTAAATGGAAACAAAAGTAATAATTACTGGCAATGGATACACAGCACTCGTGCCAAATGGATCCTTCCCTCTCCCAGCACAAGGTCCGTGACCAGCCCAGCCTGACTGAACAACTGCGCCAGGCCGGGCAGTGGCCAGGGCTGTGACAGGAAAGGGGGATGATGGAGAAATAAACACCAACATGAACCAATTGTGGTCATTACAAACGCCAAGGACGTTCACAGACAAGCACACACACCATCTGCCCTGCCAGTGTGACAGGGAGGGACATGGGCAGAGCTGCTCCCCACGGGCTCTGCGAGGGGTGCCGGCGGCTTCGCTTCCCTTCGGAATTACTATTATTATTACTGGGTTTATTTTTACATCGAGCTACCTACTAAGTGCAAAGATTTGTTGAGTGGCATCAGCTTTTATCTAATTTTAGCCTATCTTTGTACAGTTTACAGGTTAACAGTTACTTTCGAGCAGTTAAGCAAGTATAGCAATATATACAGGGCTGGCAGAGCGGGGTGTGAGGGGACACGTGCGATGGGCACGGGACAGGTGCCAGCCGGTCCCAACGGTCCGCGGTGTCAACTCCGTGCCCGGTGCACAGAGGTGCAGGTGTGGAGGTACAGATATGGGGGTGCAGCTGTGAAAGTACAAGCATGGAGGTACAGGTACAGAGGTACAGGTGTGCATGTACAGGTGGTCTTGCGTGAGTGTGAGCTCCCCAGCCGAGGAGACACGAGCCACTGCAGGACTGACGGGCTCTGCCACCCTGCTCAACACCTCCACTGCCTTCTGGAAGTCAGGCTGCTTCTCCCGCAGAGCTGGGGTCCACAGCAGTGCTGGAGAGAGGAGGAAGATGAAGTGGGGGGACAAAGCAAAACCCCAGGCAGGGTAGGTGGCCGCTGGGTGAGTCAGGAGGGCTTGTAGGCATCTTCGCCCAGGCACAGACAGAGCAGCAGGATCAGAGATGGCAGGGAGGAAGGATGAATGTTAAGGAGCCATTAGTACATGACCATGGGGAAGTGGCAAATCAAACCATGGGGCATTGCGTGGAAATCTGTACAAGGAAAAGCTGCAGGAGAAGCACAGAGCATCTTGGATTCAGTGCTTACAGAGGAGTCTGGATCATCAGAGAGGACCATGCAATGCCCAGCCTTCTGCATATTTTTTCTCTGGGTAAAACAAAATGCAGATTCCATTGCATAAACTCAAATGGTTGTATTACATGGTACAGTACAAAAAGTGCAAAGTATAACCCATCAGATCAGTTTTGCATCTGACGCGGTCAAATACGGCTCATGCTTCTCATGCAGGACAACCACTCTGACCCGAGACCCCTCCTCGCTGCTCAGGCCGGACTGTCGTGAGAGCATTGGGTTGGGTTTTGATTAAAAAAAAAAAAACAGAAAAAGCGCATGGGGAAAGGGAGATGAAGAATCTCCAAACTCTGTAAATTACTCCATGCTTTACCACAGGTTTGGTCACTAGTCCTTGTTCACTCTGAAAACTTGCAGAGAAGCAGTGTTCCACGGTCCCGGTGCAGCACAGTGTCCTCCTCCTGGCGCGAGGGTGATGGCACACACCTCACTCTGTCCCCACTCATGACACTCACTTCACTCCATCCCACTCATGGCACACACCTTGCTTTGTCCCTGCTGCCCAGGGCATCATGGGCACATGAAGACATCTGAGGATTCAGGATTGGAAAGACTCTAGCTGGCCAGACACACAAGGTAATTTATGGATTTCCAGCTCTTCTCCACAGCCCAGCAGTGAACAGACCCCACTGTATGCCCATCCGTTTTTTTTTTTTTCAACACCAAGAAGTACAGAAAATAAATTCCAGGATGGCCTTGTATTGCTTGACGCACAGCTGCTGCAGTGTGGACTTCCATGTGTGCACAGAGAGCCTTGGAAACCCAGACCAACCCACTGTCTCAAGAGAGGACATTTCAGAGCCAGTTTCTGAGGTAAATCTACTGTTTTAAGAAGTCACTGAATTTTGTACACTTTGTTTTTAATATATACTTCTACATTGAGCATGTTCTCCAGTGCCAACACGTAGACCTGCCGTCTCCTCCTGCTGTAGGACTGCAAGCTCGGGAAGTGTTTCTGCATGGATGGGGTGTGTGCACACCTATGTACATACACACACACGTATGTACAGCACCAGGCCAAGGCCACACACGTTTCCTTTCACAGAGGCTCCCCGCAGCAAGGCTCTGAGCCCTGCTCCTGCAGCGAGGCTTCGCCGCACCCGCCCCGC
>NW_008238347.1:1533376-1536689 GCF_000691975.1 Corvus brachyrhynchos
CGGCCGCCTCGGCGGCGGCCGCAGCTGCGCCCCAGCCAGCCGGGCTGACAGCGCCGGCTTGAAGGTGGTCATCATCTCGGTGGTGGAGCTGCTGCTGCGCCGCATGGCCGCGTCGGGGTCCCGGATCAGGATGGTGTGCAGGGGGCTGGCCGGCTCCGAGTTGGCAGCGCCCACCGGGGGGTTCTTCATGGGCTCTAGTGTGTCCAGCACCACGTCAGGGGCCTGCTTGGCCGTGTTCTGCCTCTCCAGCTCCCGCAGCTCGTTCAGCGCTGTGCTCATGGTCTTCTCGATGTCCTGTGAATGCCAAAGGAATGTCTGCACTGTGCCACAGCATCACCTGCTCTTCTGCACCCCACCCCACGGTCCTGGCATGCCTGTCTGCAGAGAGGGTTTCTGACCTAAGAGCCCACAGGGAAAACAGGAGCTTTGGGAGAAGGTGTGAAGCCCAAATTGGCCACACAAAGGTACCCGGTGTTCCCCAGGTCAGCAGGAGCTTGATCACTAGCTCCAAAGGGCGTAAATCCTGAGCACCAGGAGTGATGGGGTGAGCACCAGCCTGCCCACACAGCTCCCCCTCAGCACTGAGGCTGGCTTTTCCCCACAAAAGAGGCCCTGCAGCCTCCATTGGATGCATGGGGCCTCTGCTGTCCCTGTGCCCACAGGACATTGGCACGTGGCGGGGACACGCACAGGGATGTTTATGGAGTGAGTGGCACGACAGCAGCTTGCCATGGATATACGAGGCAGCAACAAGGCCTGAGGCAGCTGAGGAGAGATTGGCTCCAGCCCCTCACCGCCCACCCACCTCCAGCCTCCACAGTCTGTCCACAGGGATCCCCCGGAAGGTGAACGCAGTTCAACCAGAAGTGCCCATGCACAGAGAACCAGCTACACTGCCTATGGCTACAGTGCTGGGGTCTCCTGCACAAATGGAGAGGCCCTAGTTTGGATTTACTTAAATTCACCTTAATTTAATTAAGGCCACTAACTCAGCAAGACCATGGGAGAAGTAACTTAAGGCACCAGAGTCAAGTGCTGAAAAGTCACTCTAGTTAATGCTGTCCTGGTGTAGACAAGTCCTTATTTTATAACACCTACAAAATGCTCGCTGAGCCTCAGGTAAAGTTCAGCTGAAGGGAAATAATTATCAAGTTAGCTCCAATTCATTCTATTAAGCTGCTCAGATGATGAGTGAAAATATTCCCAAGCCCAGCAGCCCCACAGGCTTCAAGATGAAAATTTACATCAGCTGGGGGAGCATCTTTTACAACAACAACCCAATGCAGTTGGGTAACAGCTGTGACAGCAGCACCGTGACAGTGTCTGAAGTGAAGGGGCTCTGGGCACTCCCTAGTGAGTTCCCCTTCAGCCTCTTGGTCCTTTCCCACCCCTCTTACCTCAGCAAGAGCTTCTGCTTCCAGAGATTTCTGATCCCCAAGACTGCTGTGCCGGGTGGATCCACAGGTCGATCTCAGTGGGTGGCTGTCAGCCAGGGCCTTCCTGTCTGGGAAATTGATGCTGCCGGCGCTGCCAAACGTCGCCATCCTGCGCTTCTCAGGACTCTCGATCCTGCCCCTGTTGAGGGGGATCTTGTGGGGGCTGCTGGGGCAGGCTGCTGCTCGAGGAGGGGTGTCTATGCCAGGCCCCATCCCTCGGGGCGGGCTGTGGGTGTCCCCGCCGCTGCGGCGCCGGGGGATGGCCGCACCATCAGACCTCAGTCGCACTCTGCAAAGAATCCAGCACAATAGCAGGTCAGCATCTGCCAGCCTGACCGTGGCTGGCCACATGCTGCAAGAAAATTGTTCAGCTCAAACCAAACTCGAGCCTTCCAGCTTCAGAAGACTCAAGCAAGGGGGAAGACAAATATTTTAGCTAGTACCAAGAAAGGGACAGCATCAAATCGTAAGAGTAGTTTGGATTGCAAGGGACCTCAAAGGTCATCTTGTTTCAACCCCCTGCCATGGGCAGGGAACACCTTCCACTAGAACAGGCTGCTTAGGGCCCCCCTCTGTACATGTTAAATCCCCACTAGCAGTGCACATGAAACCCCCTCCATACTCATATTATCCTGCAGTGCTTACTAGAGCCTTCCCTCTCGTCCTGCCCTACCCCACACACCGACTGTCCACACCTGTGACAGCAACCACTTCCATGATCACAGGAAAATGAGAGTTACCTGCCCATCACTCCCCCAAAGCCATAGTCCATGATATGATCTGTTGGCGACTGGATGTCATTCTTGGAGGAGGCTTTATCATCCAGCAGTGGCCCACTGCTCGCCTCGCTGTCTGCCTTCTGGCTCAGGCTGTCGGAGAACGCATCATCCCTAGGGAAAGGAGACCACATCAGGGACAGGGCTGTGCCCCAGGGAGCCAGGGCCCAGATGCCACGTGAATCCAAACATCACCACTCCAGCAGCTCCCACTTTGTTAACAAGGAGCTGGACCAAGGCCACAACTTCACTGGGAGCTTGGAAACAGTGCACATCTTCCTCCACATCCCCTGCCACATCCCCTGTGTACTTATAATAGAAGCAGCACCTGCAAAGGGCCCTGGGATCTGCCCACAGGCCAGGTGAGCACCAAACTATCCAGGTCAATGCTCACAGGGGGAAGGCCAGTGGTAAGCCTGGGTCACATCACTTTGAGGAGTCCATGAGAGATGGGGTCCAGGTACACTGAGGTACAGTGTTTAGTACTTGTCTTTATCAGCCCGAATGAGAAAAAAATGGAGCCAATACATGGACAGGGAGAAGTGAACAGGCCCAGATTTCTCACCAAAGTCATTAAACCTCAGCAAAACTGACTGATTATTTTAGGTGACTGAAGTGGACCTTGTGCAAGTATAGGATTTTAACAACCCTCACCACTTTACTCACATGTCTTGCACCACGATGTACTGGTGGGGAATGAGCCCATCCACCCCATTGTGTCTCCCTTCCCACCAGTCTTCTGATGCCCGATGGTACAGCAGGAGTGAGGCCCCTTTCTTGAATGAGAGCTCCCGTGGAGATCGTCCAATGTAGTCAAACTTGGCTATGGCTTCGATCTGCTCCACCTCTGCACAGGAGAGAGGCACAGCAAGAGAGCAGCTCAGTTCAGCCACCACAGGGGAAGATGAACCCAAAAGAGCCATCTCACCAGAGCAGCACTGCTGCTGCTGCCCAGTGTCCCCAGAGCATCTGACACTGAGCACAGGCCTTGTTTCCAGACTGATCAATTCTTATTGTTGTTCCAGCTTTTCTGGGACCTCTCTCAGACTCACAAACCACCGGCAATTACAAACAGCTACAAACCAGATGGGGAGCAGCAGG
>NW_008238347.1:1536712-1558407 GCF_000691975.1 Corvus brachyrhynchos
AATCTCCCTCTGTGCATATGGCATCCTCACCCACACTCCCATTTTCCGCCTTTGGTTACAGAACCCCATTATCCTCCAGCCTGAGATTTTGCCAAGCTGTGTCAGATGCTGTGATCAAACCCCACTTACCTTCTCTTCCCTTCCTTATTCTGGAGACAATTTGGCCTGAATTACTGATGAACAACTAATGCCCCTTTGGGGACCCCCATGGAAATAATGATACCGGCTCCAGCCAGGCAGCTGCTCTGCACCCCACCATCTGCAGCACCTTGCCTCATTGCTACCCCACTTTTCCTAATGTGAGCTCTACCAAACACCTGTGACTCTCAAACTGGGAGCTCAGGGCCTGAAATACAGGAGGGCTGAGGCAGAACTTCACTTTGGAAGGTCATGAGCACACAGGGTTCTCTAAGCCTCTGGCCAAGGGCATCACAGCAGGAGCTGCTGGGGCACCCAGCACAGAGGAGCCTGTGAAAATGCCAATCTGTTTCCAGCTGGGGAACACTGAATCCTAAAGAAACCATTGCAACAACTGCAAAGCAGCAACAGTGTCTCTCCTCACTAACCACAGCAACCCACACTCTGCCTTGCTTGGGTGGCAGACTGCTGCCACTCCCCAGCTGCCCCTGCCACTGTCGGAGCATTATCGTGCCTTGATTATATGAGACTGGATCATTTCAATCCCCACGTGGACACTGGCAGACAGAAAAGGACAAAACAAAACAGGGCAAGCCTGCCCAGTTCCTCCAGATGTGCACATTCTGATTAAACACAGAAACTTGCTCTGCCCCATCACTGACTGTGGGCTCAGCAACCATCACTGTGTGAACCAACACTCTGCTTAGGGACCAAACCCACACGGAGAAGGGGGACACCAAAGGACATGGGAGATGCTGCATTGGACCCCTGCCCCATTCCAGCCCCACCTGGGACAGGCCAGGCCGCTTCAGCAGATTCATCTTCCCCACCTTAAGCAACCCCCACATGAGGGCAGAGTCAACAGGAAATGTTATGGAGGAGACAGAGCCAGAAGGGCTCCCACAGCCCTGACACAATGCTGGACTACCAGCAGGGAGTGTGTGCAGGGCAAGGGGGAGAGGGAATATGTAAATTCACAAAGCCGTTCCTCTGCTGTACACTTGGCACCACAGTTAATCACTCGGAAATCCCAATCGGAGCCATTAACGTGGCCACCTAAGTGTGAAATTGGCTGCACAGCAGCTCCCTTGCCTCCCTCTGCCAGGCCTGTCGGCTCCTGCCTGGAGCTGAGAGCAGGCCTGGAGCCACCCGGCCCTGCGTGCCCCTTCCCTGTGCCCGGAGCCGCCTGGCCTCACGTGCCCTTCCCTGTGCCATTCCTCCTCCCGTGGCCCCGCTTGCCAGGTGAGCCCATCCTCCTCCCCGCAGGCCTCGCAGGGCAGACGTGTTCTGCCGAGGCAGGACGCAGCCGAGGCAGCAGCAGCTGTCAGAAGCAGAAGGTGCTCAGCTCCCCAGGGCCCTCCCAACACAGCAAGCCCTGCCATGGTTCCCTGCCCCACAGCGGTGCCCGCGGCATTTCCCAAACTCCCCCTCATGGCTGGTTTTGCTGGGACACAGGAAGCACAGCGCTGCCTCCTGCTCCAGCCCAGCCCTGCCAGCAGCCAGCCTGTCCAGCCTCTATCCCGCAGTGCTCGCTGCCCTCCTGCAGGCATGGCTCTGCTGACACGGACCCAGCCCCTGCTCACACCCTGCTCACCATCATCACTGGTGTGCGGCTCTGTCCCATTGTCATGGTCCACTTCATCGATGGTGCCCGGCTCACTGTGCGGGCTGTCACTGCAAAGAAACACATCAGGCTGTCGCACAACAAATGGCACTGCTCCCAATGCACTCAGCACACCTCGTGTTGAGGGAGATGCTGCCCAGGGAGGTGGTGGAGACCCCATCCCTGGAGGTGTACAAGAAATGACTGGACATGCCTAGGCAACAAGGTGGTGGTTTGGTCAAAGGTTAGACTCGATCTTGGAGGTCTTTTCCAAGCTAACTGATTCTGTGATTCTCTGATTCTATGATTTCAAATCACAGTGTATCTCCAAACTTGCTCTGAGAATAGCAAACACCCGCACCACAATCACCAGGCCCAGAATGTCACATTCTGTTGGCTCTTGTGTCTATTTAGTAGAGTTTGGCAAAAGTAACACAAAGTGACGCCGAGTTAAATGTCCTGTTCCCTAATTCACAGTGAGCTTTAGCATTTTATCCTCTGCTGCACCAGGAAGGATGGTGGCAAGTGACTAGTATCAGGCACAGTGAGGTCTCAGAAATGTATGAAATTTGTAGAAAATCAGCTCAAGTCTGTTATTGATCCTGGTTTGTTAAACCCAGACCTGAATGCTGGGTTAGAATTCCAGCAACAAAGGGAACTGGAAGGTTTGGGTTAACCTCAGGCTGAGGGATTTCATCCAACCAGCAAGTTATGATGGAACTATGGGACTTTACTCAAAATTCCCAGCCTAGCAGGAATTTAGATAGAATTGACCTAAAATTCTGTTTCGTTGAACATGCTTCTGTGGATCTGCAGCTCAAAAAATCTTCATCAATATTAGTATTTGCACTGGAAAAAGTTTCTTCTGATGTTTTTTACTGAGGTTTTCTAATACAAGAAAATGAAGTATCTGGTGAAACTGCCTGTTTTGACTGCTAACACTAAATCAAACGGTTCAGCGTGCAAGAGCCTCTTGGCCTGATGCAGGTGTTTGTACGCAGGAACCCTGCAGAGAGCTCACCAGTACTCCTCCCCTCCGGTCATGCACTTCTCATAGACAGGCCCTTCCAACTCTCGGTGGCTGGGGAAGATGCCCTCGTGGTGAATGATGATGGTTTTGATGACCTCATTGACATGGGCCTGGCAGGACACCGGATCCTGCCCATCAGGAATGTGCATCAGCGTGGGCCCGAAGCAGATGGCCAGGTTGTAGGGATCCATCATGTTCTCATCGCTGTACTGTGACAAGCTGCAAGCACATGTGTGAGGGAGCTGCCGTGCCGCATTCCCGCTCGCTTGGAAAACCTCCCAGCACCAACCCCCACCGGCCCGGGACGCATCGTCAGCGAGCTGCCCCCTTCCCCGGACACACAGCCACGGCCCAGCAAGGCTGGGGAAGAAGCAAAGCACAGCTCCGCATGGCAACACCAGAGAGAACTCGGGCAGCAAAGACGGGGAAGCCCGGGCAAAAGGGGTGGCAAGGAGAAGCTTGGCAAAGCAGGAAAACAGACTCACTGGTTAAGGAAAGCGAAGAGGTATCTCATGACCACGATGACAGCCCGAGGCAGAGTGACAATGATCTGCTGGATCTGGTGCACTCTCTCTGCAGGGTTCTCAATTTCTGGAACACATGGATAGAAAGCACATCCTTAAAAACCTTCTCAGGACCAGACAGCTCAGCACCAGCGGGACTTGTTCCAGATCTAGTGGCCCAGTAAGAGAGGAAAACAAACACCTGTCTCCAGAGGTCATCCATGAGTTTGGCACTAAGGTGCAGGAAGAGAATGGGGCACACTGCTCCTCCAGAGGGCAATTTGTATGTTCAGATTCAGCATAAAGAGCATATAAAGACATTTCCGTGGGTTTATTTTTAAAACAAATGTTTATGCATTATTTATTTCATTCCTCAACAACTCCTCTGTTCCTCAAAAGCCTGAGTCAATGTGGCACAGAAAACAGAGCACTGTTTTCTAGGGCAGATTTTTAAATGCGGTTTTTATTCGTGTTGCTCTTTTGGGCTATGCATTGGATCCTTCTGAGCCCTTCCACTGCTGTCTCCTACTGCTCTGAAGAGGAATTAGAAATTCCTAGGAAATAGGTTAGCTGAACCAGTGCTGAGTGAGTACTCTCAGATTTGTTGCTCTCCACTCCACAGGGGTGCATAGAGCCCGGAGCTGCCATCAGACACCTGCTCCCTCCCTTGGGAAGGGGGTGACTCGGGGCTGTCCTGCCCTAAGCTATCCCTGTGTTCTGTAGAGTTAATCCTGTGGCTGCTGTTCCATAGGAAGCAGAGGACAAGCACCAGAGCTTTTCTGGAGCAGGCAGATCACACAGAAGTGTTGCTCTGGCTCAAACTATGCCATTTGCTAATCACAATAAAATTCACTGACAACATGTAGCTGGGCTGCCATTTAATCAAAATTCTGAGCTAAATCCCACCTCAGTACCAAGATGGATAGCTTTATAGTATCTAATGTGGGGAATTTTTCCATTTGATTTATCCCATTATTGCCTGCTGGGTTCTCTACTTCTTCAGTTTGGTTTTACATAAGAGGATGTTTGTTAAAACAAAACAACTAAATACAAACTGGATAAAACCCTATGACAATAGAGATCTGTTTTGACACCTAGAGGAATAAACTCTCAAAGCACTTGCCTTTCTCATTGAGCAAAATGTTCCAACTGGGCATAATTCAGGAATTAACGGGGATAACCATCACCACTGCACACATGAGGACAGCCCCATGTGGCCTCTGCAAAGTGCCTTTTGACCTGTCTATCGCCCATGTGCCTTTGAGGAACTTCCACATAAAGCCCCAGCCCTCCAAGAATAAAAGGAAAAGTCCTTCACCCTGCTTAGGCTGGGACACCAAGTGTGCAGCCTGTGTTATGTGTGTTAGTATTTCTCTCGTCCCACCCAGTTCTCCACGAAGAGCTGTCACATGTACTTACTTATAGTAGATATCAAATCTTGAAACCTTTCCTTAGGAAAGAGGGGGTTTTCCAGTCCTCGGAAATACAGCTTCAAGACTCCAGCCACTGAGTTAATGTCTCGTTCATTCTGATCATCAGCAAGGGGGTCTTCACCTGCCCAGAGAAAAGGTTTTATGTCCAGCATCAGCATCAAGCTGGACTAACACAACAAGTGGTTTTCCTCATTTAGTGGAACACCCAAAATTCCCAGGGTGCAGAAACCCTCCTCATGTGCAACGGCAAGGCTGATTTTTCCTGAAAACCAGTTTTACTGGGGGATTTCAAACCTTTCCTGAGGACAAGGATGGTATTGGTTATCTCTCCTTCACAGTTTCCAGTCCAGCAAATTTACATTTACAGCACCAGCCCAGAAAGCTGAGGTGGTCTGAACGACAGCAAGTGAGAGCCTGAGAGGACAGGCTTGGCTGGAGGATACAACTACACCCCTGGAAGAGACACAGCGGTTCTGGACAGCTTTGTACTGACTCACACCTATGAAAGGCTTTCAGCGCCCCAGAAATCTGGATACTAATTCGTCTTAAATTGGATATGCAAATCCTCCAGCCTTTGACAATCCCAACACTCCCTTACCCATTGCCCCATCCACCTTCACCCTGATCCTTCCAATGCTGCTCAAGGATTAAGGGTCACTATTCCCAGCAGGACTGTCCCAGCTCCCCTCCACCCAGGACAGCAGGACTGCTTTCCCTTTCTCACCAGCCCGGCACCCTGAATGTGATTTTCTCAACAGATTCACTGGCACCTCTACAGCCAGCACTGCCACCAGGTACAGGCAGGGAGACTGGGTGTCAACTGCTGCAGGAAGGATGAACAAGGATCCCCAGCAAAGTCTTTTATGACTCTTGTGTTTTTAATGACTGTGGAAAAGACATCTGCATGTACCCCTACTGCTCATACTCCTTCCCTGGGTGACTCTTTGCTATTCCCAGAGACACAACACTGAGAAACCCAGAAGGGATAAAACCTTCTCATGTCTCGTAGCAGAAAGGGATTTACACAGGCTTTACACCATGGCTAATGCAGCCAGCACACACCAACTCCCACCAAGGATCCCTGCTTGGACAGGGCATCCTGCTGTATCTGCACACCCCAGCTACACACCTCTCTCAAATGAGTTCTTGATATCGTTGACTTCCACCTGGGAGCCAGGGACTCTGAAGATGCCCTGTTGCTGGAGGCCTGGAAGAGAACAACACTTTAGGAGAGATTCCTGGAACTGTTGGGCAATACCTGCAGGTAAAAACAGCAGAACCCCGGAGTCGATGTACCAGACAGGCTTGGACCAAGCAGGGACAGCCTGCTCCATCTCACTTCTGCTCATATTCTCCAACCAAGGCCCCAGATCAGGGTGCTGAAAGAGCTCATGGCCTGAGTGAACAATTTAACCTGGGCACATGCTAGCAAAAACTCACTATTTGCCAGTCATCCAATGCTGCATCACAGCCAACACCATTGGAATTATAACCCAAGCCCATGGAGAATGGACTGCAGGCACCCCTGCGATCTGCTGGATCTCACTGCTCACTCAAGTACTTTATTCCTTGGCAGAAGGTTTCTGTGGATGTACTGAGTCTACTTACCATACAGATTGATGTAGCGGATGCAGCTTTCTACGACAAGTGGAATGGCCTGTCCCGAATCCTTCAGGAAAGGAAAGGAAAAAGAGGAAAAATTACTGGTTTATTGCTAACAAAGCATGGGAAATGCATTAAAGATTGCAAAACCAGACATTTGAAAATTAGTGCTGGGGAGTTTAGTAAGAGGACAGGCAGGGAAAGGAGGTGTTACAAACATGGAGCCATCGAAGAGCGCTGAGGATACCGTGTGCAGCCAAAAACACACAAGAAAGCTGTCACTAAGGTGTGTGAAACATTGCTGCTCCCTCTCTGGCTCAGACAAGGAACTGCCGTGAGGGATCACAGCTATTCCACCCCGAAGGTGGAATGCTGAGCTGAAATAAAACTTGTGCTACACCTGGCTGGTGGAATAAGCTTCCAGTAACACAGCTTACAACATTATTTCCACCAAAGGAAACAGCCATTGTCAGCAGGTGCTAAAAAACCGAACAAACACCACTGTGCATGGAATGAAGTGCCTGAATCTGAACCAGTGAAGAGTTCTGGCTTCTCCCCAGGCCCCTGGTGGCAGAAGCTCAAGGGGACCATGGGCCATGTCTGACAGCCCAAGTAGACACATTTCTCTTTGGGATTCTGGCTGTTTTTCCAGGACAGCACAGTGGCATCTCTGGCAATTCCCTTCATCTCACAGATGGGCCTCCAGTAAGTACCTGATTCCTCGTTCGCGCATTCCTCCTTCCTCTGAGCACACAAAAAAGCAGCAGAGTGGAAAAAAGAGAACAGATTAAGCAGGGGTAAGTTCAGTTAGAGGTAAGCATCTCCTTCGGAGGCCATGAACGCTCAAATGCAATGGCAGCTTGGCAAGGGCCAACACAGGCCTTTGGGATGTCTACCCTCCCGCCCAAACCCCTTCGGCACGCTGCACCCCAGCCTCAGCGACCTGCAGGGACAGCCTCTCGGATTTCCTCCCTCTCTGAACCTGTGGCGTTCCCAGGAGCCTGAGGACAAGGCCAGACCTTGCCTGGAGCACAGGCAAGGCTCTGAGGGGGCACTGGGCAGCCATGGGGGCACTGGGTGACCAGGGGACAACTGGGCAGCTGCCAGTGGCCCAGCTGCCTGTGAGGCTGTACATCCCAGGGGCAGCCAGCCATCCCCTGAGGGGTCTTTGCTAGCACGGGACACTTCTGCTCAGATGGCTTTCTAGAGCAGGTAATTCCTCCTTCTCAGTGATGAACAGGCTGGGATTTAATGAGCATTACTTTTTTAAAAACCAGTTTAAGTCAGGAGTAATCACAAATCCTAACAGGATTACAGGCTTTGCCAGCAGGGCCGGTACTCTCTGTGCTGGCACTGTGTACAGACACTGCCCTGAGACTTAGGGAATAAACCCCAGCCAGATGATGCCTATTAGTCACCTAATCCAACAGTTCATCATTACTGCTTCCTACAGTGTTTTCACTGAAGCTTTCTCCAGAGCAGGATTAAACGCTGCCACTGGAATAGCATCACTGCCTTTGGAAATCCTTCCCACAGCCATTCCACAGCTAACGGCAGGGTTTGGAGGACTGGCAGTGGGATAGTTGGAGGCATCCTTTGGGACAAATCCCACATCCACAGCTCTTCATTTTGCTCCTCAAACCTCCCCTCTGGGTCATTTCCTAGGATGAGCAGCGCCAAAGTCCCTTACACTGGGATGCACTGGGATTAACTGAGTTCATCCAAGTTCACCCCACCATAAGGAAAGGAATACTCTGTCCCACGGATGACAGCCCCATGCCATACATTACCAGCGCTGGTTTGGAGGAGACCCCTCGGCAGCTGCCTAGGAATGACTGCTCCGAGGCTGGATAGTGAGCCCAGGTGCTGGCCCTGGCTGGCCCTGGCGTGGGCTGGTCAGTGTGCAGGCCACCGAGTCCCCTCCCCTGCAGCATTCCGAGGTCATGGCCACCCAGACAGGATGGTGACTCTGCAGGGACAAGGTCACCTGTCCTCCCTAAAGGTTAGTGCCTACTCTGGGCTGTGGGAACCCAGTAAGCCCCAGGCTGCATAGGACATCACCTGTCAGCAGCTGGCAGGGGATGAGCCAGCTGGGCTGGTTGTTATTGATGTATTTTTGTGTAAGGCTGAGGATCTCCTGTCTGCCCTCCAACATGGCCACCCATACAACAGGATTTCTACCACAGGCTGACAATCCTTGAAAGTCCGAGACACTTTCTGGGGGCTTATGAGACATTTTATCTTCCTTCTCAGCCACAAGCATGGATGGCCACCAAAACCATGTGGAAAAGGGGAAGGGGGGATGTCTGTTGATCCTTTGAGGGCTGGGCTGAGCTTGTGTAATCTTTTTTCTCAGGATGGGTAGAAGCAGCAGGACAATGAGAACACTCAGCCAGGACTGCCTCATACTGCACATGGCCACCAGCCATGGGCCCTCCCTGCTGCCCTGGTCTGGGGCACAGAGTTGATGGGAGAGGGAACACCAGGAATGAACGAGGGAAGCTATGGAGTGAAATCATCACCGAGGCAGAGGCTGCAGATGGGCCGGAGGGACCCCCTGAGGATGGCACGCAGCCAGGACAGGAAAGCCACCATTCCATTCCCAGCGTTCACAGACACTCCTATTGCAAGCCAACAAGTACCTTAATGAATGTTTCCATATTGCCGTTAAAGAGTTTATGATTATAGACTGAGAGAGGCCTAGGTCTCCTCATTTTCTGTGGCTTAGGGGGAAGACATGGGGGCCTGGGAGAAAATGGAACAAAATAAATCAACAAAACACCAACATAAATGCAATGACAGGGTGAGATCTCACAGGTTAAAACTGAGAATAAAAAATCAAACAGAAAAATCCTTCTGTGAGGATTCGACATGTAGCTCCACACACCCTGCAGCCACTCACACTGGTGTGTCCCACATGGACACCGCTCCAGCAGGAAACCAAAGGCATTGGTGGTCAGCTGGATTTAACACCTGCCTCCCACCACCACAGCTCAGCACTCCCTCAGCCCAAAAAGGCACCAAGAGCAGCTGAGGGGATATAAACCTCAGCTACCCTAGAAAATGCTGGGGTATTCCTTTTTGTTCCCAAAGAGATTTCATTCTGCTCACAGAAAGTTCCTGAATGAGGACAATGGGAACACCTCTACCTTCCCGTGTCTAACTTCTGTTTGGAATCCCAGGGAGGGGAATGACCCTGCCACTGCTATTGACCAAGAAGCCAGGGAAGCTTGTGACAGGTTTCAGTGCAGTACTGAGGACACTGGAGGGCTGCTTCCATTAATGCTATTCCCAGTCCAATTTCTTTGGATAATGAAGGACATTCAGTGTCTAGATCTAGAAAAAGGAGAAAAACACCACAAAATCCCAAACAGATTTCTGCCCTGCCCTCTGCCCCAGGCCCTACTGTCTGTAGGGGAGAGAACACAACTGCAAACACACACAAAACTGGGTGCTGGGAGCCTTCATGCAGGAGTCCTCATGGAATAACATGGACACTTTACACAAAGCTTGGTGCAAAGGGGACAGCAGGACTCAGCCACAGGAGAGGGAAAGGGTCTGCAGCTCCCACTGACATCACCTGCTGGTTCCTTAATCAGATGCCTCTAATTAAGCAATCTTGACTCTACACTCCTACAGCTTCTAACCACTCCTTCGAGAGGTAACTGAGGAGCAGAGGTGACTGCTGCCCACTGGAGCATCCCTGCCCCTCACACTGCAGGGGCTGTGCCTGCAGCCCCCAGCCAGGGCCTGCACACACACCCGGGCCCAGGCCTTCGGGGCAGCTCCCCTGTGCCCAGAGGCAGCAATGGCAGTGAGGGGTGGCTGCTCTGACAGCTGATCCGGCAGGGACTGGTGAGCAGGGCCACGGACAGCTCCTCGGAGTGCACCGGGGCAGCCACACACTGCACAGCCCCTGCTCTCTGCAGGTCCCTCTCTGTCCTCACAGCACCTCAGTGCCCCACTGGGTGCCCAGCCCTGACGCCACTCGGCCTGGTGCCGGCAGCACAAGGAGCCTCCTTCCTGCCTGGCACGGCAGCCCAGGCCGCACCATCTGCTTCACCACTTCTAAGAGGGAATGGAGCTTTTTTTTGCTGGTATTATAAATTTTATTAAATACAAACAAGGTTGGAACAAGCTCACACACAGAGAGGCTGTGCGTGTTCTAGGGAGCAGTTTGGAGGCTCTGCTGGCCTATGTCTCACTGTCAGAACACCAGCACACTCCCAGCAAGCCACTGGAGTTCTGTGGAGAAGCTTCACGGACTGGACACAGATCAAAGCCTCCTCTCTGTCACATTTACCCCAGCCCCACCCCCTGCAGTAGGGGGATTAAGTCTGTGATACAGACATGCTCTGCACTCATAGGCAAAGCAACCAGAGCTGGGAGAGCATTTCAGGGACATATTAAAGTCCTCAGAGGAAGAGGGATGGCAGGGAGTGGGTGGACACCTTCATGTCACCCTGTCCAAACACAACCCCATCTCAGCTACGCTCCAGGGCACTGCACCATGCTGACAAAGCACATCCAGGCACATCAGAGCCAGTCAGCCAGAAACCACACTGCAGCAGAACCAAGGGCCTGTGTGTCACCCCCCTGATCCAGGCATTCCAGGCCATGCAGCTGGGAAGCAGGATGTGGGGCATGGGGACTGCCAGCCCATCAGCACAGGGGGGCTGGAGGTGGGCAACTGAACCCCACCAAGCTGCACCAGTAGCAAAGCAAACCCCCCTTCCCACAGCCCCCTCCTGCCAGCGCCAGCCCTCCCCAGGAGCAAGTAAGGAGAAGAAAGTGCTCACCTGGTTGTTCCGCACTCAGCTCTTTCACCTGTAAGAAACACAAGTTCCCATCATCGCTCCACACCAGCCACCACCACACAACTGCAGAGCACAGCTGTACAGGTGCTCACACCCTCACTGCTGGTTACCCAAGGTAATGGCTCCTGGCAGAGAGAAGCTGAATTTGGGGAGGAGAGATGCCCACCTGGTGCCCCCACCATTAAAGACATATTAGAAATCCAAGACCCAGCCACAAGAGATGGAAAGGATCTGCAGCTCCCACTGACAACACCAGCTCCTTTTCCATGTGAAATCCACCATGTGTGTACCCAGTGGCACAGCAGGCCCACAGCACAGGCTCCTGGGCACCAGGCAGGACAGGCTGAGTGCCAGCAGGAACAGGGCAGCCCAAGAGGCGCTGGAGCCCAGGGAGGCCACAGAGATCACCCAACTGCCTCACGAAGGGCCATGAACAGCACCTGAAAGCAACAGAGTATTTGGGTCCCCAGCTTTTCCTGGGAGATAACAGCCCATCTAATCACCATCAGGCAAACTCTGTTGTGACCGTCACTATTTCCATTCCCTTTGTGTATTTTTAGTGCTTGGATCTTATAGAAATGCGAGCGGATCCCTGCTGACTAGATCTCTTCATTTTTTACAGTATTTGTCAATCCACTGAAAAAAACTAAACTAATTTCACATGCTCTTTGTGCCTGTCTCCCAGGGCTAGGAAAGCTGAGTTATTCTTCCCTTGCTAAAACACATAAAAGGAAGCATTTGGCTGCACATGCCTCCATCCTGCTTTCCCTTGGCACCTGCAGAAAACAAGCTGGAAGCCAATTCCTCACTGAAACAGCAAAGAATTCCACACGCGTGATTTGCAAATTCAGACTCCTTCCTAATGAGAATCAGCTCACGCTGAAACACAGCACTTGGTATTTCTGGGCTAAAAACTTGCTGAAAGCCTACAGAGCAGGATGATCCCATGGCCTGGGAAAAGCTTGGAAAGCTTCATGTGAGGATCTTCCACAGCTGCTTCTGCACAGCTCTGGAGAATGACATGCCTGGCCCTGCATCTCCACCCTGAGCACAGCAGCAGTGTGGCTTTGGGGGAAGGAAGCAGCACAGCATTAAGTGCATCTTCAGCAGATTACTCACTTCTTGCCCCGATCCACAGGAGCCCAAGCACTGTATACCAGCCCTGCCTACAGGCCCTTGGGCCTTCCCTGTGCTCACAGTCTGTGCCTGACTGGGCTCTGTCTTCACTGAGTGGAGCACACCACAGAAAGTGGATTTTAAGGTTAAATAAATCTGGCAAAGAAAACATGTTTGGCAAAGCAGCCAACAAAAAGCCATTATTTACTATTTATTGTTTTTACTCTAAGATGAGGATTCCAATTTTTGTATTGTTAAAATAAGGCCATGGACCATTTGTGTGTTTTCATTTAAATATATTCTCTCCTGTTGAATCAGGATACCAACTCATCTCCATCTTCTTTACACCAGAAATAATTCAGTTAGTTGAGATGCTTTAAAGAGCTAAAATCTTCTCCCAGGGGCATGGTGACATCACTATCCCAGCAGTGGTGGGTTCCACCCAGAGCCACTCACTGCCCCTGCTTTGTGTGGAGCCTGTCTGTGTGCACGTGCTCTAAAACAGATCTGTGAAACTATCTGGGAGAATAAAAGACTCTTATGGGAAAACTGGTTTAAAAACAAGGATGTCCTTGCAGTTCTTGTTTAGAACAAGTCAAAATATGTATGGCCATGGGTCAAGGAGTCTGTTGAATCAACAAGGGTGCTGCAAATCTGTGACAGACACACGGCACCAAGGGCAGGAAAACACCATGTCAGGGCTGCAGAAAGCGGGGGAGAAGAGGGAGAGGAAGGAAAGAGGCAGAGGGTGGGAGTGAGTGGGAATCTCTGCTGCTGGAGAAGTAACCCAGCACTTCAGCACACAGTATCAGATTCAAAGAGATTTCTCTATGTGCACTCCCAAAGAAAAGTGGGAGGAGTAATATTCCAAGGAAATCATGATTTTGGCATGTCACTGGTTAACCTGAGCAGCAGCAGCAGCCAGGCACAGAACCATCAGTCACTCAGGAGAACACACAAGTGAGGCTGACACACGACACATGGTTTAAACCCTCTCAGGTGACTGGAGGATCCTCTCTGGACCTGACCCCAACTCACCTTCTCCCAGAGTTTGCTTCAGCAGGTCGTGTTTAGCCTGGAGCTTCGTGATGAGGTTACTGCCATTCAGATACTCCTTAAATTTCTGGAATTAACAAACACACACAGTGGGTTAAGCAACGAAGCCCCTAATGGACGTTAAGTGTTGCCTGGGGGCTGCAGGGGGGGCCTGGTGCTGCTGGAGCGGGCTCAGCAGGCTCTAATCACTTCTCCCTGCTCCAGGCACCGGCCTGATGATCTTATTAGCCTGGTCGCCTTGGTGCTGCCCCTCCTGCCTGGGAACGCAGGGAGGGACAAAGAGTTCAAAGCTGGCTTTCTTTTGTCAGGCTTCTGGGAATGGCCTAGGAAATCAAAGCAGCTTTGCCTGCACTGCCAGGGCTTTGCCTCTGTGCAACCAACAATGCCAAGCAAGAACTCCCAGTGCCTGAGCCCTCCCAGGGCAGGGACTGTCAGGTGCTCCATGCAGCAGGTGACACTGCGCAGCACAACTGCCCACCCCACAGTGAGGCCATCGGACACCCAGGAACACTCCAGAGCAAGGCATTATACAGGGAAGAGGAGAGAGGGAGACAGAAATGGAAAACAGGAGACAGAGAATGGGAAAGATCAAATCTCTGCAAAAACCATTAAAATAACCCCAAGCACAACTCCAAATGAAAACTGCAATTTCCCTCCCAATTTACAATAATATTATTAAGAGAAAGTAGTTCTTCTATGCATATGTAATATATCACAAGATGCTGTTAACTGTAGGCTATGACCCACACTGAAATGAGGGAGACTTCTGATGAACTCATGGCTGTAACTTGTATTTCAGGTACCAGAACAGAGACCTGAATTCTGCCTGGGAGTGCAGCATGAGAGCTGCAGGGCAGGCACACACACCACAGCCTGGCTTTTGTGCCTTCCTTGGTATGTGAGTGGCTTCAGCTCATCTGCAGGCTCAGAGCAAATTTAAGCTGTGTAGGCTAGAGAGAGAAGGCTTGGCTGATAGTTCACAGTCCTGAAGGCCTTCCTGAAGAGCCCCTGGATGGTGGCCCACGGTGAGGCCATCTGAAGTCTGCACCCTGCTCTGAGCCTCTCCTACTCAGTAAGTTTTCGATCTCGCCTGGCTTCTCCAGTTGTTCCTTCAAAGAGAAAAACAAGGCAGGCCCTGGATTGTCAGTCCCTATGTGGTGCCCTGCCACTAAAATGCATTCCAGACTCAAGTCTGACAGAATACAAGTACCTAAAGAGACTGAACTGGTTCTTGCTCTTCACTAATGAGCACTTAACTGGGCCTTAGCCCTGGCAATTCATGCTTCATGTCCTGTATGGCCTGAGCTGAGACTTACAGTGAAATAGAACATTTCAGTCTCCTGCTGGTTGGCTCTCCTCTTGGCAATGTTGATTTTGCTCATGTAGGTCTCTGATGCAGCTGATTTGACCGACTCAGTGGAGCGGCTGTGCTGGAAGGCATCAGAAACATCAAAATCTTCCACTGTCAGCATGTCCTGCAAGGTCTGCATCGTGGCATCCAGCGTTTTCCGTACCTATCAGAAACAGGACAGCGCAGGTTTGAGGTAGACTGGGGAAAGGACACATCTTGAGCCAAAACAACCAGCCAAAAGGCAGCTCCTGAGCCCTGGGCTAGCATTGGCTGCGGTCTGTGGGCACTTCCAGCTCTGTCACAGGAGGGGCTCCACACCTGAGCACACCAGGAAACCTCCAACAGAAGAAAGGCTCAGCAGCACTGCCCACAAACCTGAGCTCTTACCTCTTCATTCTCTATCTTGAGGGTGGCCAGTCGAGACTGCAGCTGGTGGTACCGCATCAGCAGCTCGGTCTGCACAGGCTGCTGGGCGCTCACCTGGCACACCTGAGACAGGAGACATTCCATGGCTCATGCATGGACCAGACACACATTTCCATACCCACACAACTCCCTCCAGCCCCCACAAGCTCCTAGCAGCCTCCAGAGAGGTTGCATTGCCATGTGTCCCATCAGCAGTGCCCTGGACCTGGGCCAGCACCGATGTTTTGCACTCAGCACTCTCCCAATTACAGCACGTTAATCACAGTTCCCCTGTGCAGATCTGTGGGGCAGAGAGAGCCAAACCATGGACTCCCTAATTGGAAGAGACACAGAGCAAGAGGCAGCCTGAAAGGAGGAGCCCTGACGAGCCAAGAGTCTCATTAGGAAAGGAAACATGAACAGCAGTGTGTGAAGGCAGCAGAGAGGGTAAGGAGTCAGGAACAATTGCAAAGAGATGGTTCAGAGGAGGGCCGGGCCAGGCCAGGCCGTAAGGAGTCAGGAACAATTTCAAAGTGATGGTTCAGAGGAGGGCCGGGCCAGGCCAGGCCAGGCCAGGCCCCTCTGCAGCCCCACAGGTGAGCACCTTACCTCATCCCCCATGTGTGGCTGGAACTCAAATTTCAGCGGTGGGCAGAAGACCTGGTTGCACATGTCCATGATGGTGTGCTTGTCGCTCCGTGCATCCAGGTTGTCCACAGCGTTCTCAATGATGTCCAGGCCCTCATGGCGGGACGTTTCCAGGTTGTACTCAGCAGACAGGTATGTCCTGAAGGTCCGAGCAAGGCTGGCGTGGAATCCCAGATCACAGCACTGAGAAACACAAAGGAGGGTCTGGTCGCACAAACACTCCCAAACCATTTCCCAAAGTTCTCAAACACGGACATTGAAGCAAGGTGGCAGTGGACATCATGCCCTGCAGTGTGTGTACATCCTGCTCTGTCCCTGGGCAGCTGCCTGCCTCTCACCATGGAGCAGCTCCTCATGCATAACTGATCACTCTCATGTCTGTCCTGGGGAGAATCATAAAACTTGGGAGTTAATTGCTGCCAAAATACTGTACTTTAGACAAAAGACTGCTTTTAAACTCTGTCCTCACTATAATTGAATTTAGCATGTCAAGTGTCATACCAGCACTGCTGCTCATACCAGCACAGCTTGATTTGCTGCTCAGAAAGCTCCAGAGCTGAGCAAGAAGCAGCTCCAGTCCCCTCCAGGAGCCTGACCCAGCACAGGGCTTCACAGGGCTCTGCGCCCATGAGCAGCGATCAGGAGACCCCGGGAGAGAAGCAAGGACAGCACTGAAGAACCACTCCAAATCTGGCGGTCAGCAGATGTTGTTCTGCGGGGAAAGGCAAGACAGAGGATGCTGGAAGCGGGAACAGCAATGCCTCAGCCTGAGCCACAGCCCTGGGGCTGGAAAGAGAGCACAGCAGAACAGAAGGGCCACAGTCCAGCACTGACACACAGGTATTTCTGGGATGTAAGAGAGAGCTGGAGTTCCTGACAGATGTAAAGTTAGATAATTATGGGAGAAACAGAGGAATCCTGGGAGGAACGCCTCAAATACCTCCCACGGCTGCACCACCAAACTAACCACTGCCAGCAAATCTCTCCAATCACATGAAAACTGCCATGGGACAATTTCTATTACAGAAGTTAAGACACTTTGTTGCCACGCAGTGTAGTCCCACCATGAGTGTTGCCGGGAGGACCAGCGCAGCACAAAAGCTATAGGAAAGATGAGACAGATTGCTGGTGCAATCTCAATGATCCAAATGAGCCCAACTTTTCTGCAGAGCTCCCTCTTGGGAGCTGGTAGTTGAAAGTCACTTCTCCAGCTCTGCAGCATCCACAGGCACTACTGAACCAATGCAGAAAGGCACAGAAAGTGATTCCGTATCAGAACATCAGATATTCACAGAATCACAGATTCACTGATGTTGGAAATTACCTCCAAGATCATAAGTCCAACCTACGACCGATCTCCACCTCGTCACCCAGCCCAGAGCAGAGTGCCACGTCTAACTATTCCTTGTGCACCTCCAGGGATGGGGACTCCACCATCTCCCTGGGCAGCCCATTCCAGTGTCTGACAACTCTTTCCGTGAAGAAATTCTTCCAAAATTCATACTGATAAACTCTAAGTGAAATCCGAAAGCTCAGTTGGTGCCACGAGCAGCTCCAACCCAAGAAGCCATCTCACGCTCTGTGCCGATGTGAGAAGACACCGCTCAGCTCAGATCACGTCACGGCAGAGCTGTGCTTGCTTCAGTTTCTGCTAAAACCAGCAGCAGCAGAGCTACACTGGTCAGATTCCCACCCGCAGGTGCCAAAGAGAGCCCCACTGTCCCTTCTAGTCTTTAAAAGCTCTGAAACCCCATGTGCAATAACGAGGCGTTTTATAAAAACTATCAAATTGCCCTCCATTTATCCTGCTTCTATTTAGCTTCTAATCACACTAGTTGAGAGCATGGGCAGTTATGGACTGGCACAGACCTGCCTTAAAAAATCAACAAGCAACACAAGAAAGATAAGGGGTGAATTTCCATTTGCTGCTTGGGGCAAAACCTCATTCTGTGTTGCAGGTCTCTCCCATGAGACAGTTTCAGCACCAACACCCGTATGAACCCTCCAGGTCATACAGAAACCCCAGAGCTGGAACAGTGCAGCTGAGGGGCTGTCACACAGATGGGGCAGGGACCAGGGCCAGTACCCCTGTGCCAGCGCTGGCGGAGGACCAGCACTCCTGCCATGACCAGCTGACCACAGCCCTGGGAACGGACCGCACATTCCCCAGCACCTCCCAGCCCTCACCAGTGCTCTCCCAGCCCCTGAAATCACAGCTACTCGGCTACAAAAAGCCAGGCTACAAAGTACCAGGAAGAAATATCTGCCACTGTTCAAGGGTGGGAATTCCCACAGCACACTAACCAAGCCACTACAAGGCAAAGCACTGAATGCCATAGAACCCAAGGAGAGGGGCTCAGGGCACTGCCAGCTGCTTTTAGGATAAAATTCCATGTGAAATGTTCCCCTTCTTTTGCTGCTGGACTCGCACTGAAGCCAGCGGTGATTTGCAGCCCCCAGAAATCAGCTGCTCCTGAAAACCAGGGCAGGCACTTCCTGCACACACTGCAGCCCTTGAAGTCCCTGGTGATCAGCACTGTGCCGGCTGCTTCACACACGGGTGCCCAGAGAAGAAAAGACAGAGCAGGGACTTCCACGCAATTCCCAGAGGAACACACAATGGGGAGGGGAAAAGAAAAAGGAAGAAAAAAGACTTCAAACTGATGCTCCCCACCCCAGAACAAATGGAATTTTCTCACCCCTCTCATCTCTTTGATGGCAAATAAATTAGAACCACAAATAATAATCCCCAGTCCTTCTGCAGTGCCTTTCATCTGCCAAGCTCAGAGCTCCTCAAGCATTAATTCATCACGTCTGGTAACACCCTGCAAGGGGTGGAAATATCCCAGTGTTCAGCTTGAGAAACAAACCAGCTCCTGGAGCCCAAGCAAGCACGTTTGGCCAAAACACCACGGAAGCAGCCAAATACCTGTGTGCCTTCCACTGCCCACCCCAGCGCTGCACCGGGGGGCAGTCCTGGGCTCCAGGGAGAAGCAAATGCACACGGTCTGTGGCTCCAGCAACTTTGAGTCCCTCTGTTATCTGGGAGGCTGAATCTGCATGACAGAGCTCAGCCAGGCCCACGCCTCACCTGAATGATGACCCTGGAGTGGAACCCTGGAGTAACACCTGAGCACCTGGGTGTCCTGCAGGCCACCCCTTCACTTCCCAGGCAGAGCAGTAATGCCCCAGCCTCCACAGGACCCAGCACTGCCTGCAAACAAACAACCCAGCTCATCTGCTTTGCTCCCTCTTTTCTGCATTTTTTTCTTTATCCTTTCTTTTAAAAATATTCTGCATTATTTTTAATTATATGCATAATATATAATAATTCTATGCCTATTTTAATCTCTGGCCTCTACTCTCTTGATGTTGCCGCAAAATCCAGAGCTGTATTGTGAGGCAAGTAAATCACAGAATTGGGTTGGGGGAAACCGGAAAGATGATCTAATTCCAACTGCCCTGCCATGAACAGGGTCACCTTCCACTAGCCCAGGTTGCTCCAAGCCCTGTTCAACCAGGCCAGCAAAGCCAACTGAGGATTTTTGGCGTAACTTTTTCAACTGCTGTTTCTGTTTCCCTAACCTGACTCAGCTAATTTTTCCAGGGACCAAGCAATTTGACAGTTACATGTAAATTCCTCAGAGTTCCCCTCCTTTCCTGGCTTGTTTGTCTCAGATACAGCAAACACTAATCCATAGGGAAGCAAGCTGCTGTTCCAGGACTCAGAGGAGACTGCGCACTTTTTGGCAGATCAGTTTGTATGGACACCGACTGTTCCATTTTCTCTGCTAAACATGACCAGTTCAAACTACCTTGCAGCCATTTCCCACAGAACTCCAGAGGGATGGATAAGGAGCTTTATCTCCACTTTACATACGTGGCTGAAGAGATTAACTTGGTCACACAGTTAATGACAGAAATGAGTCAAGCCCAGGAGTTTAAACAGACACACGTGTCACCCGAGGAAGAGGCCCAAATGGTGCACTGCCAGTCCAAGGCTAATTTGATCTGTCGCTATATTCTTCCTTTCCCTTCTAAGACAAAACACCAAGGCCACTGGAGACAGAGGGGCAGACAAGCTCTTTGTCCCTTCACAGCTCCTCTGATGGGCTTTACAGCTCTCATTAAGCCGCAGCCCTGGGAGGCCTCTCACCCTCCCCCGGAGCAGCTGGGTCCTCTGCCTTGCCAGAGTTGGAGAGCAGAGCCCGACTTTGTTACCAGCCACTGCTCTGCAGTGATGCTCAGGGAGCAAGCCATGTCAAGGCTGTGCCTAAGAGATGACGCTGAGGCAGCTGGGATTTGGGGGAAACACTGGTAAATTGGCTGCTGTAGTGTCCTGACGGTTCGGATTTGCGTGAAATCGCAGCTGCACGTGGCAATTTGTGCTGGAGATGGAGGGTGTGCGAGCCCCCTCACCTCTGCCACGTCCCAGAAAGCCAGCCCGGTGCATCTCTCACCATCCCCACGGTGCAGGATCCACAGGAGCACAGCCAGCTGGGCTCTGAGCTGCCCCAAGCTCTGCTGTCCCATGGAGCCCCTTCTCACCCACATTCTCCCCCAGACCCACTCCCTCCATGGGCTCAGCTGCCCTGCAGAGACCCCCTTCAGCACCACTGGGATCCGGTAACTTGGATTGATTTCTTTTGGAGCTGCTGAAGCCCTTCTTGCCTCACCCCTGCAAAATACACTGAATTTGTAAAAAAGCCTGTTCAGATAAACTGCTTTCCCTTTGAGGATATAGGACAGCCATGTGCAGCTCACACATCCAATACTTTTGTTTCTTGCCTATAAATAGAATTTAAAATCAGGGAAATTTCATTGCTCCATGTTAAAGATGCTTTAGCTAAAGTCCCTGAAGGGATTCCTGGAGTGCAGCGGAAAACCCATCTGCTGACTCCAGTGGAAGTGTCAGTGAGGAAATAAAAGTTGGGAAGAATAATATAAACAGACAGAGCTAAAATGGAACTCAGCAAATCTCCAGAAAATCAAAATTCAAAAAACTCCACAAAAGTAAGTCATTCTTGCCTAAAAAATAATTAAACAAGAGAAAGAAAGAGAGAATATACACCACAAAAGCAGAAAGCCTGCAAATAAATCAAGGTGTTCTCACACCTTGCCATTCAAATGTCTCCACAATCAAGTCATTTGTTTTTTAATACATCTTCAATAATAAAGAGAACAAAAGGGACATAATGAGCATTTTATCGTATATCAAAATCTTGAAGTCATCAGGGGTTTTGCATCAGACTTACTTTAATTAACTCTCAGAAGTGTAACTACATGTTAGTGGGTTAGAAAAGGAGGTAAACACTCAAGCAGTTTTTTAAATTGTACATTTAGGTAATGATGGTAACTCAGTGCTTCGAGCTCAGCTATTTATGTGCTCACTGAGGCAACTCCAGCAGGAAGAAACTGCACCATGCAATCTACACGCTGTGAGACGTCTGTTAAAGGAAGAAACAGAAATCCCTTCTCTGGGTAAATCCCTCCTTTAAATCATCTCAAAGCAGTTTGTAGGAGTCACCAGTGTTCAGTTCCTGCCACTGCCATGAATCCTGCCTCCAGCAGTTCCTGCCCTGAGGCTATTCCCTGCAAGGAGCACTGGGACAAAGCTCCAAAGGCACCTTCCCCAGCCAGGACAGCACTTCCACATGTACTGAACCACCACCAAAGTCACCAAGCAGTAGAAAGAAAAAAACCTTCAGTTTCAGCACCAAGGCTGTGTCTGACCTTGGGAAGCATTTCTCTGTCTCAAACACAGACTGATGGGCCGAGAACAAACCTCAGTCTCACCTGGCTGACCCCAAGGCAAATCCAATTTACAGCACATCTTCAGCCCCAGTTAAGAGTATCCTAAAGCCCCCACAGACACCCCTTCACCACCACACAGGAGTGCAATTAAGAGCCCAGCCAGGCTGGATGGGCACAGGGAAGGGACTCACATCGATGAGGTCGGAGACGTCGTGGATGTAGTATTTACTGACGGCTGC
>NW_008238347.1:1558480-1577163 GCF_000691975.1 Corvus brachyrhynchos
CTTGGCTTGTCTCTGAAAAAGCAGAATGGAGTGTCAGAGCACAAACAGGATGGTTTTGCACAGTTTCTCCTGCCACAAAGCCGCACAGCACCCTGCAGCCTGGGTGTGACAAGGTAATTACTACAACTTGGTATCTGGTACGGAAACAGGGACCTTGCCAGGGTGGAGGAGATCCCATCTGAACATCCCTCGCTGTGTCAGCCAGCCACAATGAGTGCCTCCTGTTCAGAGGTATTTGGAGCCCCTGAGCACAGCTGCTGCTGGGGGTTTTGGCATCAGTCAAAATCAGATGGCCAAATTTTCCCCCCAGAAATGCTGACATACGTTTGGACTTGCTCCAGATGTGTGCAGCTGTATCAGAGTGGAATCTGGCCCAGAGGCCCAAGCTACACAGAACAGCTAGAACAGGACCCAGAATTCAAAACTGTAGGAAAGCAGATGTGCTCCAGACCTGGGACATCCGCTCAGACAGATTCCTGCTCTGAAGGCTGAATCAAAAGATTAACCCTTCCGAGAAATTCACTGTTAGAAATGTCCCAGGGCTGGGTGAGCCAGTGAGCAAACGCGTCCTGGCTGAGGAAGCTATCTCCTTTTCTCCAAAATTAGCACACAAATTTGTGGAGATCCTGAGGCCTGGGGGATTTGCTGAGGCCAGAACGGCACAAAGTGTTTTGCTTAGCAAATCCATCTAAATATTGCACTCTCATGCCCAGTCTACAGAGGAAAAACACTGGTATTTTATAGATCCAACTATTTTTTTGCTACCAGGAGTCAATGCCTGAGCAAACTCTGAGGCTGTTGTTGTTCATTTTTAAAAGAATACATCACAGACAAGCTCCAATTTCCCAGAGCAGGGTCTGGTGTCCGGATCAGGATCACGCCAAACCACACATCCTGGTGTGCCGCCCTCCTCAGCACGGCCTCCCACGTCCCCGCTGGCACAGCCAGGCCCCCGGCAAACTCTGGCCCGAGCTGCTGGTGCAGCTCCCACCACCCCTTCTTGTCCTGCGCTCCAGGAGCCATGGCCCCCAAGGCCCCTCCAGCTGCCTGTCTCAGCTCTCCCTCCAGAGAGCCAGTCAGGAAGGTGTCACAGGTGGGCACATGGCTCCTGTGCAGGTCCACCCCCCACCCAAGGCTGCACTGCCCATCCCTGTCATGCCATCCTGACTTTGGGTCAAACCTTCTCTAGCAGCTGGTCCTGGCCCTTCTCCACAGCCACGAGCAGGGAAGAGACTTGTGATGGTCTCCCTGGGTTGCCTTTCAGCAGAACATGCACACGAGACACCACCCTTCCTAACCCCTTCCCATAGATACAGGAATGGCTTCACAGACAAAGAAAAGGCTGAAGCCAACCCCCGCAGGGAGCCCCAACCCCAGACAGCTCCCTCCTCCTTCCCTCTCACCCACCTTCTCCTTCATCTTCTCAATCTTCTTGACAGAGCTGCGCCGCTGAGGCCGGTCCTCGTGTCGCAGCAGGTTCACACTGATGTCCCCTGACTTGTTGAACTGCTTTTCTTCCTGCTTCTCCGCCTCCTTCAGCTTGCTCTCGGCACTGATGCTCTCTGCATGGTACATGTGGTAGGTCTTCATCACCTGCAGACACAGGAGGTCATGAGCCACCTGCCCACGGCCACTCAGAGCACCGGAGCAGGACAATCCAGCTGCCATGGGCAGGGCAGAGGGGCTGTGGGGGCCGCTGTGGGAGCCACTGTGGCACTAAGGAACAAAGCGGGGAGGAAAGCTTGTGAGATTAATCCCAGCCCCAGCCCTATTTCTAGAGACTCCAGGCTGGTCTAAGAACAGTCCCACTGTGGGGACGTGCACCAGCACACACCCCCAGTCAAAGAGCACCGTGTGCCTGCCAACAGGGAAATAAGGAATAACCTCAGTGCTCTGCAGTTGGGATAAGGGTCTCCATGGTAAGTGGCTGTGATGAGGCCACAATCACCCCAAACTCCCTTTTGACCCAAGCCCTCCATTCCTACACTGGAACTTGCGAAGCCATTAAACAGCCCCTGCTCTTCCACCCAGACAGCAGAACCATCCATAAGCGGAGGAGCTGCAATTCCCAGGCAGAAATGGGGTTTGTCTCCTGTCACCACCTCATCCTCCTCTTGCAGCCGCCAGCAGGCACAGGCAGTGCTCGGGTAGGTGCAGCAGCACCTTGTCCTTCACATTGCAGATCCAGGAGGGATAATGCTGATCCAGGAACCCTCTGCAGGCAGAACTTCCACTACAACCTTCCCTTTCAGAAACAGGAGCCCAAAGGGCAGACTGGATCATTTTAATGGAGCTGGCAAGAGGGACACATCTGCTCCTTTCTCTTTATGCCTTTAGTCACACTGTCCCCTTCTATCATCTCCCTTCGGGATGTGGATGGTTTATTTCACATTGCCTTGACACGGCCCACGGTGCCCGACTGCTCGCTGCGGTCGGGCTCAGCAGAGCTGGGCACTGCAGGCTGGGGCACGCTGGGACGGGCTGCATGAGGCCCAAGGGTTAAAATAGAGCAGGAACCTGCAAATGCAGGGGATTTTTACACACGGCTTAATGAAGAAAACACAGAGTTTCCCTCAGCTGCGGCTGTCAGCAGGACCCAGGAGTGTTTGACTTGGAGCAGGTCAGGCTGAGCCGCATGATCCCTCCTCCTGCCAAGCACAAACCTCAGCTGAAGCAGGCTCCTAATGCCGCATCGGAGCCATACAAACCTGCCACTGCAGCAAGATCCAACTGCAGGCAAAGGCAAGGGACAGTGAGCAAAGGTTCCTGCCTTGGCCCTGGGCTGCTTCATCTCCAGACCCTGCAAATTCTTAACACAGATTCCAGCCACGTATTTCAAACTGCATTTTCTGCAGTGAATGTCACAGGACACACACAAACCAGAGGATTCCTAGGATTTTCTTAAAAAGAAAGACCAGGGGATTTCATTGAGCCCTTCCCTCAACCTCATCCTCACCATCTCCATCTTTTTGTGAAACACACAGAGGGAAGTGAAAAAGCAAAGTGCTGCACATCAGGGCTTCAGGCAGTAAGAGGAAAGGTTTCTGCAGCACTCAGGCCCTGACACAACATGACAGAAGCCCAACAAATAACAGGGGTCCAAATCGCAGGATTTTTGTGAAATCTAAAGGCTATGGGACAGTTACCCAACCAAAACAGACACCTTAAACAGTTCACTGTGCTCCTCACCAGCTGCCCTGCCACACAGCTCACTCTTGGAAATTCAGGGGATATTTCTGTTTAATATCTGCCTTAAATTTGGCCAGGGTCAACCTGCACTGCAGCAATCAGCCCGATCTGCAATTCCCTCGTGCCATCTCGGTGCCCGCAATCAAATCACGCTGTCCCTGGCTCGCACTGCTGTGACACAAAGACAAACTGCCACAGCTGCATCCCGGGGAGCTTTCCTGCAAATCAGTTAATTAGCTGCAGCGAAGGAGGAAAAATATGTTCCAATGTTCATTAGTTATTTAACAACACGAGTTGTGTTTTCCATATTAATTACACGTTCTGGATAAAGGCTGTTGCCAAAATACTGGCCGTAAATGGCACAGTTGGCTGTCTCCAGCTACAAGGGCTTTGTTCTCCTCAACAGCTCATCCCCAAGGTTCTGACCCAGCAGAGGAGCCAGAGCAGAAATGGGGTGACCAGGGCAGGTACAGGCTCAGGCCCCCTCAGCCTTCTGCCTTTACCAGCTCCAACTGGTACCTCTCTGCTGGAATCCATAAGCAGGAACCAAAGGAACGAAGCTGGTTTTAATTCACAGCTGAACTATTTCTGCACAAAATCATTCACAACCATCTCCACTTCTGAACGAAAGTCACCCACTTCTGTTTTGATTAAAATCAGTGTTGGTTCTTTCCACAGAGAGGCCACAGGGTGACTTGCATCAGAACAGCAACAAGGCTGAGTTAAAATCAATGTGCTTGTTTTGGCTTAAGTTTGAGACAGTGAATCCCTGAGAAGCCTGTAAAAAATTGTAGTTTCCTCCCAGTGCACAGAATTCCCCTTGGAGAGGCTTAAAAAGCAGCCTTGCCAGGGCCCAGATGAGCTCTGGGTAAAGGCCTGGCCAAACGCAAGAAAATCGACTTCCCTGTGCTGACAGCAGACAAGTGACATTTCTCAAGAAGCAGCAGCCTGGTGTCCTGGGAGCCAGATCCTTATCTGGCTTTGACAGCAGCCACAGTTCTCGTGCTGCTCGTGGGGACCCAATGTGCTGCAAAGAACACACCAACAGCAGCTCAGTCCCAAAGTTATCCCCAGCCACCCCCAGCACCTGTGAGCCAGGGGGCAGCTGGGCCCATTTCACCCAGTGGGCTCAAGGACAGAACCCTGACTGGCAGGAGCTGCTGGCACCAAGCAGATTTGAGGTGACCCTGATTGCCCCACAGCTTTTTCTTCATGCTTTTGAAGCCAGCGTGTCCCTTCCCTGCTCCTACCTGGCTGGATGACACAACCAGTTTGTTATCTTAGCAGCAAGGCTGAATGCAAACACACAGCTCTCCAGCTGTTCCAGTTTCACCATTCAAACCAGTGTGTTTCACCTTTCAAGCCCATTCTGCTCAGCATGTGGAGCAAAGCAGAGAATGGGAAAAAGCTCAGCTCCTGTGAGGATGGGCAGAATCTCCCTCCGTGCTCCTCCTTGGGCACTGCTCCCACTACAGACTCAGCACACTGCTGGTCCCCCCCGACCCCAGCGCGTCCCTCAGGGATGGCCCTGTCCCGGGTCTGGGTTCAGACCACACTGGTCCACAGGTACTCAGGTCAGCCCAGCCCTTGTTAGTCTTTCTGTGTTTTGCATCTGTCATGCTGCTGTTGTAATTAATCTTAATTAGCCACCACCCCTAACACAACTTGTGACATTCAATCATCAACAATGCCCTCCCAAATCTCACACAGGCTTTTTAATCTGATCTGCTGTCCACCCACGCTGCAGGTCTCACAACAACCAAATCCTTCAACAGCCAATGTAGGAACAAACCTGTTAAGGGAAGATTTATGGCAGAAATTTCAAATACAATCGTTCACGCTCTGTTGTTAAGGCCTGTTATTCAAAAAGATGAAATAGAATGATAGTTTAGGAATAAACTACTGCAGTATTATTTATGTACCAGTAGCAGATACAACCAAACAAAGCTAATATATTATCTCAATTTTCCAACAAAACACAGACTTTATATGGTTTTGTTGCTCCTAAACCACAAATAAAATAAATTCTTTAAAAAACAATTGCTACAGGGCAACAGGCAGAAGCAACACAAAGACTTTTACTACCCTGCTAAGAAAACCTGCTTGAAGAGCCATGTCCTGACTAACAGCGCATGATCCCACCAGAAGGCCCAGGCAGCTCTGCAGCCAAAGTGCTCCTCAGGGCACAAGACAGAGCTGAGCACCTACGAGCTAGAAATTTTCTGCACTCCCCAGCAAAAGGTCACGGGCTCACAGGAGCAGGGAGGTGTCCAACAAACAAGCACAGCCAGCTCAGAGCCACTGGTGCCTGGAAATCACCAACCAAGTGACTGAGCACGGCCAAAAGGCAACGTGGTGCCCAGCAGGTGAGAGCATTAGGGACACAGGGATCACACTGGATCACCCCCAAACATCCCCAGCTATGCTCAAGAGAAGCAGCTGGGCAGCGTGATCCAGCCCTTGGCCTTGGACCGCTGGGAAATCCTCCACCACTGCCATCCCCCCAGTGAGGAGTGAGACTCTCCCCACAGGATGCAGGGGGAAGGGATGGGCCATGCCGCAGGACAGCCAGGGCAGAGCCCCCTCAGATTTGCTCTAACAAACGCCTGTTCTCCCCACGCTGCCGGCCAGGAATGGTGGGATTGGCTCATTGCTCACCGTGTAGAGCTCATTGGTGACTTTCAGGAGCTCTTCATGCATCTGGAGGCCAATCTCCTTGCTCTGCAAGACAAAAGCAAGGAGAGTTGAGACTGTTATGTTCAAAACATGCAGTTCTGAAATGAAAATACATTTTGGAGGGAAACGTGAATACAGAGTGCAGCAAAGTCTCGTGCGGTTTCAGAACTGCTGCGTATTCCTTTGAGGTTGATGTTTGCTCATGGATCACCCAGCCTGGGTTTCAGAGACCATTAGGAGGAATTTCAGATAATTTAACATATTTATCCTGCAAAACAGATTAATCTAAAATTACAGGCAATACTGCTTTGCCCTCCCACTGGTAGAATTCCTCCCCAGCCCAGCCAACTCCCCGTTTGGGTCTAACACGTAACACCCTGCCCCAGTCTGGGACTGGCAGGGTGTACATCATCCAATAGCCATTTGTGGGTACAGAGTTCCCTAGTCTGGCATTCTCCACTCCCACAGCATCACCTGTCAATCTGCCTTGAACTGAAACACTCATTAAACACACCTGCTCCTGGACTTGCAATTTCCAGCCAACGCTGGTATTTCAGAGCAAAGATTATGAAGGCTCCTCAGCACTGGCATCCCAGGTTTATGTTTCCCTTGGCCATGACCCACCCTCCCAGCTTCTCCTCAATACTCTGAGTATTTTCTGCTCAGTATTTTCACTATTATAACCCAAGTGAACCAAAGCATCTCTGAAAAAAGGACTTTACAAAATAGCTACACCACAGTTACATAATAAAGTTTCCAGTTTCACAACAGCAGCAGCCAAAGTTCAGCCAGCTGAGGAGACACTCGCTGCCAGTGAGGAACTCCTGGCATACTCCTGTCTGCTGAAATCCCATTACCAGCCTGTGTTTTCCCTTTCCCTGCCAGGCAGGATGAGGCAGATCCAGTCGCCAGCCTCCTACAGCATGGACACAGCTCTTCATGGAAGGCCACAGCATGGGGAGCTGCCCAACACTGGAGCTTGGCTGCAGATCAAGCCAACTCCTACTGCAACCCAGAGGCTGGAGGTGCTGGGATGCACTTGAACTGCTTTCCTGCCTCCCTGTAATTACACCACAAATCTCTCTGTGGAATCTTCTTGGCTAGGAAACACTTATTATAGCTTGAAGATGAGTTTAAACTAAGTACAGACACCCCCTCCTCCCTCCCCTAAACCAAACCAAAACAAAACTGAGCAGCTTCTTCCAGATTTCCTCAAATAACTCCAGGAAGTTTTGTGCACGTGGGCAGGGAAAACAACATTCCATCAGGCTGGGCGACAAGAGAAGCCCAAGGTACAGAAAGGTCCTCTAATTCCAGTCAAAAGGACAACTTACATACTTTGAAAGTTTAGTCTAGATTATGAGAAATTAGAATTGAAGCAAAGCCTGAAGCAAGGAGTCTAAAGGGTGAAAGTCCCACCCAGTAACCAGTGTGTCCGTGAGTTAGTGTCAGGGTACTTGGGACAGGACCTCAGAGGCCCAACTGATGCACACTGGTCCCACTCCCACTGGTACAAGGTGCCAGGATGATGCCAATGACCAGAAGGTGCTCAGCTGAGGCCCACAGCCACCAGGAACCCTCATCTGGACTGGACCCCAGTCCCTGTCCCCTGCCCACAAACACTGATGGTCATCACTGCTCTCAAAGATCTCACTGGGACTTGCTAATTCCCAACAGAGCCATGATAGGTGTGCATCCCCCCAGACAGCCCAAAGATGCTTGGCGACCTTCTCACTCTCTACAACTCCCTGACAGGAGGGTGCAGCCAGGTGGAGGGTCAGGTTCTGCTTCCAGGAAACAAGGGACAGGACAAGAGGAAACAGCCTCAAGTTGTGCCAGGGAGGTTTAGGTTGAATATTAGGAAAAATTTCTGTCCCATGCCTGGAGGGATTTAAAAGCTGTGTGGATGTGGCACTTGGTGACATGGGTTAGTGGTGGCCTTGGCAGTGCTGGGGCAAGGGTTGGACTCGATGGTCTCAGAGGGCTTTTCCAACCTAAACAATTCTGTAATACGAGTTATTTTGGTCAAGGTCTTCAAACGGGGGTCTCAGAGCCCAGAGCCTGCAGGAGCCAAGTCACATGTAGCCCCTCCAGCCATCCCTGCTGCCACGAGTCACAGGCTGCTCCCAAACCAAGGCTTCCCAAAAGTCTGTGCAGGAGGACAGGACAGGCTGGTGGCAGAAGCCACGGCCCAGGCTCAGCTGCAGCTCCTGCCTCTGCCCCAGATTTCCTGTGCAGCGCAGGGCAAGGCCACAAAGCTGTAATTTTCAAACCCAATTTTAGACTCTGAAATAGAGCAACACAAATCAGCTCAGTGTGTTGCTCCACGAGCTGTGCCTGCACAGGAGACCACAGGTGGGGACCACAGCTGAAGAGCCATTACAGACACTATAACCCAACACCTGCTGCAGGAAACCAACGGGTCTGCGGCTTCGTCGGGAGTCTCCCAGCATCCAGGAGGGCAGTGTCCAGAGTGAGGATGCTGGAGCCTCTTTCAAGCACAGGCAAGTGAACAGCTGAAGGACTTGCCTCTCCTCTGAGCCTGCTGCCTTCCCTTTCTCCAACGGAGAAATTATATTTCTGTGCTTATGGAAGACAACACCAAAACATCATTCCAGTTCCCTGGGACCATCCACAAAACCCAAACTACAATTTAGCTGCTTCCTTTATCCCTCCCATTCCTCCTAAAACCCACAGTTGCTAACTGAGACAGCAATGGCTTCAAGTTAGCAATTTATTAAAATTCCTGCTACTGGTGACAAAGTAAGGGGAAGAGCAGCATGGAGAATGCTTATTCTAAAGAGCTCCCATCCAGACACTACTTCTTCATCCAACCTCCATCCAGGACAATGCAGCACGGGGTGTAATCAAATTCACTGTCATAGCACATAATTAAATCCCACACTGGGGAGTAACCCAGCACCCTTATTTTGGGCATAACAACGCTCTGTCTCAAATGTGTAATTTCCTGTATTCCATACCTGGAAGAAGCATCAAACTTCCTTCCTTCTGCCACAGCAGGTTAGAGTGGAGCAAACACTTGCCTGGCAATGGGTTCTTCAGCCTGGGTCTGAATCTGCCAGGACACGCTGCGAGACCTCATGGTGACAGAGACCCACCCCAACAGCAGAGCGAGACAGATCTCCAGAGAGACACATCTTGGCATCTCCATTTTTTGCTGCCTATTAGCAACATCAACACACTCGCCTTGATCATCTCCTCCTGCATCGGGAACGTGACTCGCCCTGGAAGCTCCAGGGAGATTTGCCCAATTGAGTTTTCTTCTTCTGCTTTCCTCCCAGAATCACAGAATGGTTTGGGTTGGAAGGGTTCCCAGCCGGACACGAGAAGAGGCGTGTTTGGAGTCGCTGCTGCCGGTCAGCGGGGGGCAGAACACTTGGGTGGAGAGGAACAAAGTGCAGCGCCCCAGTTTGGTGATGGGTGTCCCCACCACCGCCAAGCTCACCCAGGGGAGCCGAGGCAGCGGCAGCTCAGCACCCCAGCTCAGCACCCCACATCTTTCTAGGCAACTGACCACTTGCTGAGCAATTGCTCCTTAGTTATGCTCATCCTGTACCCCAGTGAGCCCCCCCTGCCGCTTTGCTGGGATTGTTTACATTTACATAATGAATGCAGGAAACACAAAACCTCCTGGTTCCTCACGTCCCCACAGCATGTCACGGGCCATTAATAAATTCTAGATGGGAAGAATTAAAAGTGACATTTCTGGGAAAAAATGTTACCCTAATTTACCATCACAGAGCTATCTCCAGCACACCCAGCAGCTGAACCACAACTGTGGGTGCTTTAACCCTTCCGGAGCCGGGTTCTCTGCCAGTGGCCCTGCACAGCATGGCCCCCCTGGAGGAGTACTTCGAGCACTTTATCCACCACACTCAAAACCAGACTGGACACAAGAGGGAAAGATCCTCCTCTGAGCAGCCTCATTCACTGCAAGGCTAGATCGTCAAAATCCATTTACCAGCGTGCTCCTGCTCCCACACAGGTGCCCAAGGCTCCCACTGAACACTGCTGTGAAGTGGAAGTGCAGCCTCAGATCCCTTCAGACAAGGTGTGCCATAGGTTGAAAAAAATAAATAACCTGAATACGCCCAAAAGTGGAAGCCTCCCGGTCCACATAAAAGGCAAATGTTGACACAAAATAAGTCTTTTCCCTGATTTAGCTGAACATTATTTTCAGGGACAGGTAAGTCCAAGGGACAAATGCAGTGACATCACAGATGACCACAACTACAGAGGCTCCTTTGGATGCAAAGCAGGTGCTGGCTCTGGCAGGCTGCAGAGAGAGTCACACCAGCTCTCCTGGCAGGAGACAGAGGAGGGAGAAACAAGGAGCAACCATTTCTATCGAATGTAAGTGTTGAGCCTTAGAAGTTGAAATTTAAGTTCAAAACTGAGGGGAGATGGAAGAAAACCAAACACAAAGAAATAATTCTGTTGAGTGGATGAAATACTTCATCATCTTGTCCTGGCTGAGGATTGACATATGACGAGAGAACGCTGGAAACACTCAACATATGTCCTTGTTTGCAAGCTGACTGAATTTGTCCTGTGTTTCCAAATGAGACACACCATCCACAGACATGGGCAGGGAAAGCAGGATAGTTTAAATATAAATCTCAAAAACAGGATCAGAGCAAAATGCAAATGGGAGGAAGATTTTGAGACAGAACTGGACTAACCAACATATACCAAATGTCTCCATTTCTGGAGGCCAGGGGAACAGGAAAAGGGATGATATCCTGTATCAAATCAGCCAACCCAAATCTGACCTTGCAGTTTAATTTCTAGGTCAGACCTATAAACTAGAGGAAACTGGCCATAAAAATATCACATTAAATTTATTCTCCAGTCAGGCTGAAATTTCAAGATAAGGCCTGATTATGAGCCTTCTCCTGTTGGAGAGGCAGGTGCCCTGTGGCTCACCCTGCTCCTCATTACAGTCCCCAGCTGCCCCTGACGAAAACAAGGCCACAGAGCCTACTGGCTGCTGGGACTCTTTGTGCCCTTACTGCACTCCTCACTTCCAATGACAGTCCTGGTCCACCTGACTGCGTGATTCTCAGAAGTCTTTGATGCTGCTTTTTAATTTGGTTATCATTAATAATTCCGTATCATCAGCAGATTTTGTCATCTTACTATTCAGGCTTTTTCCAACTAATTTATTAAGAACTTCATTGGAACTCTCCTTTCCTTTTTTCCTGTCTTTTAACTAATCATTAATCCAGAAAACAACCCCTCTCTTTAACAGCTCTTCAAGAATTTCAGCTAAGGCCCTTTTCCAGTGAAGGCCCTGCACCAGCTAATGACATGATCTCTAGCTCCTGAAAATACCTCCACCAAATTTCTGAGGCATGACTCTTCCCTTCAGAAAGCCACACTGACTTTCTCGTACCTGCCTCATAGTTGTCATCCTGCTCTTGAGCAAGGTTCCACCCAATGAGCCTGTTCTGACTTTCTCTGAGGCCCTCCAAGAGTCTTCAAAAAAAGTCCTCGCGTTGCCACCTCTCATTTCTCCAGCACTCACACTTTGAGCACCAGGTCACACTTCACACTCTAGACTTGACAGGTCTAGATCTCAGTTTCTTTAAAACTCTAGGATAAATACTACCTGGAAAGACTTTTAGTGGTAGTCCTTGCAAGATGTGCTCTGCAACATTTATGACATCTCTATTTTAGACTAAAATGCCAGGATGGATGCTCATGAAGCAAGGCTGCCCAGGTTACCTTTTTAAAGAGCCTGATGACATCCTCGCTGATCTGCGACAGTCGGACGATGACATTGTTCATGAAGATGTCGTTCAGGGTGGCGTGGTCCCGGCTCTCCCGACGGGTCTGCGTCAGAACCAGGTACCAGCAGTTCACAGGGGAAAGGAGGTGCTGATCTTTCCTAGAGAATGTGGAAACAAAAATCAAAAAGGTCAGTGAAACATAGATTTAGAAGAAACATAAAGATTTTAGTTATAGGCTAGCTGTGTTGAAATTAGTTAGAATAGGAAGGAATTTGGGCCCAGCTAGAGTTAATTAAAATAGTTAAGAGAGCTGGACCAGAAATGGGTTTTAAGATGTTAGTAACTGATTACCAAATAACTGATGATCTGTCATTTGCATGTTTGCTTAGCTGTGCTTAGAACGAGGAATAGAAACATTGATAAGTTGGTGTAGAGAGCAAGGACAATCACCAATTTCCTCCCTTTGTGGGAACCTGTCCAAAAGTCACACAAGAGTAAACTTAGAGGTCACTAAAGTAATTTGGATTGTTAAAGTTCAAAAAGGCAAAAAGGTCAAAATGAGGAAGATGAGTTACTTCATGTTTTTGAGACCACTGACCAATTCAAGACCACTGACTCCATTCAGGACACACACTATGCATGCTTAATGACATTTAAGCTCATTTCCATATGAAGTGGAGAATGGGAGGTGTTAATGTTATGAATATGCATTTGTATTTTGGACATTCATAATTTTTGTAAATAAAAAGCTTTGTGTTTGCTTGGATCGGGGCCCTGCGTCTTAGGGAGCTATCCCACACAGTGCCTGGCGCCAAATAAAACATACACACTTTCTAACTCTAAGCTGTTAGAGAGATTTTGTCCATCTCAGTTGGATATCGATATTCATATTTTGGTAAATCATCAGGTGAACACGTCAAAAAGGCACATTTTCAAATGAATGCTGTCAGCACGTTGCCCCCCTCCCCTGAACGCAGCCACTGGGCTTCAGGGCGTGATCTCCTCTTCCAGCTGTACCAGCGTTGCCACGCAGGGATGTCCAGTGGCACACAGGCACCCGTACCACACCAGAACCCCAGCCAGCCCTTTCCCAAACTGGGTGCTCTGGAAGATGGCACAGGAGGAGAGACATCCCTGGAAAGAGAGAGAGTTTTGCTCATTCTTTCCACTCACACTAAGAATATGGCTGTCACTCCACTGCAGAAGGGCCCTTTGCCACCCAATACACTGTGCTGGTTTTAGTCCACTAAAAAGTGCTCATGAAAGGGTTCTGCATCCAGCATTTCCTCCAAGTGTCTGTGCACAACATGAACACACTCAGGCATGCTGGAGGGGACAGCATGGCGACTTCAGACACCTCTGCATGCACGCACAGACAGAACAACCGTGTACAGAAACTGGGACGAGTCCGTGGACCTGGAACCACCATGAGCTACGGCACCGCGGTGATTGACAGATCCAGGGCTGGGCACAGCCCGCTGCACACAGCTACATGGGGACAAAGGAGTGCTGAAGGGACCGTAAATCCTCAGCGTGTCACAGCCTCATCAGAATAATGACACACATGAGCAGCTGGGGAAGGGGTGCAGATGAGCCTGGTAAGGGCAGGTACAGAGCAGTCCGGAAGAAAAAAAATGCATTAAGGGAGTCTCTGGACATGGAACTGACAGTGAGGACTCAGCAGGAGTGAGCACTGAAATGAAGCTGACCTGATTAACACCACCAACACCAGCACTTGTGCCCAGGTGTTTTGTAACAGTGGAGAGCCACTGTCACCTGTGGACACCGCAGAGCAGCAGCTTTCAGAACTGTAAGCAACGGAGAGCCCTAATACTGCTCTGAACTAATGGGTGAGGCTAGACATCCCCTGAACCTTTGTGGGCTCCATCTCTGAACCAGAGCTCCTTACTGCCCAATTCCTTGGTGCACACTGCAGCACTCGGCACCACACAACCAACACGCAACAGTCAGATGCCAAAAGGACAGAGAGGATCTGAACAGCAACTCATCAGCAGCAGAGCTTGGCATAAGACAGCAGTAAAGCCTCACACTGGAGAGACTGAGTAAACAGATTAAATGGGATTTAGTAATATGGAATAAATAGGATTTAGTAATGTAACAGCAGAAATCACTGCTCTTGCAGCTGAAACGGGAAAAAAACCACCAGGGGTTAGAGGAAGAAAAAGACCATGAAGAGCCTGGGGCTGGCAAAGAGAAGGGCAGCAAGCAGGCAAACCCCAGGCTCTCTGTGAAATGCACTGAACAGCAGCTGCAGTCTTTAGCCACTGAAGTGAATGACATGAGTTTCATCTGGAACAAAGGGCACAATTCCAGCCAAAAGACTCTTTCACAGATACCGCTGGCAGAAGAAGAGAGAAGGACCAACACTGTGGCCCAGGGAGGAAAAGGCAGAGAGCTCGAGCTGAGGTGCTGCAAGGGGAGCAGCCAGGATCAGCTCCCGGCTCCATACAGCCAGTGCTGCCACACAGCCCCAGAGCACAGCTCCTGCCGGGCACATCCGTGGCACCGCTCGTGCTGCCCAGCGAGACCCCCGCGCCCTCAGCACCGCTCTCCTCTGTGGCAAGGGACAAAACAACCCCCAGCAGCTGCTGACACCCAGCAGGAGCACCAAGCATCATCCCGCAGAGCCCAGCCGGACACCTCTGGCCTGGCACACACACGGGCATGCAGGGAGCAGGAACCAGCCCCCAGCAGCAATGGGGCAGTGGCCTTCACAGAGCCTCGAGGCCACCAGCCAGAAGAATGGCACAAGCCAGCACCCTCACCACACAGCAGTCAGCTCCAAACTGAAATTCCACATTTGTTTTTCTTTCTATTTTTTTCAGATATTTTCTGTTTTAGCCAAGCTCACAAGTGTGGTTAAACTGAAAAGAAGCTGCTTTTGAAAATGCATATTTACATATTCATGGCTTTCACAACTGTATCACTGGTTTGATACTCACACAATCCCAGGACCCAGTTCATACGTCCTACTTCAAAGCTTTGTTTCACAGTATTTCCACTAAGGATCTGCCTGCCTCCAGCACCATACAGCTAAGCACAGAAAAAACACATACTTTATTGCAAATAAACTGCAGTAAATTCCATTTCCAGAAACTGCTTTCAAGTCTGAGCCTGCCAGTGAGCCTGCATGAAACACGCAGCACCGGGACAGCTGCGGACTGGACTACGCACAGAAACCAGGGGTATAGACCAGGCCCACCACTATTTGCACAATCAAACCAGTGGCTGAATTCAAGACCCTTCAAAAAATCAAAGGGTTTGACTCCTTCCTGTCCCTGATTCGTATTCTTGTTGTATTGCTCAAGAAGTGCACAGTCAGTGCAATTCATGCAGCACGGGTCAGTGACACTGTGGTGGAAGTCTTGGAAAGAGACATGTCCAGTTTCCTCTGTGAGCCCCACACAGGGATGGGACAGACGAGGTCACTGCTGACATGATGGACTTTACTCCACTTTAAGACTGTGCAGCTACAAACCAACCTTCAGTGCTCACAGCAACCTCTGCCCATCATTTTGCACCAGTTTGTCCCTGGGAACACCCACTTACTTGAATTGGTGCTCTCTGGAGCTGCGGATCTTGGAGGAGAAGCGCTCAGCCAGCTTCTCCAGGCTCCGGGAGTACTCCAGCTCGATCTCGGCCTTCCTGCGGAAGAACTCCTGCAGGTCCTGCAGCAGCTGCAGGCGTGACTCTGACTGCTGCTCCAGGCATTTGAACTGCTCCACCAGCTGTGTTCGGATTTCTGCAGGCACACAGAAGAGGAGAAAGAACAAAAGACATCAGCAACAGACACCAGTCATGAAGGTTGTCCTTCCTTGTCCCAGAGCAAACAGCACAGCTCTGCTGGAGTTCCCTCCAAGCCCTGGGGTGAATTCAGGGTTTGATAAGGCCAATGGATCTGCATCCCAAGGGAGAGCAGAACAATGCTGCTGACCAGCCTCATATTAACCCTTATTCTTCATCAAAACAAATGGTCTTAGAACACTGAGACCAACCTCAGATCCTTCAATTGTCTTTTGAAACCAGAAAACGATACTTCTATCTCTCTGGTACTACCTGAAATCACATACTATTTTCATATAAATATATTATTTCTTGATAAATGTCCATGTGAATACCTCCAGGATGGCCAGCACTGACCTTAAGGAAGCTGGCACTGCCAATGCACCCTCCTCTCCCCCCATCCCTCTGCACTGCTGGGTTTACCAACAAATCCAATGCGGCTTTGGCTCAAAGGCTTAAAAAGTCTTTCACACCTTCCAAATCCCAGCTCAAAAACACAAAAGGTTTCATCTATTCCAGGTTTATTTGCTTTCCCATAAGGACCTTTGGACACCAGTACAGACACACTGCAGCCCCCTGCAACCTTTCCCAAAGTGGGCTCAGCAGTACCTGGAGGTGCCTGTGGAGTGTGGGGATGGGCTCACTGGGCAGCTGGTGTCTCCTGCAGCACCGGGGTCCCTGCTGTGTCCTGCAGGGAACAGGCACAGCAGGAACAACAGACAGAGCTGGTCTCCAGTGCTGACTCTCCCTGGCACTGCCAGAACCCACCCCTGGGCTGCAAATTCCCCACACGGGTCTGATCCCACAAGACAGGCAGGCAGTGGGGAAGGGAGCACTGCTCATGGGAGCAGCCAGACCCCTTGCCCTGTCTGCAAGAGAAGCAACACAGCACCTGTGGCACAGGATGTGATGGAAATACACCTCCCCAACTCTTCCCAACCTTTCCCAACCCTGGGCGGGGTTTCTGCAGCTCTGTGAAGTGCACCTGGCCAGGACGCCAGTGCAGGAGCCACTCACTCTCTTTGGAGCAGCAGCTGAGCTCGGCCCGGAGGGACGGGGACCCCAGCAGGAGGGGGCCTGCAGAACTGAAAAGAAGGGAAAAATGAGACTAGGTGGTAGGAAAATCTATTCAAAGTGAGAACAATTGGGCTGAGCTGGCTTTGGGGAGCAGCTGCACGGTGGAGGGATCAGAGGAGTTGGAATGGCAGGGATCAGCTAATGGAATGGGTCCATGTGCTGCCTGCCTGTTCCCAAAGCCCATGGGGAGAGGCAAGAGCAGTGCCCAGCTCCCCACTGCCACACACCCCCTGGCAGAAGGCAGGTGAGCACACCTGAGGTGAGGCAGCTCCTTCATGTGCTCACCTTGAGACCCTTCACTTTCTTCCCTTCATGACAGCGCCCAGAACAGCCATAGCACTTGAGGCCATTTTAGTCTACCTACAGAAACAGCCTCTTTACTGCTCCTAACAGATATATAAACAATCCACAACACACAACACTCCTTTGTCTTTCCATGGTGAGGAGGTCTATTGTTCTCACTTTGCTCACCTGTCGTTGGTAGACCCCAATACTTGCAGAGCAGGCCCAGCCAAAAGCCAGCAGGGAAGTTTGGCAGCAGGAGCACAGCATCACATCTGCCCCCCTTGCCGTGGAGCACCCCCAGGCTCGAGGGGGCCAGGGCAGCACAGGGCAGCCCACTGACACCTTGGGGAGCACCCATCCCTCCGTGGGCCCGTGATGGGCCAGTTCACTGCCACAGTAACCGCACCACAACCAACTCAACTCTCTCTCCTGACCCAACATTGTTCTTTCCTTTCCCAATTAGTGCCCAAAATCCTGAAGTACTTGGCTGACTCAGCCTGGATTTTCTGCTGCAGCAGGAGCTGGACTTTCCCAAAGTGCTGCTGCAGGACTGCAGCATGTCAAGCTGTTGCTGCCTGTGTGACAGGGCTTAGCCTGTACCGAGAAGGAAGTCACAAAATCCTTCTTTGGCAAGATGCCTAGAGCTCATCCTTGGTTCCTCCTGCAAGTTCAGCATACTAGGATGACAAACAGTACCTTACCCACAAGAGTCCCAGCAAACTAAAAATGCCTGCACGGCCTGAAATGGCTGCATGGTCACCGAGGCACTCAATGACACAGAGACAATACAGAGGTGTCATTCCAGTGCGTGGAAGAATCTTCAGTACCTGTGTATTACATGTACACGAGGTAGGCTGGCCCTGCCAGTCCCTGCCGGCACTGGGCTTTCCCACAGCCTCACCACTACAGCAAGATCCTGTCAGACAATCATCACTCCGTGCTGGATGCTGAATTAATAAATGATGGAGTAATGATGATGCAAAGCGGTGACTGAAATCATGAAAGATTTATGAACAATTTCAATCTGGTATTTTTCAACATTTCTTCATATAACAACTCTCATGTGAGTCTCAGCTCTGGCAGCTTGGCAGGTTAGCTCATCACTGGTCACTTAACAATGACAGTGGGACTTGGAGGCTGCATGAAGGTCACCTAAAGCCAAACTCCTCAGAAATAAGAAATGCTAAATGCTCCAAAGTTAATCACCTTACATGGGACCCTCCCTGGGCACTTTCTTTATGTCCTAAATATACCATGAGAGGATAGCACAACTGTTCAAAAAATGCCTCCAAGGCTCACAGCCAGCGATGGCAAGGGACTCAACACACAGCACTTGTCCACCAGCAAAGCCCTTTGCTGTTCCTGAAGGCTGCCTGGAGAACCATGTTACCATCCCTGCAGAGCCCGAGCACTCCAACTCCTTTCTAACCTACATCCATCCCATCTGCAGCCACAAGGACACTGACACAGGAGCCGGCAGGGCTGAGGCCCCTGCAGAGGAGGAAGGGTGAGGCACAGCAGGGATGCTCAGCACAGCTGCTGCCTCTGCCCAGACAGGGGTTTCCCTGAGACTCTGGGCATCTGCTGCACATAGACAAAAAGACATTAGCCCTCACTCACAGCAAGCTGTAGAAACTCCAAAATTAAGGACAATACCACTCCATAGAGAATGCTAGAGATACCTTTAAAAGTTAAATTTTCTGCTAAAAGAATGCAGAAAAGGAAACGAAATTGCAAACGAGGTCTCACAACAACTGGTATCAGAGTGCCTCAGTCTTTATTCTCTCCCCACTTTGCTGGGGTCCAGCTCTCTCTGTCCCTGGCACACTTTGACCTTTGTCAACAGAATTTCTTTGTTTTTCCTATGCCTGTAATATGTTGATTTGACACTTCTACATT
>NW_008238347.1:1577199-1582560 GCF_000691975.1 Corvus brachyrhynchos
GAGGCAAAGGACAGGCTCTGCGGGCACAGGGAGCTGCCAGCCGTGACCGTAAAGCCACCCAGTGACAAGCCATCACACCAACAGTGGAGATGGGCACTGACCCCAGGGGCTGCTGCTGCATGCTAAATGGGAAGGGTTTGTGTAGAAAACAAAATGAGAAGCTGCTGGCATCATCAATGCAAAGACAGACATGGTGGCAGAGAGAAGGACATCGCTCAGTGCTCCAAGGGTCCCTGGGAGTCAGCGCTCCCGGACACAGCCCCGACAGCTTCTGCAGCCATGCTACATCCATCCTCTCCATTGTGGGGGGATTCACAGGTCTGGAATTCCAACCTTCAACCAAGTGCCAGTTATGTTTTCCACATTAGATAATCTCTCTTCAGCACCCAACCCCAAAACCTTACCTTTGGCTCATAAGAAGGAGTTTCCACGGTCAACAGTCCTGTTATTTAAAATGCAGAATCAGGGGTAGAAAATGCAGGAAATCTGATTTCCTCAGCATTTCTGCAACAGTGACAGGGACGCTGGAGAAAACAAAATTCCTTGGCAAACCAAGGAGAGCAGCAAGGGTCAATGTGGGCTGTGGAACTGCTAATCCAGACAAGAGAGGGAACATCTGTATCAGAACATCCGGGGATTTGGTTTTTGTAATATTTCCAAATCAGTCAGCCTGTATCACAGCCATAACTGCTCATTATCCTCAGGCCACATGAGATGTTGGCAGCGTTCACATTTCCAGGCTGCCAGGGTATGGCAAAATCCCTCATCAGTCAAAGACCCCCAAGAATGTCCCCACCCCTCTGAAACCCAGCAAAAGGCTTCTGAGTGCTGTTCTGAGAAGGAACCGAGTGACAGAGCACAGGCTGAGGTGCCCATGGGGGGATAAACCCACCGCAGACTCCCTCCCACCACCAGAAGACAACTGGCACCCAAGTGTGAGAGACAGACACGATTTACATTCAGCCTTTGGCAGGTCTGTAAATGAACGGCAACATTTTAAAAACTGGGGGGAAAAAAAACTACCAAATAAAGAAAAAAAAGTTTTAAAACATCACCGCAAAACTTGCCAGAGCTATTCAAAAGGCAACTCAGGAAAACAACAGAGAGCAAATAGAGGTGCTGTCTGTTGGGAAGACGACCCAAGAATGGAGCAATTTACAACTAATGAAAGCGTATCAGCATAAGATACAGAGATGTGAATTTGATACAAAGGAAATCAGGTGAGAAATCGGAAAAATCAGTAAGATTCTGGGTCAGCCTGGGCAGCATGTCAACGGGGCTCACAATGGGCCCCCAGAAGAACCTATTCTCAGGGGCATTTCCACTGGAAACACAGACCTTCAGAAACCCCGAAATTCCTACAACCACCACCATGGCAAGGCAAACTCCCTGCCTGAGGGAGCTCTGCACTGGGTTGGAAACAGACACTCACCAGTGTGCCAGGGAAAGGGTGAATGGAAGAAAACTCCCCAAGCCTTCACAAGACATCAGAAAAGTGCTGTTTTGGTCTATCTGACATCTTGGCCAGTAGATCAGGGAAAGATTCATTTTTTCCTCTCCTTGGCTGTTAACCTCATCCATTCCCACCAGTGAGGACAATGTTGGCAGCCATGCACAGAGCCCAGGAACACTCACATACATCCAAACAGCATGCCTCTGACACCAGGGATGAGACTGGGTTTGACAAAGAGCAAAATTATCTGGGACAAGCCCTGGCCAACTTGAGCACTTATATTAGAATCACCATGCTTATGTGGAGAAGTCAGGCCAAAGACCACACGCTCAGCTCCAGGTCGTTACGAACATGCTGCTACTCCAACTTGTCCCACTCTCAGCTTGCTAAAGGGTATTTTCCATATGGTCTCATTTTTTAAACATAAAAGTTACACTGTAGACAAATGCCATGAGATCAATGCAATTTTTACCAGTGGTAGTCATTATTATTATTATTATTATTATTATTCACTTATTCTTTGTGTTTCTGTACAGTTCACATATCTCCCTGGGAAGCAGCATCTTTGACTTCCAGGAATTCACAAACACCACGCTGAAATCCCAGCTCCAGCTCCAATGTAGCTGGGATTTCATCCTCTGGCAGTAAATGGAGCTGGTGAGACAATCCTTTTCCCGGACAGTTATTTTGCAAGTCTCCCTCTCTTCCAAGTAATGCCTGCTCACTTTGTACCTCCTGTGCTGATACGGGCCAAGCTCCTCAAACAGCATCAGGATATGCTGCGGAGTTAATGGATAGGCAACACGTGTGAAGTTCAGGATGAGTTATTAAATAAACCCAATTCTACACAGGCAAACACTGGTGAAAAGCAGGCAGTGGAAAATTCTGGATAGTTCAGACTTGCAAAGGTTGGAGCCTAACCTGACACACGAGAGGCCATGGGAGCCAGGCGTGCACCATCTTGGGGAAGCCTGAAGCCGTGGGGATTGGTGATGCTCCAGGCAGCAGAGGCGGCTGGGAGCCCTGCACAGCCCTGCCCCACCAGCTGCAGACCGGAGCCGGGCCCGTGCAAGCGAGCACCTTCCTCCTCCTCCTCCAGGATGTCGGGTTTGGCACAACACCCCCTCCCCAGTCCCGCCAGGCCAGAGCCACGCTCTGGCTGCTCAGACAGGGACAGACAAAAGCAGAGGTTTCTCTAGCAACGGGCTGGGATGAAAGCTGCCGGAGCCTCCCGCTCTCCCCTGCCGGCGGGGAGCGGGACAAAGCCCGGCTGCCAAGTCCCCAGCCCGGAGCTCCGAGTGCAGCCACACACCCCCCCCGGCTGGGTCGGGGTGGCTGCTCCACGATGCTGAATTATCTGAATTATCCGTCCAGGAGAACAGTGTTGTCACGGATCCTCCCGCCGGGCAGCCTGAGACAGCCGCTCCTCTAACATATGCTCCACCCCACTGATTTGTGACAAGTGAGAAAATGTGCTTGGCAACAAAAGCCATTATTTTCTCACAACTGGGATTAGACCCAATAGTCCATTGCAAATATAGCACAGCAAGCTGGACTCAGGGAGGATCCAATTCTTATACAAACACAAAATACACTAACAAGGCCATTTGACTCTCAATTGTTTTTATGCCCCCTTCAGAGTATCCATGTGCTGCCTTCCCTAAAAGTCCAGCCCTCTTCATAACAGAAATACCTCGGATGTATTTTCCAGTGCTTTGTCATCCCGTGTTTCACCAGCACACACCATTTCCCTTGAGGGGGCTCTCTCACACACACACAGAGCTAATGCAACTGGAGCCTGGATCCAATATGAAACACCAGCGGGCTGTTTCACCAGGAAAACCCCTGCTACAGGCAGGTGTTGCCAGCACAGCCCCAAGAGCGGCCAAAACCTCTGTGAGATCCCAAGGAGCTGGGCTCAGCCCCGCAGGCAAGGGACATTGGCAGAGTTTCGAGAGCCCACACATGTCCATGGGATGCTCCCGCTGCCGGCACCTCTGGCACGGTGCTTTCCATGCACAGCAAGCCCCCAACGCCAACACGGGGCTGGGAGCAGCAGCAGAGGGATGCAAGGGATGGGGCTGCCAGAGGACCATCAACCTTGTGAGGGCTGAATCCAGGCAAGACTTTGTCAGGTCCCAGCAGTGACACTACTGAGCTTGAACAGCCAAGGAGGTGCAGGGCCCACGGCCTGGAGCATCCACAGACAGAGCTGCCAGGGGCGCATCCGTCCCGCTGCGCAGGTCCCTGTGGAGCCAGCTGGAGGGGACCTGCAGTGAAAGCAAACAGCCCAAAGCAAGCCAACAAGCCTCCCCTCTCCTTCCTTCCGTGTGATTAGTAACATCACTACCTAGACAAAGACAGGAGATGTGGCTCCTGGTAAAACAAAGAACAAGACAAGCCTTTTATCTGAAACGAGATGTTCCCAGTTTAAAAAAAAAAAAAAAAAAAAAAAAAGAGAAAGGAAAACACTTCTCTCCAGTATGAAAACAACTCCTGTGGCACTGGCACTTCTCAGGTTCTTTTCACGCGTGTCTTTAATCCCCAGCCCATGCCTGACCAGCAGCGCTTCATGTGCACAGCCTCAGTTTTCCCTTGTACCTGCACCAAGCCCCCACACTGCAACTTGCTGGACTGTGAGGCAACATCTCCATCTGCAACTACTGAGAAGGGAAGTGAAAGTGTAAGAAATTCTATCTTGAACCCAGTGACGACTTCTCTCCTGGGAAACCCCTGCCCTGGAGAGGGCCCAGGTCAGGGCACAGGGTTGTCCTGGGGGTAGCTTCCCCAAAGGGTGCTGTGGGACCATGGGGTTTCAAAGCCTCAACTAGCAGCCCAGGAGCTAGGAAAACACCACAATCATTTTGCTGCTGACCAAGACGGTTTTAGGACCCTGCCCAAGCCCCTGTTTGCTCACCCCTCACTCCTGGAAGGGTATAGCCAGTTCTGGGGGTTCCTTCAAGTTCAGACTGAGTATCCTGGTGCAGGATGGGCTCCCTCCCACACCTCCAAGAAAAACATGGCCAAGCCATAAGGAAAAACTCCATTTCTGTAGGGATATTTGCATATACAGTTTGAAACACAGCATTTTTCCCTTGGAATTAACTGGAAGAACGCAGCAGAAGTGAACGGCTGTGCTGGCACCCCTCGGAGCAGGGCACCGGTGTACTGGTGGGTGGGTGCCCAAAGACATGCACCCCATCAGGGCCAGATATAACACCTAAACACCCATCATCCCAACAGCTCCATGCATGCCATCAGTTCCAAGGGGCAGTGACACACTGGCCGTGTGCCTCCCAGCAGTGCCACAGCGGGCGGGAGGTGACCACCTTCTCCTGCCAACATGGGCAGCAATGCAGCTGGGCCAAGCTGACCACAGCCCACAGCTTGGGCTCTGCCTCCTGCTCTCTCCAGTTACCTACAAACTTTGCTTCTAACAAGACTCCCCCAAAACCCAACTCACCCATCACAAAATGAAGAGGCAAATAACTCAGTTCAGTGTTTTGCGCTGCCCTGACCCAGACGGGCACACGTGCGGCCAACAGCGGCTACCGGGGTGCATGGTTTGGGGTGGGACTGGCCTTCATCAGGCTTTTTCCATTTAAATTTCAAGTCCGTGGTCATAGCAGTGGCTACAGGAAATATCTCTGTGCATCCCCTGCAAGAGGCCCAAGCAGTTTGTCAGCAGAAATGGGTTGATAATGGCTTTCCAGCCACCTGTGAGGAGCATAAATTCTACACTGTGTTCCCGAAACAGCGTCCTGGTGCAATCCCAGCAGAGCAAGGGCCTCCTGACCCCCTGGGAACTCAGCCAAACGCACAGAAGCTGAGGCCTAGGCAGCGCTTAGGTCCTACCATGAGATCTGCTGGCTCCAGTATCCCAATAGCAACAATCTTTACCCCACCAC
>NW_008238347.1:1582593-1590242 GCF_000691975.1 Corvus brachyrhynchos
CCCTGTGGGAGAAGCTGATGGCTCTGCTCGGGGACAATACACAGCACACAGCCGCTTCCTGCAAAGCAACACGAGCCAAAGGGTCCACTGCTGTGATACTCCAGCTCTCCCAAGCAGAGAGAGTGGAACATCATCAGAGGAAAAAACACCTGGCAGCCAAGCCAGCCTCTTCCTCCTACACCCCACTCTGAGGGTCTGCAGAAACCAGACTGAGAAGCTGACAACCTGGGCAGACCAGGCTCTCCAGACACAGTACAGTGCTCTGGAGAAACATCTGGAGCTGAAGGAAGCACCAGGCACTGCTGGTGGTCACCTCACTGTCACTCCCCCTTTCCAGGGCACAGTGTCCATGCTGGGGTTCTGGCAGGAAGCAGCCATGTGAGAAGAGGACCGACAGGGAGGTAGATGCCAGAGCAACAGACCTGTCCTACCTGCTCTTGCCCACCAGCACAAGGTATACACACTCCTGCATGGGGGAATTCCAGCCCAACACAACACGCAGCTACTCCAGACCTTACACAGCACGTAAACATGACCCAACAGAGAAGACCTTCCATGGAGCGTGTTTGAACCCCAGTGGGTCAGACCACCTGATCCCAAGATTCAAGGTGATGCCTCCCTGTGAATACAGGAGAAACTCTTCCCCATCATCCCTTTCCTCCTTTTAACTGAAGCACAGACACTCACCCTGCAGCAGCAGCACTTCTTAGGAAATGACTGTAGCACGGGCAACAGGTTAGGCCAGATTTAAAACACTGGCAATTTTTTTCCCCTCATTTTTCACAGTGATATTCAAAATGCAACGAAAAAGAGTCATAATGTTTTTAAAATAAAGCAACTGAGTCATTTTTTGCTTTTATACTTTTAGAATGTAGCTTAATAGTAGGGCATTCTTTGTGAGAAAAGCAAATGTAGGAGGAGAATACCCCTGATAGGAGATGGGTAATGATTTCCTCTGGTTAGAACCACCACACAGGTACTTCCGTTCAACTGCTCACCAGCATGTCAGAGAGGGGAATTCCATCCACTAGAAATGACACACCACAACTCACCCATCTTTCTGGGTCACAAAACACCTTCCTAGATGGCAAACAAGCCTCCTGCTACCAAATAATGAAAGATCAAATGTAGCTGCTAAGACAGCACAGGCTCCTGCTATACAAACTGTGCAAAAGGCTGGTCTTACCTGGGCTGTGCAGGTTTTGTAATCCAATTCATTGGTGGCTTTTAAATTAGTTGGCAGTGCCATGACAAAAGGCAAAACCACAAACCAGACACAATGCCAACTTCTCTCTGACCTGCACTCTGAAAATTTCATGGCATCAACCTTCTCCCCAGAAAACCTCTCAGATCAAGTTAGTCCTGGCCTAAGCAGACACTATGCTTATGACAGCACCTAACTGGGCTTAAGACTTATGCAATGCCTACAGAGCAGCCCCTCGTTTAATGCAAAGGAAGACGAGAACAGCTCCTCACTGTCCAAGAACAAAGATCACAGCTGATATAGTTACAACGAAGCCTTGAAATGATTAATAATAAGCTTGGCAAGCACAAGAACAAGGTGACAAAGCTCTGCCACTGAGAGGCACAGCAACAGCAGATCCCACATGCTGCTCCTCATGCAGTCCCCTTCCCTCTCCTGTCCCTGCACGGGATGGCAGCCGCTGCTGCTGGCAGGGTGGTGGCATTTGTCATATACTTTGATACTCCAAATCCGCAGGAGTTACTGAAGGGGCATTTCCCTTAAAAGCTGGCTCTAAATGCAGATCTGGAAGTGGCCAGCCTGGCTCGTGAGGAGGCAGCAGGGAACAAGTGTTTTGGGTGAAGCACAGCACCCAGTTCCCTTCCACAGGCAGCACTGCCTGCATGACAGCCCGTGCTCCTGGGACACAAGGAACCAAAAAACCAACCAAAGGAATCCAAACTGTTTATTGTTAACTTCAGCTGAGCCTCAAGGCCAAACTTCCCCCAGATCAAGACTGAAAACAGATATAGTGGTGTGTTGCAATTATGTTCAATTTAAGAAGAGAAGCAGCACTTCAAACCACACACCACGTGCGCCAGATGGGAAGAGAGAGCCGGCCAGGAGAGTGCCCAGACCAGGGATCAATTCCAATCACAGCTTCCCTGGCTCTGGGAACACCGACCGCAGCTGGGCGGCTGCCTCTCCAGGTGCTCTCAGCATGGAACCCAATGTTGTCCAGGGATACCATGGCCCTTCCTCTCAGACTATGGAGAAGGCAAACCTGCTGGTAGAAGAAATCCTCACCCAGAGGAGGAATGGCTGCAAAGCAAAAGGGGTGGCAGGAGCAGTGTGGTTCACACTACCTGCCTGCTACCCTTTATCACACACAAAAAGCTCCTTTCACAATGCCCACTGACTACAGAAATTAGCAAAGGGAAATTGGGGGCGGGGGGAGAGCTGAACTCCAGAGTCAAAATGTCTTTTCCCAATAAAACAATTTCAGCCGAGATTAATCCATAAGCAGACTGGTTTTCAAGTAAATGTATTGCAAATTTTTCTGTGGGGCGTCAGCTGCTCTCCCGTTGTCTCCATGCCAGCCTCTAATGAATTCAATGCGCTAGTGACTACACTGTTTTCTAAAGAACTTGGCAAGATGTTCAGCATTATTAGAGAAGAGAGAAAAAACAGAGCAGAATTTAGTCATTTAATACTCCATCTTCCAATAACTGAAGCAACATCCCGGTCCCATCAAGATCACTATGGACATCGGTCAAAGGCAGGGTGATGGTACAGGAAGAACTGATGGGGAGAACAGCCAAGTCCACCTGTCTGAATCCAAACTTCCCATTGGATGTAGTCCACCTAAAACCAGCACCAGGATTAGTCCAGGATCACTTCAGTGCTGCTGAAGGCAGAATGCAGCCCAAAGGAACTGAAGCAAGAACACATTTAACCAGTCTCTTAAAATATATCTATTTTTTACAGCCGCCCCTGAGCAGATAGCAGAGATGTAGAGTATCCATTAGTGGAGATGTGGCTGGTGAAATGGAAATGGGGAAAGGCAGGGGGGAACCAAAGGAGAAGCAAAGTGAGCCCTGGCATGTGGATGTGGAGCAGACCCAGGGACTTGGTGAGGGTGCCCACTCTGCTGGGAGCAATGCCCAAGGGCCAGCAGGCACCCAGCCTGACTCACAGGCAGGCAGAGGGGACAGGGCCTGGGGGCCTGCCCTGGCCAAAATAAATACCTGCAGCAAGAGAGGAAACCTGCTCACACTGCACAGCGCTTCAGGGGAGCTCTGCCCTGTCCCACCACAGTATCTGAGCTCCTTCAGCCTCAGCCCAGGGCAGCTCCCAGGCTGCCTGGCACTCTGCACGGGAGCTGGCTTGTTTCACTCTGTACCCTACACAGAAAAGAGCCAGACTGACCCAAAGTCATTCTTCTCCCTGCCTCTCTCTGTGAAGAGAGGCATGTGCAGAGCTGAAGACTGGTAGTAGGTACTGACCCACATCCTTGTCAGATCCTGGAGATGTGGCTGATCCTCACTTTGGAGCTGCAGGAGTCAGCACTGGGACCAGACAAGCTTTAGGGGCTAAATTCAGGCAGAGAAGTGCGTATTTTCATGTTTTCTCCTGCCTGGCACAGAGCCCAGCCAGCAGCACAGCAGGTTATATCCAGGGATGACCCTGCTGGCAGTGAGGCACTGATCCTGACCCTGGATCCCTCCATGGCCACACAGGTACAGCCCCCGTGTGCAAGGTGCAGGGCACAGGACACGGCAAGCACAGGCACAGTACAGCTCCACACTGTGTCCTCCTCCAGGGAGCACTGGAATTTCCAGAGCCACTCCAGCTCTTTGCATCACTCAATCCTTGCCTGCTTCAGCTAAAGGCTCCTGTCAGCAGAGGGGTCCGTGCCCATCCCACCCTGCCCACAAGGGCCTGGCAGTGACACTGCACAGGGACCCCAACACTGGCCCCAGCGAGAGCAGCTGGGCATGGAGGAAACCCCTGGCCTCAGCTGCAGCATCCTCCTGCTGCTTTTCCCACAGCCCTTGGCACCTCCCTGTCTCCTTGGGAACAGAGACTTGTCCACTTGTAATTCACAGCCTGAACTGGTCACATCTGCTGCCACTTTTGTCTGACCGCGAGCAGCTCTGAGGGAGTAAATCTCATTTACTGTCCCTATACCCTGTTGTCTGGGCTGTGGCCCTGCACTGATCACACTGATCAATAGGAAGGAGAATTTACAGGACTGAAAGTGGAGCAAGACCCCAGAAATGCTCATTAACAAAAGACTTTCAGGGGGTTGGGGTTGGTTTTGTCGTTTGGGGTTTGGATTTGGGTTTGTTTGTTTGTTTTGGGGTTTTTGGTGTTATTTTAAAGAAGCCAAACTTTAAAGAGGTCCATGCCAAACCTCCAGCATTCCAAGATCCCTGGCAATCCTTTGCTGCCTGCATCTTTTGGGGAATCCCCACCTCCACCAGTCCCTCGTGCCAGCATTTCTGCCCAAGCGAGCTCTGTCCCCAGCCACTTCCCAGGCAGGAGCAGGAAGAGAAGGGGGAAGGCAGAACAGCTGCCTTTGCTGAGTTTGTGCCTCCTCTGTTTTTGTCTGTTAGGAATACAAGGGATGCAAAAAAGCATTAAAAAGAAAGAGCCAAACAGATCTCTTGTGTTTGTTCATGATTTAAGAAGAGCAAAGGAAGCTTCACAAGAACAGATGGTGGCTTTTTCCCCCAGAGAAAACAGCCCTTCTGACTGCCCTCCTGCACAGCCGGCATGAGCTCCAGGTCCTTCATCTGTCCACTCTCCAGCGTGGAAACAGCACATGGGAGGCACCGGGATCGGCTGGAGAAAGTCTTTTACCCACTGAAAGCCCTGAAATGATGTAACCAGAGCTCTGGGCTTGGGGCTATTAAGATGCAAAGGAGAATGCATTCAAACTGGAAAAGAAAGAGCTGAACAAGAATGTGAATGCTGCCCTGAGCCACTGAGATGGAATAAAGGAAAGATCATTAAACGGTTCACTTCAGCACCTCACATTCCTTAATTCAGGCATGGAAAGATTTCACAGATCATTAAGAGAGCGGACCTTTGCAGACAGTTCCTGGAGCCAGCCCCATGTATCTGTGCAAGTTCCCCAACCTCTGTACAGCCCTAACAGGATCAAATATTACACACACAAATCAGATCAGATTACCCAGCAGTGCCTTCTGGCCTGAAAAATCTGTGCATTCATGGATCCACTGAAGCAATTCTCTTCCAGAGTAATGCTTTACATGCATTAAAAATATAGGATAATTCCTTTAAGAACTTTTCATCTCACATCTCAAAGCATCCTATAAATGGTAATCATATACGCCTCAACATCTTCAAGAAGGAGGGAAGGATTACAAACCTAATTTTACAGATAGGATAAAACAAATCTTTCCTTGGACACCTCTGCCATTGCTGTTTCCCACTGTGCCTTTCTGCAGTGGAGATGGGCCTGAACTTCATTTCAAGGCCAAACTGCTCCCAGTCCGAGAGGGACACAGAAAACAAGAAAAACTAATTCCAAAGCAGTAGACACAAAGTGAGGAGTCTGCAGGAATCGGCAAGTCCAACAGCAGCAGTTGCCCAGTTTCTTTTGTTTGATTTAACGTTCCTAAAAATATCATGGGCAACCAGCTCCCTGAAGCCTGTACCTGGCACAGCCAGCTTCACACTGACCAAAACCCGTGCACCTCCAGGGTCTGATCCAGTTCCCTGCTGTGCCTCCAGACCAAAACCTCCTGAGCATTCCCAGAGCCTAATCACACTTCATTTGGAGCATGTCCTCATCACCCAGAAATGCTGTTCTTCCATGTCCTCTTGGCTAACTAACTATCTCCACTGGGCTTTTTCAATTTCAGCACAAAGGACCAGGCCAAAGGCAAGTGCAGATGCTCTGCTCATTGCCTTCATCAGCACTGACCAGAAAAGCCTCAGCTGCTGCTAGGGAATCAACAGTGCTGCTTCATTCAGAGCCTCTGCCTCAGAGATCAGCAAAACATCAGCCCAAGGCTGACAATGCTCTTCACTCCTCATCCTTTCCCAGGAAAAGAACAATATTGGAATAGCAAGGGAAAGCTGTGCCATGAACAATGAAAGCACATAGTCTGACACCAGCTCCAGCCAGCCTGGACTTGCAGAGAGGAAGCTCAAGGTAGGGAGGAATTTCACCTTCCCAAGAACCAGCACAAGTCTCCCCAATGGCTGCAAAGGCAGCCTCAGGCAGCACCAGCAGTCTTGGGGTGTTTCAGGGTGAATAGAGACCTGCAGAATCTCACTACTGCAGTGCTGAAGGATCACGTGGATATTCAGAAGGTAACAAACATGCAATAGAGAATCCAACAGCTGTGGGGAGACTGTCTCCAAAGGGCTTTCCATACCAGACAGGATCCAGCTCAATACTTCACAACTTCCTCATGAATTCATCATTTACTATAGACCTGGAGCAAGTTCCAGACTGCAGACAGCTTAGTTTGAGGCTAATGATATGTTCCACACTGGGATCACTGGGTTGTGCAGCTGCCACCCACAAAGCAGAGATTATCGCCCTCGCTTGCTTCATTTCTTCAGGACGAAGTGATCGTGTTCCTGCCCTCTAAAGGAACGGAAAATCAGCATAAAGCGTATTGTCTGCTCTCACCATCTTCCCCAGCATCCCATTTATTAGTGGGTGCAGAACCAGATGGTTACAGATAAACAATACCAAAGAAAACACAGAAATAGCCTGGTGTAGTACAGAAGTGTTAAATTCCCACCCAGAAATAAGAAAGGGCATTAATGGTACTTGGGCAGCTCCAGGGGAAGTGAGTCAGCAGGGAAACGCAATCCATACGCACCAGAGTGAGTGGCTTTTCCTGAAGAACCATCAGGACAGAAAGAGCTCCCACAGCTACAGCTCTGGCTAAAATCAGCTGTCACTGCAGGTGTCCATCACTTCCAGAAAATAATCCCTCAAATATTTCACTTGATTCCCTTGGTATGCAGAGCCAGAGCTGCTGCAGCACTGTCCCTGCAGGACTCTCCTGCCATGCTTGGCTTGTGTCACACGTGTAAGGAAGACAAGGGCTAGATGTAAACATTCCAGCATTCCTTCTGTCGAGGCACTGTTTATTTAAAAAAATACCCTCCTTCTGCTCCCACTCTGATGTGCAGAGTTCTCCAATTCTTTGAATTCACATCCCTTCACACAAGGCAACAATACAGGGCTTGCAGCTTGGCTGAGATACCAGCCAGCTTAACAACAGTCACTTAAAAAATGAAGTCATGCATAGTCCTGGCAGGGTGAGCAAATAAAGATTGTCATTTGTTTATTTATGTGAACTGTTACTGAGAGGCAGACCTAACCCTTGTTCAGATCTCCCCAACAGGGTCAGCTGTGCCATGGCCTGACCCACCTGAGCCCCCACTGACCCACCTCAGCTGCCCACAGGTGCTGGGTGAGGAGGCATCGTGAGATGTCCTGGGGCAGCCTGTGCCCCTTGCGGAGTTTGGTAGCCATGCTTGAACCCTGGGCTATGGACACATCTGCCTGTCCTGTACAGCACTGCTGCCACGCTCCCCTGCCTTCACCTGAGCCCTTGAGACTGCACCTTGCATCTACAATACACCAGGAACTCCCATATTAACCACCTGCAATGGCTTTACTGCAGTTGCT
>NW_008238347.1:1590352-1612422 GCF_000691975.1 Corvus brachyrhynchos
GCCACACTGACGAACATCCACGAGCCCATGGGCTACTATGGGGACACACTGGCCGAGCTCAGCAAAGAGCCCAGCCCTCTGCATGCCACAGAGCTGGTGTCTGCTCTTTCCTAGATCCTTCCTGAGCAGATTGCTAATTGCTCCTGATTTTTGCTTTTCTAAAATAAGCACAGACCACAATCTGCATAAATGCTGCAGAAAGAGTAATGAACTGCCCGCCCACCTGAAATTCAGACTCGAGCAAAACACACAGGAGACAGAAGGATGCAATGAGCCACTGGCAACCCTCACCATGCCACTGCCACCCCACCTGAGGACAGGGAGAGCAGGGGGGACATGGGGACTGTTCCAAATAAAGCCATGGATTTCTACCTAAACTAAGAACTGAAAACAAAGACTAAATGGAAGCACAAGAAACCCCATCACTGCATCACTCTGGCAAATGGGGACAGCAGAGAGAAGCATGTCAGTGGGTACAGCCCTGCAGGAGTGGGAGAGTGGAAAGGAATTAAAAATTAGACCTATCAGCCCCTGGTTTCTACCATTCACTTAAAAAATACACAGCTGCAGATGTCCAAGGTGTAAAAGGAAGCAATTACATACACAAACCTCCCCACAAATAAACATCTCATGACTTTATCACCAGATAATCTTCAATACCAAAAGCACATGAGAACATTATTTTGCCTTTCATCTTTCTGAATTGTCAGCTGTGACCATGCCACTTCCATGCACACCCCCCACCTGCAGCATGCAGGCACTGCTCCCCTGCTTTTGTATCTCCCAAAAACACCACACAGAGACAGTTAACACAGTTGTTCTAAAACTCTGTTAAATTAAGGGTTTGTTTACTGCTGTGAACTCTCCCTCCAGAGTGCTGGGAATACGGATGCAAAACCAACCAGTGCTTGCTCCAGTGCAGGTGAAGTGTCTCTACACCTGCACGAGCCTCCCCTGCCACTGAAGCACAGCTCTAAGTCATTTCTGATTTTTTCTTCATCTAAGGGAGGACCTAAGAAAATCAACCATTTAGCTCTAGACTAAGCATCTGGAGAGCACCTTGTAATTAGCAGTTCTGGTTCTCTTCTCTCTGACAGCTTCTCAAAACACATGTGGATCCTGGTACATCCCAGAGCCTCTCAGCTCCCTTCTCCCCTGGTGGCCCCCCAGCTGCAGCTGCTGCATCAGCTCCAGTATTTATAGCCCCTCTCTGCTGAGTCACTACTGTTCCTGGCTTATTTAGAAGCTGCTTTAACTACATTTGCTTTTGACAGTGTCACATTCATCACTCTCACGTGCAATTTTGACAGTTTGCCCTTCCAAAACTGACACAGAAGAGACATCCTTTGCTTCTCTGTGTGGATGGGTGGGGATGTCCAGAATTTCCTTGCCTTCCACTTTCTTTCCTTGCCCCAACTTCAGGAGTTCAGAGGAACAGAACCTGGCTAAATCTGATAGAAGCACTATGAGTTTGGCAAGAGAGCTAAGGCAGCCAGCTCAGGATGTCTGGTCTGAGGTGAGGGCAGCTGAGCCACTGCTCCCTACACTGAGCTCATGGGCAGCTTCTCCTCAGCCCTCTCTCCTGGGTGTCTTTCCATGTGGCCTTAGGATTCATCCACACCATGCTAACATTGCCAACACTGACTCCAGCTAGTTGGAAAGAGATTAAAGAGAGCAATTAGTTACAAAGACAGAGGAAAGATTTGCTACAGGTTGGTATAAATAAACTAAAACAGAGGGTTTAGGCAGCAGCAGTGCCTTACACACATCATCATCACTTAATGTGTTATTGTTACCTGTGAGTCTGCATTCCATATGGAATTTTTTTTACCCCAGCCCTCCCAAAATCCGCTTTTGAAATGCTGAGTTTCTCTGAGCAGGAATCTTGAACTTCCCTTGGCCCTGAGATCATCTTGAGGGGTCAATATCCTCAGGCAATTTTAGCACATTTTTAGGACAGGGTTTGACATTGGAACAGGCTTATAAAAACACATGGAACTGATGCTCCCTGTACACTCCCTGCAGTGACTGACAGGGTCTCAACCCCTTCCAACCCAGCAGCACCACACCTGCAGTCCCTCCAAGAACCATTCCCTTTCTCTCTGCTTGACCTACATGACCAGAAAAGCTGCTTCTCCTGATTTGTCAGCCTAAGAGTGAAAAAGAAGAAAAATTACTTTCAAAAGTGTTTCTCTATCACTCCCGCATGTAACAAAGCCCTCACTGACAGCTTGACAAAAATCTGGCAAAATGTTTTCCAAATGAATTAAAAAAAAATTTAAGCACAAAAGTTTTTACACAAGAACCTCACATTTATCAAAATACACACTGAAGTGACCTTAATAACAAGGACAAGTCAAGCTTAGCAAGAAGAGAACTTAATGGTCTTAATATTTGCTTTGTCCAAGTAGCCTGTGGGCTCAGCTACTTTAAACATCATTTCCCGAGCCTACAAAATACATGGGCAATATGTTACACCTTGGGAGCATTCCAAACATGCGTTCTCTCTTCTACTCTAACCCTCCTGTGTTTTGAAGGCATCAGCCACCATCTTACCCCCTTAAAATGGCAGAATGTGCACAAGAGCTCTCCGAGTGCAGCTGCTCACCACCAGGCTCCACCTCACGCCTCTGCCTGCTCCAGGGGCAGAGCTCCCTTTGTGCTTCCCTCTGGTATCATTTATCCCGGGAAACAGCATCACAAAGGGGCCACCTCCCTTCTCACGGGGAACTCAACAGCTCCTTCAGAGGCACCTTTAACCTCTGCCTTTCAGACATCCATCACCACCTGCTTGGATGGACTCACTGAAGAATAGGAGTCCCTCGGGCTCCTCCCGAGAGCCGGCCTTTCCTTCCTTTGCTCCATGTGTTATTCTCATTCTCTCCCACACATCAAACTGATGTTTTACATGATTCTGGAGTATGTTTAGCACCATCTCTTCACTCACTTAGACCTGAACTGGAGCCTAAAGACTCACCTAAACCAACACTGTAAAATGCCTTCTCTCATCTCTCGAGCAAGATGAGCAAACCAGGTGTGAGGGAAGACAAAAGGCAGCCTGGAAAGGTGGAGATGGGGGTGTGCACAGGGACAGGAGTCAGCCTCAGCACGTTTGGGATTCAGCCCAGACCCCCCCGTGCACAGCAGGGTATCTTAGACACACTGGGGACACGTTTCCTCCCTGCTCCGAAACCATCTCTGCCCATCTTGGCACAAACAAGACAAACTTGCCCATGTGAACAGCTTGCCATCACTGTTCAATAGCACTTTATGGACTAAATAACCCCCTGAAATTGCAGCTACTGCTGCCAAGGGGTAAGCATGGAGTAGTCCAAGGAATTCTTGAGGTCCCAGACAGGGGATCTCACGAGTTCAGACCCCAAAGTGAAAGAAAACATTCACAATCTTTTTGTGTCAAAGTATTCTTTGCTATTGCACATCCATGCTTACCAAATGATTCATAGATCAAATGAAGTAATGAAGAACTGCTGGTGGAAAACTGTATTTTCCTCTTCTCCTTATGCTGTACACAGACTCTTTCAAACAAAGGTGGCAGCATGCTGTCACTGCTTCTCACACGAATTCCTAATTTTATGATTACATCCTGCCATCAGTGCCAGGAATAAACAGAAGTCTCCAATCCTACAATAACTGTGTTCCTCCTTTAATACAAGCCTCTGGTGGAACAAGTCCCACTCTATCACACAGATTCAAAGCGTGTCCTCATTCCAATCTGACAGCACAAAGCTGAAGCAGTGATGAACTTAGGGGCTCACTTATTTAGCCGAAAATAATGCACATGGAATGCGGAACAGTGTATTAATGACGTGCAGCAGAATCCACAGAGCCAGCCTGAGCAGCATCCCAGCTTCATATCTCCTGACAACACATTATTCCAAACTAACAGAACTGACACCCACCCCTCCCTGCACATGAAGTGTGTAACCAACCCCCTGCAAATGTTCCTCAATGGAGATTTCTTCTCAGTTACTAAAATTCTGACAATGTCAGCAAAATAATCCAGGAGCTATATCTGACACAGCTCAGTGGTGTTTGTTTTCTGCACAAGAGCCATTCCCTCTGTGAGACACTTCCAATCAGGGATGACTTGTGCTCGCTACAAGCAGCCAATATTGACAGGAATCACACTGGGCTGTGGAGCTGCTCCTGCCGAGCAGCACCAGCTGATCCAACACTTGTACCAATCTGCACAGGAGCCATTTCAAGCTCATTTGAAAAACAGAAGAATGTATCTCCCTGAATTGAGAAAACAAGGTTTTAGCCACTGAAGCATCACGAACACTAACCCTATATACGCTTGTTGCTCTCCTCCTCCAATATGTGCATAACCCCTGGAGCCCCATCTCCCCTCCACTGGTCAGCCTGTCCTCTGACCTGAACTGAATCCTGCCTTTTCCTGCCCATCTCTAACGATTACTCACTGCACATCTCTGTCTACCAAGGCACTCTTATTTCATCACATCACGTTTGGCTTTCAGAGCAGCATCTGTAACCTAGAGCAAAAGAACACAGTCAGTACTTTTAGGCCATGAGTCCCATGTGACACTCAGATTTTCATCTGCATTGCCTAGTTCAAAGTCAGAGAAGACTCTTGATGATCTAGACACAGTAATGCTTCACAGCACTGCAGAGGTGTGTGACCCTCCAGACACGCCCAAGATCTGACTGTACTGTCAAGACCTTCCTCCCTGCAAAAGAAACATGCTGGCCCCAGCCACGAAGAAGACTCCAGTGCTCTTCCTTGTGGCTGAGGGCAGACAAAAATCTGTTGTATCCTCAAAGCTCCATGTGCTCCCTGATAATAAAATCACACCTGTGCAGGGACAGGCAAGGCACTTTGGAATGGTGAAATGACCTAGCACGTGGTTTTGCCTGCTCTCATGCTGTCCCCCCGTAAGATGATGCTGTTCCTTTCTGAAGGGACACAGAAGTGAGACAAAGAGCATGAATGGACTTCTGAGGTAGGGAGCACATTGTGGCCTTTAGCCACAACCATCAAACTGAGTTCCAATAACTGCAATCTGAAGGGAAAAGCTGACAGTGTCTTGACATGGTCACTTATATGAAATGCACCCTATTTCTTTTGTGCCATATGCCTTTGATGCATTATCATTCCCACTCTTCTTGATTGCTTTTCAAAAGCCATCTAAATTAATGTGAATTGGTAAAGGGTAATTATTGCTATGAATAATCAGTGTATGCTAATAAATGCAAAAATAGGACAAAATGCTAAGTTTCACCAGCACTGACTGTTTCTATCAGTGATAAAGGGCACCTCCTGCACTGACAGCGGGACAGGGAGGACAGCTGTGTCCTTACTGCAGGGGTACAGAGTTACTCTGCTCAGCAAAGAAGCACACACAAGCACAGCTCCTGCTCTTTGTCTAAAGCACCATCTTGCCAAAGATCAGCTGGTCTGCTCTTAGCAAAATTCTATAGGAATCTATATTAATAAAGATACCAAAAGAAGAAGAAGGTATTACCAAGAAGAAGACAAAAGATATTGCCAATAAGAGGACGCAAACAGAAGGTTGTGTAAGTATTTGTCATTGACTCCCAGGGTGCTGCTTCACTGATGGCCAGGCAGAGCTTAGTGCCAGCACACACTGGGTCCCTCAGGCCAGGAGCAGGAAGGGCTGGAATCAGCTCAGGCCCCACCACCAAATGTGGCCCCACAGGCTCCAAGGCAAGCACCCCACATTTATCCCCTGCGTTAAACTGTACTGACCTGAATGGCTTCACACAGCGTGATTTAGGGGGGCCTCCAGCACACTAATGGGATTAAATAGCACACAAGAACAAGGAGAAATGTGTCAGCCTTCTCAGCAATGGCAGGAAACTCCAAGTGAGAACTAAGATCTTGCTTAAAATAAATGGCAGTTCAGAATTCTCTGCAAATTGCATTTGCTGCCTCCTCAAAGTCACAGCATACATTCTTGCAACATGATGGGAAAGACAGTGAATTATAAGAAACATTTTAAATCCAGTCAGAGACCAGCCCACCATTATTTTATTAGTGTGCTTTTTAAGAAATGTAACCTGTAACAGTACAGTGAGTCTAAAAGGGCTATTTCCCTATCTTTTGGGGAAAAAAGACTTGCAGGATGTGGCACTTCCCTTGCTGAACTTCACGAGACTCCTGCTGCCTGTCTCTCCAAGCCTCTCGAGGTGCCTTTGAGCAGCAGCACAACCACTGGGTCTGTCAGCCGCACTCACTCAGAACACACAGCACCTCCCTGACCACACCAGTCCCACACTCCAGCTGGAGGACTGCCAGAGCAACTGTTTGCTTCACCTAGGATACAACTGGACTCTCAGAAAAATGTTATGATTTCCCTGAAGCAATTTTGTCCTCGGAGAATCCCATTTCACAAGCACCAAGGAAAGCACAGAAACAAGTCACCTCCTCTACACAAAATAAAATTTAGTTTCAGTACTGGGAAAAAACTATCAAATCAGTTAACAGACTACCCAGGGAGGATGTCAGATCTCCCAGCACTGCAGGATTTTATCAACAGACTAGATGAGCATCTGTCAAAGACGTCTGCTCTGCCAGGAAGATATAAAGATACAGAAGAGAGGCGTTAGTTAGGGAAGTTTTTTGGCTAAGCAACCTCTCCCACAGAGCCAAGGGATGTCACTGCCTTCCTGCCCTCCCCAGTGCAGGGCAGCCAGGGCATGCTGCAGATCTGCAGGGAAAGCCTGGCTGCCCCAGCACCCTGGCAGGCCACAGAAATCCCCTTGCAAACACCCAAAAATCACACTTATAAATACAAAAAGGGTACAGCTAAAAATACTTTAGTGAAATACACGTGGAACTTCTCCCAGGAGCCACGTGCTGCTCTTGGAGGGAGGGACATCTCATTTATCCGAGCACACAGAGCCACAGCAGCACCGTCGAGGCTTTATCGTTTGATGGCCTTGTGCTCACTCCCTGTTTGGGAAAAATCACACAGAATGGCCTTCAGGGAACTCATTAAGGAAGACACACGTTGGAGCTGAGGAAGGCACAGGCTGCGGACAGACTGATCACAAGGCAAAGTACAGGAAAGAAAACATCCGAGACCCTTACAAATAATTGCATATTTTTAACTTACTGGAACTTTTAAGATCAAGCTCGAGATTCATACTTTTATTGTAAGTTTTAAAATTTAAATTATGAATAAAATTACAGTCACTTTAGTGAAAAGGTGGAAGGCTACATATTAATATTTCCCTGAAATAATGTCTATATATTATGTGACTATCTCTTATTAAGGATTAATTCCAAACTCAGCAGAATTAATTCAGTAGAAAATCCCCTTTTAATTTAGGAGCTTTTGATTCAAATGAACACTGAAACTGAACAAAACAAAGCAGAGCAGTTGTCCAAACCAAGGAATGTGTAAAGAACACACCTAAACTTAGCATAGATTTCATTAATAACTATAAGCAAACGAACTTTTTTTAAATTCACAGTTTATCCTAACAATTTTACTGCCAATTTTAATGGATTCTTTTCTCTCTCCCTCTCCCAAAAAATGTCACAAGATGCCTTTGCTCATAAATTATGTTCAATAAGTTGCTTCCAGCCAGGATATTTTACTGAGATAAGGAACAGCTGCATTATACAGAGCTATAATTATGTTTCAAGGAAAAGATCATCAACATGGAAGTATAATTTTCTATTTGGATTTAAAACTAGTGAACAAAACCAGTCCTCATGTGAACAGCACTGTACAATCCCAGGCTCCTCTCGAGCCTCTCCACAGCTGGCTGCACCAGCACACACTGGATGGTGGGGCCAGGAGGAAAATCAAGGGGCTGTTATTTGCCTCCAATGAATTTCAGAAAAATTCTTATGAAAAACCTCTTAACAGGAACAGGAAAAAGACACTGCTGAGAATCGGGGAAACCACAGATTATAACACAAACACCAGTTTCAGCACGGTAACAGTCACCAACTACAAAAAGCCCAACACCAAAAGCCCACATTAATGGGGTACTAAAAATCTGAGTTGAGGTCAAAGTCCATTCAGAGATCTGGAGGTAAAATGGGAATATCCTACCTCACGCTCCCACTGCCAGACTAGCTCACCCCCATGGAAAATCTTTCGTTGCTATGGTGACAGGGAATCGAAAAAACTTAGATCCATGTAAACACAGGTTTTCATATGCAGATTGCAGTATTCTGTACTGCCAGTTAATCCCAATTTATGAATTTTCAGTTATTCAGCCAGCCAGAGAAAACTGAGTGATTATTCATAAATATAAAAGTTAAAGTTCATTCCTAGATAAATCGCAAACAAAAACAGGTCTGAATTTCTCATATCAATTATTCACAATGACTAACTCACTCTCCTCCAGTTACTTGCCAAAACCCAGCCACACTAATCTCAATTACTTATTTTAGGGGGCAACTCTTCCTTTTTTCCTCATGCTATATTTGTTTATATATGTATGTCTGCATGTTTCTTCCCCCCGTGGGCCACACACAGAGTAAACAAGGAACAAAGGCTGTTAGTGAAGGCTTCTGAAATTCACTATATTCAGTTTTGAACTGCTGGCCCAAGGGTGAAATCAGAACTGACTCATAATGTCTCAGTTCTTTTTTAAGCTGCAACTGAACATTTATAGGAAAACGAAAATAGTCTGAAACAGTTTCAGCTACCAGATGTGATGGTTTTTATCTCCAATGTCCTGACACCAGCCATTCATTTTTCCCCTTTTTTGAGCCTTTTCAAAACTGTGTTCCAGGAACACACAGAAATCAGAGTCTCGCACCCCAGGCACCTGGCACCTCCTCTTGCCTACATGAACCTTATCCTGAGACTATAGCTTCCATGCAGGAATCTAGTCCTGCCTCGATTATCAAACAGGTTTCTGGAAGATTAGGAATCTGCCAGCTTTCCTCAGGTGGGGATCCTGCAATCTGGGTTCCCACAGCTGTTGCAGCAGCCAAAGGGCACAGAACGCACACCTGAGTGGTACCCACCACCAGCCCCTTCCAAACAGTCCAGGTTTCCAGTCTCCCAGCTCCAGCACGTGCATGTGCATCCCTCTCCTAACACAGCTCCTCCATGAGCAGGGCAGAGAGCTCACCCACCACCTGCGTGGTGCCAGATGCAGCGGGCACTGGTGCTCCGTGGAGCTGCTCTGCAGCCGCTGCACCAGCACCTCCATCACATCGCTCACTCCACGTGGGCGGCGAAGCTCCCTGGCTGGGGCCAGGATGCACCACACAATGCTTTATCTCTCTTTGGTTTATGTAGCATTTGTTATTTCAATCATTAATTCCCTCTGTCCTATAAAGAACACACGTGCAGCAAAGCACTGCGCGGCTCCAGGCGATGCCGGCACAGGAACCCTTTGGTAACTCAGCAGCAGCAATCAAGGCCTCACATTGTTCTGGCAGCGCTATCAGGCAATCCACGACCAGATGGATGTATTTGTAAATAAGGCAAATCAGTTTTGTCAGGTTGTAATTGGTTTTAGAACAAGCAATTCCCACGACAACAAACAACAATTAAAGAGCACAGAGCCCCACAGTGCAACGGAAAGCAGGCAGCACTTAGGGACAACAGCAACGGGGAGCAGTGGCAGTGCCATGGAAGACACACAGCCAGCCTCATCCTGGGATGGGCCTAGCAATGCAGGAGAACGGGAAAGCTCAGCAGCTCTGTCAGGGCGATTCCAGAAGTTGAGGATGTCGGGTGCCCACTGAAGCTGCAACTGGAGCCACAGCTAACACCTTGGCAATTCAGAGCCTGCAGAGACCAGCTGTCCTTCTGCCCTGGCAAGTCATTTGGATGCAGGCTGATGAAGAGCAGTTAAGCTACTGGGAAACTTGAGACTCTTCACACAAAGACTGGGGACAAGGAGCTCTTCCCAACAAACTCTGGACACGTTCAGCCTGGTGAAGACCCCAGAAAAGTGAAAGACGAGGATGCTGAAGGTTTTTTCTTTCTTCCAAAGGCATACTATACTGCCACCATGAATTTCTGCAGGCTCAGTAGTTAGCTTGGTGACCATAAATGTCTTTTTCATTGTCATTGTGATGTACACCACAGACAAGGACACTGCAGCAAACTCAGTGACAACGTGACCAGCCTCCATGTAAATTCTTGGCACACCGACAAGACTCCATGTGCCAGAAACCAGCGGGGTAGCTGGGGTTTGCACCCAGCTCTCACACACAGTCAGGGAAATCCTAGGGACACAACCTGTGACTATTCCCATGACCAATCGCCACTAAATTCCCAATGAAAATTTAATTCTGAAGTTACTCTCTGGCTTTGTGACCTGCAAAATTACTTCCTTCCATCCAGAGCCTTAAGAAAGGTACACCATCTGCTCCAGGCTCTTCTCCCATGCAACACAAATGTCTCCCCACCGCCCTGGGCAGGCATTTAAAAGCAGTAGGCAGCTACATCAACAACACAGTCCCAGGGATGCACGAGTACACACTGTGTGATCAGGAGGAGAGGAAAAGAGTGTGCATTTCTTTTTTCCTCTTCTTCCCACTCTCCCTTACTTTGGAGCTGACCTCTGCCATGGAACAGATTGTTGCTATTTCAACAGTCTCACAATCTCACACTGCCATCCTGAAGAACAATGACTACATGAGTACTCTTTGTAATGGTTTCACTTTCAGGGGTTTATAATATGACATTTTCACTTACAATATGTTTACTTAGTATTTCTTCAGGAATTTTAGCAAGAGTAGGTCAAGAGCACACAAGCAGGAAAAAACATGCAGGAAAAAACGCTTTTAAAGCTGCGAGTCACTCAGAACACGATCCAGCAAGGATGTTAAAAGAAACAAAAAATGCTTTGAAAGAACCTGCTGAGAGTCTGATTCCCAGGTTACTTGATCTATTCCAAATTAAAACTCTTTTTTGCTACACTTCCTCGGGCTCTTCCTGCACTATTTGAAAAATCCAATTACAGTGGAGATCCTGATTTCCAGGTTCATTTATTACCAGAGTAGAAGTTCCATTCACTTTAGCGGTAATAAAGAACAGGGCAATAGGAAATTCCCCACAAAACATTTGATTTATTTAATGGAAAGTAAAATCAAGAACGATTAAAGGAAAAGCTGGCAGAATACAAGAGTTTCTGTCTATGACTGTAAAACCCAATTCCAAGAGCTCTGACCAGGATGCCGCCCTTGCACTGGGTGCAGCACAGAATGCACGAAGGCCTCACACCCTCACAGGGCGCTCACCAGCCATCTGCTACAGAATGACCTCTACAGTGCGTCCGGCTTCTCCATCTCTCCCTGCCTGATGCCCAGCCCCATCCAGAGACGCAGTTCACGTTCCTCAAGGTGTGACACAACAAATGGTTTTGTTCCCAGAGTGAGGCAAGCTCTCCCAGGCTATCAGGATTTCTGTACAACACCTCAGAAACCAGCATTTCCCCATCCACGACGGCTGCAAGCTTGGTGCAGCCTGCTCTCTCCTGGAGCTGCAGTACATCTCCATCACGTGAAGTTACACACTGTGCTGGGGAAGATCCATCCATTTGTGCCCCACAGACAGAGAACACTTTGTCCTGCCCCAGGAGCCAACTGCCTCCCCTGCACAGGAAGCTGAGCTGGGAGACCGGCAGGGCAGCCAGACCACGGTGACCAGCCCCCGCAGCTCAGCCCAGCACAGGGTCCATGGGGGCTCACACCGCTGGGGGAGGACACACGGCCACTGCACGGCTCCCACACAGGGGCAGAGGCAGGGACCCCACTGCTGCTCCTGCTCCTAAGGACTGCCCCCCACCCAAGTCCCCATCCTGCTACCTCATCCCACCTGCCTCTTGGAAGTGCTGGGAAAATACAGCCATTAATACTCTTAACTGTTTTGAAGCTATTACACAAGTATTTACAGACATGCCAGTGTAACTTAATCCAGTGGCCTCTCAGGGCATTGCTTCAATGCTGCAGGTGAAACATATCCAGCCAATTGTGTACTCTGCACAGGGAAATTTGTTTTCTGATCTCTCCAGCAATCACATTCCACCCTGAAGCACGATACTCACTTGTGCTGGCCTCAGCATGCTTCACTGTATATAATACTGACAGTAAAAGTACTCAGCCCTTTGGAAAACATGCCCACTTTGGAAGAGAAATAGCCATTAGGCAACACAGCAAAACAAACACCCCACAGTTCTCCAGCCTGCACTGGTAGAGTGTGACTGCACTGAGCAGGGGTGAGCGGGAAGCACTCAGTGGCACACACCTTACTGCTGAGGTCCTCCATGTGACAACCAACAAGAATTTTTACCTACAGGAAGGGACATCCCAAAGGAAGAGTTTCCCCTGACTGGTCCTGCTGGAGGGGTGGGTGTGGACAGGTTTCAGCCACTGCAGGATGAAGAGGAAGGCGAAGGATCACCATAACTCTTTCCTAATGCTGCAACATGCACTGCATGGTCCCTCATGTGAACACGGATTTCGACACATGATCCCAAGGGCATGAAGCACCACAGGCCACAGTTCATGGGAGACATCCCACCCATTCAAGAGGACTTGCTTAAACCCACAGTGACATGGTTGACAGCCGCTGAGCATATTTTCAAATTAAACTCTCTCTCTTTTGGCCAGAGCAGGACTTCCGCACCACTTAAGGGTCATTTAGGGCACACTGTCCTTCCAGAGGAATCAGCACACTCTCCTAAATAACAGAGGAGTAAGAACAGGTGCCTACAATAACATTTTCTTAGAAGGCCCAATACATCTTCGTCAGCTGGGGCCCTATCTTCTTCCAGTGGAAGTCACTGCTGGTCAGTGGTGCACAGCATCCTTCCAGAGATGTCACTGAACAGACATCCCCATCTGGCTTACAAGGTCCAGAGACCCCACTCCACAGGTCACCCGCTCAGCACCAGCATCAGTCTGGAGTGACTAATCAGCTTTTGAGGGCACGCAGGAGCAGTAGATGGGGATTTTAAGAAAAAGCTAAATATACTCTCTGCTGTTGGCAGGATAATCTTGCCGGCAGTGTTTCCTCCCGCACTAACGGAGCGGCTAAACACGGCATTTTTCACACCATTCCCATCTTGTCCTAAGCCACAGCCCACTGACCCACACTGCATTCCACACCAGGGCAACATTCCCAAAGTGGACTTGTCTGCACATGGCTTTCCCTCCTGGCCATCACTCTCTGGCAATGCAGCTCCCATCTTCAAGCTCTCCTGCAGCTTCAGTCCTGCTAACACTGCCAACACTGCAAAATGGCAGCAGGATTTCGCTCTCTCCAGCTCAGATACAAGTCTGTATCTTTAAAATTTCCAACACTAACAAGCTGTCTTGAATGAAACATCATTTAAGCTTTTCCCAAAAATCTTCAATTGTCTCTGAAGTGTTTGCCAACACAAAAGCTTTAGGCTGCCACACCACCAGTCTGATCTCTTGTCCCTACTCTTCCATGAGTCCCATAATCTCAATGATTAAAGTGCCATGAGAGTCGAACTTCCCTGAAGTAAAAAAAAAAGGGAGTGGAGATTTAAAGACAGACTTCTTACTAAACCCAGTCCACTTAGAGCCATCAGGTCACTAGGACCAGACAGCCAGTGCTACCTATTGTAGCCAGGCTCAGAGCCAGAGCTTTTACACCGATAGTGATGTTCCAAAGCACTCACTGTGTGAGCTCCCTCGGATCCCAGCTGCTGGCAGGCCATAAGGTTACACACACAGAAAGTTTCTGGAAAGCATTCACCATACAGTAGAGCAGAATTCCGGCACCTTGGTCAGGGGAAACATTTTCAATCGTTACCAATACCCACGTTATTCCCATGAAGCAACTACTGATTTATCAGTGCATTTGACAGAGAGAAAAACTTTGCACACACACAAGGCCAGCAACTAAAAATTATTAAACTGATGATCCTGAGCTTAGAAATCTGTTCTTGAGGTCATCTCCTCTTAAAGTTCCAAACGCACAACATCCCCTCAGGTTCTCACCATGCCACAGAAGCACCTGGAGACCAAAACCAACTCTTCAAACAAACAAGCAGCAAGACCTCAAACCACTCTTCAAACAAACAAACAAAGCAGCAACACTACAGCAGCAAGAAGAAAACGGGTCTTTGGGGCTCTGTCATGGTGAAGGGGGAAGCAAGTCCACGACAGGGCCTTATACTGCAGTCCTGCTGTGTGCAACACTGTTCCACAAAGTTGGACCAACAGATGAAGAAAAGCCATGGAAAACCAGATTCCCTTTTCCCTTAATGGGAATCATTAAAGTCAGTCCTCCATCTCCTGAACTCTGGTCATTTACACGTCTGTATCCTCCTCGCTTCTTAAATATTTACTCTTAAAATACAAGCCCGAGTAAAACAGCACCGAGCTTCACCCCACCACTACAGCTCACTTTGCTGTCTTCCTTAATAACTAAAGCATAAGCCACGTGGATAAAATCCCTGCCCTGGAGTGCTGCCCTGAGCATTCCAAGAAGCAGCAGGAAGAACAGAATCCCGAAGAGAGGCACTCCCTCTCCTCTGCCTGAGGCAGGGCATCAGAGATGCTCAACACAGGAGCAACCTCCTCTCCTCTCCCAGCTAATACAGACACTGAGACCATTTAACTCCACAGTTCTTCTAGCAGCAAGTTCCTCAGCTGTCCTGCACACCTGCCATTGCTACAAGATGGAGTAATGTTTTCCAGAGCTACTTTGGGAAGCCAGACACATTCCACTGACTGCCATCTCTTGCCACAGACACAAGTGTTCCTCCCAAAGGCTGAGGTGAAAAAGTCAGAGGTATTTTTCCCCTCTTCAAAACCATTCTCCAACTTCAAAGGCAACAAGACCGACCAATACTAATGCAAATTCTTCTCAGAAGCTGCTGGACACAGTGTGGCTGTGTAATTTTCCCAAAATTTGCAGTTTCCAGACTATTACCTGCACCACAACAAGAATCTCCTTGAACATCAGCAGAGCTTCATAGCCAGGAAAGGACATTTGGAAAGCTATAAAAACACTTCTGGGAAGCAGATTGTTTAAGGCAGCTCAACAGCACAAGACATGGAAGCAAGAGACTCTGATACCAGCAGCTTTCTCCCCGTCTCCCCGGTCCCCCAGTCCCTCCTAGGCCAGAGGTTCCCATACTGGAGAACCCACTCTAGTACACACAGACAGACACACCACTCCACAGCCACATGAACACCAGCCTAGAGGCACTGCTGCTGCTCCCCTCTGGTAACTCTGTGCCTGCAGAGCTGAATTTGGGGACCCACCTCCACAAGAGGCTGGGAAGCACCAACTTCCACACTGGAATTATGTCACCACACCTTTTTTATGTATCTTTGTTGGTAAGACAGAGGAGAATATTTAAATTAAGAAGGAAGATTTAAAACCTCTCCCTCCCTACCATGACCATGCTACCAGCTGTCTCCTCACTGCTGAGCACCAACAACCCTGTGAGAAATAGCACAACCCCGGGATAAACAGCAGGGCTGTATGTCCCTGGCCTGGCAGCCCTGGCTGCTGCACTGTGATGGGGCTATTTCTCATGTGAACTCTAAAGTCACGCTGCTGGAAAATCACAGACATTAAACACTGCCACAGCACCCTGGCAGTAAGGAACACACAGCCCCATCACACCAACTGAGTCCAGTGCAGGGAACACACCACAGCCACATGAACTCCCTCAGTAATTTTATTTTGATACTCTACTTCCTCTCTTAAAATTGCATGTTGCAATACACTGTTCAGTGGCTGCCTCTGTCCAAACCACTGCAACTGCCTTTCAGAGAGAAAAGGGAGTCTAAAATAAGTTATCTCAGGCCAGTTTGTCAGGGAAAAGTTTACAAATCAGGCTCTTGAAGACATGAACAGCGTAAAGTGCATCCAGTAACCACAGGCCCAGAGCAGAAGCCCGGGGCAAGGGCTGGCAGCTCTAAGGCGGTCAGCAGTGACAGCTACACCCCATCACCACACAGGCTCACACTGTTCACCCATCTGCCTGTCCTCAGTCACTGCTATGGCACATGCCAGTAACACACACGGGTGGGGCACACGCAGCACATTAGTTATTACTAAGGAACACTCACCTTTTCAGGAGAAGGGTTTGCTGGCAGCTCAGCAAAAACCAATAGTCAGGACTAAAGAGCCACCCAGGTTGTAAGAAAGGGGAGATTACTTTGTGCCAGCTTTGCTGGAGAGTGGCATGAGGAACACGCCTGCACACGCCGCTGAACCCTCTGCAGCCCTGAGCCCGAGCCAGGCGTTACGTGTGTGACCTGTCCCATCACCCAGCAGGAGCACGGGTACCTCCCCAAGTCACTAAAAGCATTTCAGGAGGTGACTGCTGCTGCTGCTGTGCGTGGTAGCTTGACAAACAGCAACTTGAAACCAAGCCAAACCCAGGCAGGAGAAAAATCTGAGAGCTCAAAGGGGAGGGCTCCCCACCATCTTCCGCAGGCCAGCAAAAGGGAGAGTAAATCCTGCTCCTCACAGGGGCTGAAACCGCACACAGAACTGACAATATTACACCTTACAGAGGCTTATAGATATCTACTAAGCACCTGAAGCGCATTTGGTGCTGCACTCTGATGGCCCTTAAAACTCTTCACCTGGAACCAGGACTAGCTACAGGCCTTGAATAAGTGTTGTAAGAGGGTTTTATTGTTATCAGGTGGAGAGGTAGACTGACAAATAATGCCAGCTGCACACCCAGGCACCTGCCAGCTATCAGGAAAGAACTCAGCCAGGCTTGCAGGACCAAAACACCCTTCTTTTGTATCTAAATCACCTCACAGCATGGCAGGACCCCAGCTCCTGCCACCAGATCTCTGCCCTGGGACATGCCATGACCCTGGACATACTGCTCAGCAGTTCCGACCTCTGGTCATGCAGACAAGCAGGAGGAGCTGCTGAGGATGGATGGACCATCGCACCAGCAGCTGCACAGAGCTGGTGGGCTTCAGTTGCACACAGGAGCTGCTGACTCAGCTGAACCATCCCAGCCTCTGCCAAAGTGCTCAGGACTTGAACTTTGCAGGAATAGCTCTGATAAATTCAATTTCTTTCCATTAGAGACTGACAATTAATCTTTATTAGGAATCATATCTAAACTCCCTGCTATCCCTGCACATGGCCTGCCCAGTGCCTACACACAGAGGGCTCTGTAAAACCCAGTTGCCAGGGCCACACTCAGAGGCACGGAGGAAACACAGCAGGGAAGAGGATGGTAACAACCAGCAGCAGCGCGGAGCAGTTCTCCCAAAGTCTCACAGCAGAAACTAGATCAGATTCATCAGGATCTGATCAGCTGCAGACAGCTCCACCAAAGCCAGCTGAGCTATGCCAGGCATGCTGGGTGCCCTTGGGTCACACTTCCCCACATTTTGTTAAGCACAATTAAGCCAACAGACATTCTATCTGTTTCTGCGATTAACACTTAGAAGTTTCCCACCAGCCCCCACAAAGGGGTGCAACTTTCTCTCTTGCACAGAACTATTTCATTGAATGAGCTGTCAATTTCAAGCCTTGATGCCCCTCTTCGTTGGGAAGCAAAGCTTCTCCCCTGAGCAAACCAGCATCCTAGAAAATTATCTGGCATGGGAGTTTTCCCAACATTTTCTGAGCAAAGTCGAAAGATAAGAAGAGCCAGGAAAAGAGAACAGATACAAAAGAAGGGATGCGGCTACTGCAATAGAAGAAGTCAAAGGAAGCTAATGGGCAATGATAAATTAACCTAAACTTTATGAAAATGGGAAAGAACACATTGGTTTTCTTTGGCCCCAAGTCTGCAAACGTTTTTAGTGGTTTTATGTGCTAAATCCATCAAAATTCTAGTTTTAGTATCAATTTACACAGCAACCAAGAGTCCCAGAAGTCAAGGAATCATCCCTTTGCCACTATGCAGCCAGATGCACCATTTGGAGAGCCCCACCTCCAGGATCACAAAGGATCATGTCACCTGCCAGTCACACGACACAAGATGCTACTGCCTCACAGCAGTCTCCCTGCCAACAGCAGGGATCACACAGGGACCTGTGCTTTGCCAGGGTTAAGGCAAAACTGCAGGAAGCAATATAAAATTTAACAGCCAATCAACACAATGCCCAATTTTCTGCAAGATTTCCAATGCTGGACCATAGGCGGTTGCATCTGCATAACTGGTTCATTTTGCTGCATTAAAGCCACAAACCAGGCATGTGACCATAATGAGGGAGAGATATTTATTTAGATTTCTGCCCAGATAGACCAATTAAAACTGTACGTCTGAAAACACGCGCTTTAAATTGTGCATCCAAGGATCTGCTGTGTTCTGTATTCCGCAGGCAGCTGTCATGTGGCAGTTGTAAATCTGCAGCCATATCTCCATTGGTGTTTATTTTTAACACCACCACTCCTGTCTGCAAGGCTAAGGCAAATAAGAAAACCTGCCTCCTGGAAGTATTCTTAAATATTTCCTTTCTGGTACCATCCAGCAAGCATCTCCTGCCAGCACTCGGGCCAGCTCTCTCCTGTCCCGACAGCTGGAGGGTGCAAAGCAGCAGCAGAAGAGAAGGACAGACCATGGACAACTGACAGGAGATACTGCACCATGGGAAGGAGCCTGCCAGCGCTGCATGTGTGCAGGAGAGGTGAGAGAGAGGTCTCCATGCACGGGCAGACAGCAAACACTGTGCAGGGCTGCAAGAACAGCACCTGCAGCAGCCACGGGCAGCAGCCATCACATACTCCCACTCCCAAAAGCAGAGTGGCTCCAACCCAGAGCCTCATGCACCACGTAGCACTGTCAGCCCCTGACCAGCCATCAGCCCCCAGCCCTCTCTGAGACACCCAGGAACAGACTGTGCATGCAGCAGGGCACTCGCAGACCCGCACGCACCTCACACACCCCCGCTATCTTTTCCATGCATTTTCAGGACAACTCCTTCCCACCATGAGAGGAGCAGACACGGTTCTCCAGGGAAGGAGGGAAGACACAGAGCCATCATGGCCAATAAATCACCCTGTGCATGAAGATAATTCCCCAGTTCAACCCTCCTCCTTCCAATCTCACTCCCCACACAGCGCGTGGGCTCCTTGATTGCTGTACCCGAGGCTGCAGCACCCGAACACAGCAGGTCGGGCAGGGCTCGGCTCCCACACTGCAGCTACTGACAGGCCATCCCCAAACCACCCCAGCCTTTGCTCTACTTCCCAACAGCCGGAGCTAGAGGCTCCAGCAAAACTTTCCTGTAATCAGTCTAAGTAACTTTTTCCCCCTCAGTGTCATTCCAGGTGTCTTGTCAGCTCCTCTAGTCCAGAGGCTTCATGCACCTGAGGCACTGCTGGAACACCATTGTCTCACCCAGCGCTGGCTGACACCTCACAACAGCAGCATCCTGCCCACTTCCAATCCTCTCTGACATCATCTCCAAATGCACTTCCAATGCAGCTTTGCTGGAGTTACTTCCCTTCCATCCATGCTGATATATGCCCTGGAGCTCACATGCAGGGTTTTCCACCTTTCTCCCTTCCATCTTCCTGTCCATGCAATGGGGATGAGCACTGTGCCATGTTCAGATTCTAGACCCATCCTCCATAACACAGCATCACTTCTTCAAATTTTCATCTATTATCATCTTCATATTTAAGCATTTCCGTACCAACCTTTCGGCTGTCGGTCCCCGTTGCCACCACTTCCCCTCTTCTTTATCCCTATTTCTCTTCCATTTTAGTCTTTCTCTGGAGGTTTGGGCATCTGTCTTCACCAGGGTAGCAAGGGATTAGATATGAATAGCGTAATGACTCAATCCTTGAAGAAAATAAACAGGGTATCTGGGATAATGAGGTAGCCTACATTCACTCCTTCAGTCAAGCCAGGAGAGGCCAGACTCTGCACAAAGGGAGCATAAGTGGAGGTGGGTGCTCATGGTCACTGTCACAGCCTCAGAGAAGGTTTAGATGATCACAAACCCTGGCCCATGTTGGGCTGGCACACTCAACACACAACTGAGCACAGAAAAGCTCCGCTCCTTCTGCAGTGCATCCTCAGCTCCCAGCCCTCCTTGGGCACCTACAAATGCGATGACCAACTGCTGTCCTGCCTGCTCAGCCACGTTTGTTTACACTGCTCCTATTTAGTGAAGGAAGTACAGGCTAACCCTAACCCTGCTCTGCACCAATCCCTCCAGAGACAGATGGTTATCCTCCTCCAACAGTTCAGCAAGGTGGGAAGATCAGACCCACCCTGGTTCCCACAGAGAGCGAGTGATGGCTATCAGGTCACAGCTGTGAGCACTGGAGCCCCTGCACCTCACCACAGTCATCCCAAGACCACCCTCATTGTGTAACAGACCCGATATGCCCAGGGATGGAGCTGCCACCTCCTCAAAGGCAGCGGGCGGGCAGCACACACAGGCGCTGGGGTCTGACTCTGTCCACCTCTCCCCAGCTACAGGCACAGTCACACCCTGTCAACACAAAAATCAGCCTTTATTCAGGTGAAAACACAGACCAAGTACCCTATATGAGGAATCAGACATTCCTGGAGGTGTAATTATGCACAGAACAGTATCAAGGAAATTATTACTGGCCCATCAGCAAACTGTCTGCATTACAGCCACCCAAAACGTGATCACTGTGGTGTAATGTAACACCCTCACACACACTCCAACATTAACTGCCTCACATATGGAAACCATGAGGCTACAGAAGCTGGGCCAAGAATCATCATGGCACATGAGTACTCCAGTTACAAACAACAATCAGAAAAAACACTGGAGACATCCACAGCAAAGTTTTTGGAAGAGCTCAGAACCAGTCCTGCCCCCAGTGACCCCTCTGCAACCCGAGCACCCAAGAAGCAGGAATCACCCGGCCCAGGACATCTTTGAGAATAACATGAAACCATGGGACAGTCTCTGGGAACAAATGCAAATCCCCTCCCATAAAACGAACAATACCACAGGCTAAAAGAATATTTCATCTGCTTAACTGCAGGGTGCAATAACATCAATTTGCCCAAATTACACACAAGCAGAAAGGTAATTGGCACAGAGCAGGGTGTGTTGTGACTGTTCCATCACTCTTCGAAGCCAACTACAAAAGACTGAAATGCAAGAAAGTAAACAATGGCACGAAACCAACAGCCAGCCCCTTCCCCAGAATCCCTCCCTCTGGCATCACGCTGCCGCAGTTAGGCAGAGACTTTTCCAAGCGGAGTCTGTGCAGACCAGCCATCACCCAGCTGAGCCGGGATCTGGAGAAAAATGGAAGCTCTGGAGTTTGCACAAGCACAAGTTACTCTGCAGAAAAGCTGGTTTACACTTTTAATTAACCATGTCCTGGACTTAAATATAATGAAGTGGTGAACACATACCCATATGAAACAACCAAGCAAAGGGAGAGTGGAGCTGGTTTTATATAATAGTGGGGGGACTGAAGGAGGCAGTGCAAGGAAAAGGCACAAAGTAAGCAACTGAGAGTATCCTCCGTCTGAAGGTGGGAAAAGGAATTGTCATCAGCTAACAGAATTAGCAATTATTGCAATATGGAGCAGATTTATTAAGTTATCCAAAAACGTCCATTAATACAGTTTGCTACCAACACGAAAATCCCTGGGTGTGCAATAGAGCGAAGGTTACACTGGCTCGTTTCCTTCAGCCTCCAACCTGCTCAGACCTTCCCTGGGCTGCAGAGCTGCCATGTGTCACAGGGTACCAACTTTCCTCCAAAACAAGAATTAACTTGGAGCCTGGGATTCGATGCTCAGTGGTCTCAATAGACAAAACGTCTAATTTTATTCCTCTCCAGCACTCAGAAACGCAGCGTCTGTCGCACAGCTCCGCGCCCCGCACCAGTACCGGCACTTGCATAATAATGACTGCGGGCCTGGAGGCGAGGGGCCGGAGCACGAAGGCGAAGTTCCTTACATAAGGACCGCAGGATCGATGCGCTCCCCACCAGGAGGCCGTGGGCAGCGCTCAGCCCCCACCGCACAGCCCCGGGGCTCCCTTAGCCACCGGTCCCGCTCCCCTGCGCCCCGGGCGGGCACTTCCCGGGTGGGCGCAGGGCGCTGCCCCCGGAGGATAGCCCCGGCCAGCGGCGCTTCGGGAGCTGAACAATCCCTGCCCATCA
>NW_008238347.1:1613075-1620281 GCF_000691975.1 Corvus brachyrhynchos
CCGCCGCCCCCCCGCCGGGAGCGCCCCCTCCGGCCCCATCCGGTCGCCGCTGCGACTGCGCGGGTGCACGGGAGCAGATTTGTCACTTCTTGTTAAAATGAAGGAAAAAAGGAGAAAGTGTTCGTTCCAGCAGAAGCAACATCAGTGCTTAAGGCTCTTTATCAGGGGTTCTAGTTGAGCGGTTGGGAGCCAGTCCATGAAACCTCACACACTTGCCAGCAGCGTATGCAATGGCACATCCGAGCCCTCGGACAGGCAGGATCCACAATCCACTGAGTGGGTCCTCTGTCCGGCCCCGGCTACGCTCCCATCACTGCTCCACACAATGGGTTCTTTTATGGGTGTCTTGTGAGGAGTGAATTCAGGGAGATTTGATGATTCACAGTTACTCTGCCAACTTTAAAAAATAACCCCAGCCCATTACACAAATAATTTACCTAGTGCAAGCAGGCAGCACAGAGAAGCATTCTGCATCTCAGTGGCTGTGGAAGGGCCTGGGAAGGAGGGAGAAAAAGCGAGCCCTTCCAGGAAAGCGCAGCCACTGCAGAATGTGAGGCCCAAGATGAGGGCTGAGCATTGTTACTCCAACTCCAGGTGGACCAAGGTCCTCAGAGCTTCAGGGAAAGCACAAACTGTGCTAGACCCCCGCTGAGCACAGGGAGAGGAAGAGGACAGGGACCACAGGGAAGGCACAGGGACAGCGGCTGTGAGCACAGCTCAGTGTTCTGTGGCAGAGCAGGAGCAGCCAGAGAGCATGTACCAGTCCTTAGGGTGGGTTGTGCAGCATGGGGGAAGCAGGACAACAGGCTGCTCCAGTTCACAGGGTTTGGGGGGCAAACCCCTCTGGGGGATGAGCATGCAGGGCTGGCAGCTGGCAAGGCCTGAAGGGACAGGGACACACACCAGCAATCTGGTGGACCTGCCCTGTGGGATCCTCCTTGTGCCGGTGTGCTGACCTGTGGAGCAGCCAGGGTCCTGAGCCGATGGCTGCAGAAGCTGCAGAACCAGGGGGAGTGGGGCAGCCCGGGCACACCCCAGGAAAACAGCACTGCTCTGCAAACCCTCGATCCAACAACCGAGCACAGGTGAACAGAGGGAGCCAAGTGCAGAGGCAGAACAAGAATGTAAAACTTGACAGGGGAGGGTGCAGCCAGCACAAAAGAGGCAGGAGGAGAGAAGTGGGAAAAGAGGCCATGAGCAATGGGGTGAGCTGGAAGGGTGAAGGATGGACATTGGCTCAGGAGCTTCTTCGCTGGTCTCAGCAAGGATGGTGGGGCAGGAGCAGGGAAACATCAGCAAAGGAGTGTTGACACATCAGCTGAGGAGAGCTGGGGCGTCTGGAGAGACAAACAACAATTCCTGAACTGAGATAAAGGAAAAGAGTGAGAGAGGGGAAACCATTGATTTGGGATGGGGAAGCCAGGAAGCTGTGCCCACTCTGTGCCCAAGGTTGTGTGAAATCTCAGCAGGGCAGGCAGCAGGCTGGCCAGCCACTCTTGCTGTTTTGGGTTCTGCCACTCACTGATACCCTGAATATTTTATGTCATCTGATAATGTCATCTGATCTTTGAAACACAATTTGCCTTGGTCTGGACAGTTTCACAGTGCTGAGAATATTGGGGTGGGGCAATGGAGCCTGCCAGCAGTACAGCACGTTATTGGTTAGGGGGATAGAAGGCGCAAATGGCAGACAACAACGAGTCAAAGTGCTGCATACAAGGAAGTGGCTGGGACATGAACTTATTTCCAATATATTGCTTAGGGCAGGTGAGGAATTTTTGGTGGTGGGCAACATAACAGCTGACGTGGGGAAATGGGAGAGAGATTAAAGCTCTATTAAGCTGCTAGCAGCTGTGGTAAAGGAAAAAAGAAAAATAACACAAATTTGTACAGAACAGGAACATGACAAGGTTTTTTGCTGAGAAGGATTCTGCCCTGAAAATCTGAAAATCTGCTTGGAGGGTAACAGCCCTCCAAGAGGAGCATGTTGATCAGGACTGGGAGCTGATGCCAGGGTATTCAGGTGCAGGCATGAAAACAAGAAAATAGTAGAACATTGTAATTGAAGAAAGGAGAAAATGGGAATGTCTCAGGCACTTTACTGAATCATAATAAATCACCTGTCAGACAAAAGGCTCGAAACCCAAGCCCACTGTGGGGAATCCTCACAATCCTCCCTCATGAACATACTGCTCCCCAGCACAGTTCATGCCGAATGTGTGTCTGCTGCACCAAGAGCATGGGTTTGGGGCTGAATCTTGCTCTACATAAACCCACAGTTTTAGGCAGAACTACTCCAGAAGGGAAGAGGAAGAAAAAGGAGCATCCCGCCAACCTGGTGACAGTCCTGTGGCCGTGGGCTTAGTGGGCTCCAAGGATGACACTGCTGGACTCCTTACACAGGACTTGATGAACCACAAACGTGGCTGCATCCCCTGCCCGGGAATCTGGGAAGGGGCTGGGCTGGGATGCAGTGTGTGACCACCCTTAGCTGTACTTGGAGCAGGGCTGGAAAGGCGACACCAAGGAAGAGTCAAGAGGTATCAAAGAATGATCCTCCAGGAACATCAGGTCTCTGGAGAGGGTGCCACTGGGGTGTGAAAAGATTGGTATACACTGATGGTGTATCATCTCCCAAAACAAGGAAAAGCCAACTTACACAATGACAAGAAAAGTCCAGGGATAACGATGTTGTGTTCCTTCACAGCCAAGAACACTCTGGAGGGACCTCACAGTTCTGAGCTCCCTCTTCACAAAGAAAAAACAAACCAAACTAAACACGGGAAGAGAAGCACAGGCCATTTTATAAAGGATTCATCCTAGTGGCAGTCACTTCTTGCAACACCCACAGGGATTCAGAGAACAAGGACCAGCGTTTCCTGATAACCACCTGTGCCGTAAGACAGATTTTGATTTTCTTGCCAAATTGCTTCAAACCTGTGAGGCCACCTCTGAGGTCAAAGCCGAGTGTCTGAGGGTGTTAAGCATCTTTTCTCAGAGTGGTCCACAATATAGTGGTGAAAGAAAAATCCCAGTCATGAAATGATCCAACAGCGCCAGGGGTTTCTGCTACTCAGATATCATGAAGAATAAAGAAGCAGCAATGGCTGAAGAAAAATAATCCAATCATGAATTAATGATCTTTAATAAATATCAATGTCTAAGATATTTTGTGGAATTTCTACTTGAAACAGCTTCTTAAAAGGAAGGATTACATTATAATTCACTCTGTGACACTTTCAACCCAGAATTTTTTAATGAAGAATGGGACTGGATGAGATTTAATCATAATAAACACTTCAAGCTTGAGGTATAGAGAAGCCAACAGTAACTATGGCAACGTGGTCACTCCAGTAAGGCTAATGCAGATTATTTCCAGGGCAGTAGCCTTGTGTGTGTTCAGGAAGCAGAGGTAATGTTGGCTTAAAGCAATTCCTAAATTAAGGAAAAATTTTTAAGCAGAAAGCTGTCTTGCACTCTTTGTTTCCAGCTTCAAACTGTAAGTGTTTCATGATGTGCTGAACGTACACACAGCAGCCTCAGCCGAGTATTGACATGCTGCTTCCAGAGACACTCATGTGTGTTACCATGAGTTGGGCAGACCCTCTGGTCATGGATTCACAGACTGGTTTGGGTTGGAAGGGACCTTGAGGCTCACCTCAGTCCATCCCCTCCCATGGGCAGGGACACCTTCCACTAGACCAGGTTGCTCCAAGCACTGTCCAGCCTCGCCTTGAATACTTTCAGAGATGGAATATCCATCATACCCACTCTCACACCACTGAAGCTTTGCAAGAGAAGGCTGGAGCCAGGCTGGAGGCCACACTGAGCCACAGATGATACAGACACCAAGCTGTTTGTTGAAACCCTTCACAGCACTGCCGCCAGTTACTCATCCCAGAGTAAGGCAGCTTTGACATTTCCCCAACTCTCCCTTGGTTTTTCTGCCTTCCTGAGATCTCTGAAAGGCAGAATCCCTTGTGCCATACCTTGGGTTGATGGAGTTGGGGAAGGGGGATTGGCCATTGATGTGTGGCTGAACCCTCTGCAGCCTCTCTGGGAAGTTGCTGTAAATCCTTACTTGGTGATGGAAGCTACTCCAGTCCGGGCTTGAGGGTCACCTGGAGGTGTGGCCTCTTCCTCAGGCTCATGAGACCTGCAGTAAACCAGCCAGACTGGGAGAGACTGCCCATGCAGGAGAGCACTCAGCTGCAGCGGAGACATCTGGGGAATAAAATCTGTATGAGCTGGGGCAGCAGCACCCAGCCCTGCTGGCTGTCTCCTCTGTGGGCATGGCATGGCTCTGATACAGCATGCTGGACTGCTGGGGAAAGGCTTCCATATACACGTTTCCCAGTGTAGGAGTAAAGTAGCTGGAGATGCGTAACACGGCAGCTGTTGGTGCTGCGCTACATCACCTTTGTTTTTTGAACCTTACATCTTCTTTCCTGCCAGCAAAGTGCTGTTACCTTGTCATATTAACAGAGAACTACTTCTCACTCTGTTCCCTTTTTTATCTCTGTAGTGAAGTGCAGTTGTAACTTGGCACTGACAGAGCTGTATCGATGGGTCCTGCCTTTGCACCCAAAATAACTGCAGCCAAAGTCAAGTCCTGATTTGCGTATGCAGAAATACATGTTGTTTTTCAGGTAAAGCATCCCAGAAGTTTGCTTTTGATTTTTATTTTGTACAGGTTTCCAACAGCTCAGTTGTAAGTAGAAAGGTATCTTCTGAAAATACATGTGTAGTATCCTTGAAGCCATGAATATTCAGAGAAGAAAAAGAGCATTCTAAAATACACACCCATCTTGATCCCAGCCTTTTTCACTGTTACCATCTTAAGCCCTTGTGATACCATTAGAATTCAGCATTATGCTGGTCAGTAATTCAAGTCCCTGTAAGAAATGGGAATATTTATGTGTGACTAAATGCATGAAGAATTATGATAAACAACTCGGCAAGGCAACAGCAATTCTTCCCAGTAGCCCTAATTCTCCTGTTAAAGGCACTGGAGTCACAAGCTACTCAGAACCTGTTGTAACTGCACGAGGCAATGGCCACACTGCACAGTGCTTATCAGTGGTGAAAAGACTCTTGCAAGCAGTTTCCTGCTGGAGATCTGCTACCTCTGTTTCCTCAGGGAGATTGCCCAGACTCTGTGGTCAAAGCTGCGCTTTCATTTCCCTGCTGCAAGCAGCAGCTTCAGCTGGTGCTTGAGCGGCCACTGCTTTGGGGAGTAGGCACTCAGCATCCACGCCCAGGCTCTTCAGGAAGGACATCCCTGCACAATGCTGGCATTTGCATGTTAATATCCAAGGTGTGCATCTGAAATCCAAGCAGCTGTTTAAGCCTTGCCCATGAGATGGGTTGCAGCCCTTTGCCCTGTACTACGTAAGCCCCCAAAGAAGTGCTTTTGCACACAGCTCTCCAGGAAAAGCAATAGGAGCTGTTTACTCCGTTGGGCTGTTTCCATAGCTTTGATCTTGTGCTAAACCCAAGGTGGCCCAGACTCCTCTTGGGCCCATCCCTCCTGTGCACACCGTGCTGAAACTGAAGCTGCCAGAGCCAGATCGTTAATTATACTCCCACTGATTCAGAGGAAAGCTAAATATGTAATATTTCATGTGAATCAGTCACCCCCCTTTCTCCATATGTTGTTGTTCCTCTCTGCCTCCATTTTCTTCCATTTTCCCCCATTCTCTCCCTCCCCAAGGGTGAGGATTCCCCACCCTGCACTCCTGGGAGCTGCGGCTCCACCATCCAGGATGGTCCCCACCATCTCCTCTTCCACCATACGGGCACAGTTCTCTTCAAGGTTGGGTACACACCTCTGCCATTTGGTGCAGTTGGATTTGCAGTTTGGTTATGACCTGACCCATGCTTTGCTCACATAGGATGGTGCGGTTCTCCCTTGAGTACGTGCTCCCAGGAGTTCATCCCAGTGCCAGGGGCAGTCATGTTTTGTGTCATCTCAGACTAACACCACTGGCCTTTCTTCCCCTCATCCCCGTTCCCTGCAGTGCTGAGCTCCCCAAGCCCTGTCTGGAGCAGCCCTGTTGTATCTGGCACACACAGGTGACAGTCAAACACAAAGTGACAGAGCACTTGCTCCAAGGGCTTGGGGCTGTGACGGTCCCTATGCAGGAGCTCTGGACCTCCAAAGCCAAGGGTCGGGGCTCTGAAGGTGACAGGCCCTCACATCGAGGCAGGTCCTTGTCAGGCTCTGTTCCACCGAACCCAGGGGTTCTGCATGTGCAGATGTGATCCCAGAGATGCAGGTCCGTGGCCTGCTCAGGGTCTGCCCCACAAGAAACACAAACTGTGGGGAGGGAGAACTGAAATGCAGCAGTGCTTTAAAACCAGTTTTAATGTTCCCAAATCCAGATGATCTCTGTTGCAGTTACTCAGATTTTACATTTCTGGTCTGTGCCACCGGCATACGTTGAACTTTGCTGAAACAGTACTTGCCAAGAACTGTTTGTTTCTTTTTAAAGAATATCAAGGCTTTGGGGATTTTGGTACAGAATATGATTTGTGGGTTAAAATACATGATGTTCACATGCAAAAGAAATAAAGCTAAGAAATGCAGTGTTTATAATCACCCACTGAACTTAAATAAATTGATTTAATTGATTTCTGAGGGGAAGGAGGAAAGAGCAAAACAGGAATTCTTGTCACGGGAAGGCATGATTTCCATCTGAAATCTAACACAATTAATGCATCAGGATTCAGTTACCAAAGGCAAAAAAAAGAAGGGAAATCAGGAGTCAATTGAGTTGCTGCAAAATTTAATATCTTGCTGTCATCTTTGTTCTTGGTAGAGAGTTGCTGTAGCAACAGACCAAAAAAAGAACTTGCACAAGAGGAGGAGCTTGCTGCTCTTTTAACAACATCTCTTTACCCTCCCTGAATTACTGTTTATGGCCAATCAGTCGCATGCTGCAGTATCAATGACTATGGACACAAGGCCAGAGCCTGCAGGTACTACACCTGTCACATACACAACAGTGTTCTCAGCTCCTCTCTGCACGTCACATGCAATTCTCTTCTGTAGAACTGAGCCCATTCTTATCACATGCAAGATACATCTATTTGTTGATCCATTTCCATCACTGGGGGCTCTGCAGCCTGCAGATCAGCACTGCGTGGGACTATGCTGCTATAAATAAGAGACAACTTTCCCTAACACTGATTTTCTGGATGATG
>NW_008238347.1:1620335-1625006 GCF_000691975.1 Corvus brachyrhynchos
CTGATGGCACAGTAGCTCAGGAAGGACAGGCCATGGGGTAATGGTGCCAGCAGCCTCAAGCCTGGTCCACAGAGCAGAGCCTCTGGAGCTGCGTGCAGTTGGTCACGCTGAAGCAAAGGAAATGCTCCAGCGTCAGTGGTGGCTGGGCTGTCAGTGTTTTCCAATACTTGGGTCCCTGCTGTTTGTTGTTCCCAATTAATTTAGTCACACATGATTTCCAATTTTCCATCTGCAGTGTGAAACCCACTAACAGCAATTTCAGGCATTTTGGGATCCAGAACTCCTAAGTGCAGGTTAGAAAGCAGGAGGTTTCCTCGTGTGCCCTGTGGAAGGGCCCCTTCACAGCCCAGGAGGACCAGCACCCGCCACAAGCCTGGCCATCATGGCCCGGCCATCATGGCCCTGAACATCCCTGCACCAAAAGAGGGTCCCTGCACATCACAGCATCTCCACCTGATGTGGTGCTTGATTGGATTTGCCAGCAGTGCACAGAACTGAGGATGATCCCCCATTCCTGCCTGTGCTGTTGGGGCCCAGCGTTTCCAGCAGCACCCTGAGCCACTTGGCAGCAGTGAGGGGCAGGAGGGCAGGCATGGGGCCCACGGGGACAGAAACAGGGGCTGATCTGGGACACAAAGGTCTTGCCCACATCCCCATTTCCATGTCTGTAAGTGGAGTTAGCATGCCTGCTTCCTTCTGGGGGTACTTTGATGTCTGCTGATACAAAGGAACATCCCCTTGTGTGCAGGCTGGATGGCCCTGCAGTCTTGCCTCTGTGAAAGAGCACTACCAACCTGTTGCAGAGATTCAGCCTAGTTTGATTTTTTTTAAGTTTCACTCTGTTGCTCCTCTCTGCAGCACCTCCATCTGTCTTGGTATCACCTGTTGCCAGGGAGCCCTCACCGAAGCACACCACATGGGCACCACAGCACTCTGCCCTCACCAAAGCCACCCCTGGTGCCATCACCATGTCTCCAGGGTTGCAGCAAGGGCCCTGCCTGCCTGTGGACCTGCTGAAGCAGTGGCTGGAGCCCTCCTTGCATCCTGCTGGGCATTTTTGCTCAAATTACTCAGGTCTGTTGTACTTGAGGAAAATGATCCAGTACCTGCAGCTGGAGCCAGGGGCAGGGGTGGAGGGGCCCACCCCACACCCTTTGTTCAGTGGCAGCAGCCCCTGCTCAGTTCTGCATTGCCGGGGGCTTCCAGCAGGACAGGGAAGAGGAGAAAAGGAAAAGCCTGGGAAACTGAGCTTGCACTGTGTGCTCACACAAAGCGCTATTGTTTGGTGGCTCAGAGATGCAGTTTAGTAGGGCAGGCTGTCCTCCCCGAGCAGCCCCGGGCAGCACACAGGCCCAAGGGAAGCTGCGTGTGGGGCCTCTGTCTGAACTGACAGCGATTGATGAGGGAAAAGGGGCCAAATGGAAAACACAGCTTTGAGGGAGAATTCAGCCCTCTCATTAGAGCTGAATACAGCTGGCCAAAGGGGCCTTTTCCTGGAGAAGCCCCGGGCTCCAGCCACATTCACAACTTCACTCAAAATTCCAGCATGAAAGTGTTCTTTCCTGAAAGAGTGGAAAGTTATGGAGTGTTTTTAAGTGCCCCTTCAACGGCACAGAGACCCAGTGACCTGGCCTGTGCACCACAGCAGCGCCAAGATACTGAGATTTGATTTTATTATCTGAGGTCTCAGTCACCTGAGTAGCAGCCCACCTGGAGGGATTTTTTAGCTTTTCTTAGGAACTTGGGCTAGGCACACTGAAATGGGTTCAGTGCATTAGCCATGACTGCCCATCCCATGGATTATCTACCATTGGGCACACACAAGAAAACACCAGCAGTTCCACATACAAGTTGCTTCCCAGGCTCTTGGCTTCAGCACTAATTTAGCAGACAGGGATTTTCTGATTTCCTCCACCAACTCAACTGAATGCAAAGTAGGCTGGGATAATCACAGCCATCGGAGCCGAAGGGCTGGTGAGGAGGGGAATGGTCTGTGTGTTCAAGGGCTCCAGGGCCTTTGCCAGGAAACTGCTGAGTCTGCTCCACTGCACCCCGTGGTTTCTTGAGTTTTGTTTCCTCAGACATTGCCTTCTGCTAAGGCCCAAATGACACCCAGCCTCACTTTGGGAGGTGAAGCCAGCCCTTGGTACAAGGCTTAAGTCAGTGCATGTCCTTTTGTACTTTCACGTGGCAAAACCAGGAGAAAACTGCTGATTATTGTTGCTATTACACAGCGAGGCCACACAGTTAACCCCATTGTGATGGATTGGCTTAATAGGCATAAGAGAAGGAGAGGGGAGGGGAGGGGAGTGGCAGTGAATGAAAGAAGAAAAGCGAGGTTGAGGTGAAGGTAAGTAAGTACCCGGCTGCCTGCTCCAAACCTGCTGGCACAGGCCCCATTGGCAGGGGGATGCCGAGTGGCACTGGCACACAACACCCTCATGCAAGGGAGTGAACAGGGTTGCACCAGGGCCTTCACACTCACACAGGGCCCACTTAACACACTGTGCAAATCCTTTCCCTTGGCTGCAGCTCCATGCCTGGAGCAAACCCAGACCTACCTTAACACCTCGGCACCTTCAGCCCCGGGGTGCAGCTGGGAGCAGGAGCCATCAGTCAGGCCAGTCCATGAACACAGAACAGAGAAGACTGGGAAGGTTTTCTGAGAACTCCTTAGCATTCCCCCTTCATTCCTGATGACAAACATTCATATGGAACTGCCTCTGAGAGCTCCTGCCCAGCAAGGAAATGCCTCTGCAGTGCCAAGCCTGGGCCACAACTGGGCATAATCCCCTGCCAACAGACAGCACAGTCCTGGGGTTGCTCCTTCCACCCACCCCTCCACAGCACAGCCTAAACACAGTTTTTCTTCACAATTAAACAAAATTAAAGTTGCTGTTCAGACCCAATAAGGCAGCTGCTTTCAAAAACAACCCTGCAAGAAGGCTGAAACTCCCCACAGCACTAGTGAAGAAAACACAGTTACCAGCAAAGGCCAGGCAATATTAACTATAGCACTTCAGTAACAGCAGCTATTGATTGATCATCCCCAACCGAACCTGTGCACATCCTGGGAAAGCCTGACTGTTCCGCTGCCACTCCCCACTGCTGGCTCAGCAGCTGAAAAACTATATTGGAAAATCCTTGAGGATGACAGCAAGAGGAGCAGCAGATGAAAGCACAGGGAGAGCTGGAGCAGTCAGCACCAGCTGTGTGCCCCACGCTGTCACAGGGACTGACTGCAACAGGGTGGGACTGCACAGACAGTGCTTTAGGGCACCACTGCAGTCTGGATCAAAAGCCACTGGAGCCAATAGATCATCTTCCAGGGATTTCAGCTGGCTTTGGATCAGTTTCAGACACATTTGGAGGAAGGTCTTTGAGACATGAACACAATCCTACAGCCCAGAAGCACTGGGTCTGGCTGAGGAAAAGCCAGGCTCCCTCCTAACAGATCCAGCTGTTTGCAGATGTGGTGTCAGGCCTGCCTGATGTGATCACAACCCTTGCATCACCAGCGCTGCTGTGGGGCTACAGCAAAGCTGCTAAACAAGCACTGAGGCCTGGCAAAGCCCAGGGTCCTTCCTGCTGCCCTAATAAAGCTGCTTTTGGGCTGGAGCAACCAATCCTCCCTCCTCAGCAGAGTCAGGGTTAGTCTGCACCATCAGTGCCAGCTCTGGCCTATAACCTGGGGGCACAGCCCTGCATGCAGCACCTGAAGCCAGGGAGATCTGCTGATGGAGATGTACCTTCCCTGGAGAAGGAAGGCTGTTTAATGGAGCAGCATCAGTCAAACCTTCCTAGAACAGCTGAAGCAGCATAAGCACTTTGCTGACATGAGCTGTGTCAGCACGTCTGGACCTGGCCAAGCCCCTCCTGGATCTGCAGAGGGCTTGGGCCGCATCCACAGCAGTGAGGTGCCCCCGTGGCCAAGCCTCAGGGTGCCACCCTCTGGGAGGGTCACCAGGCCTTGCCTCAGCTCCAGGACAGTGATGCTGCTGCAGCTCACAGGGAATCCTGAACCTTCGCACGCTGCAGCTCTGGCTCAGCCACGGGGCTGCCCTGCGCAGAGTGAGGTCTGGCAGCACTCCCTCCAGTTAGCACCATGGGGACAAAACAGCTGCCTGGGGCAGGCAGGGAAGGTGTATTAAACCATCACAGCAACTCACTGCAAGGCACATCTCAGCCCTGGCCATGCCTGCAGGACACAAAGAGACTCCCAGAGTGAGGCAAGGACAGCAATCCACTTTTATGCCATGTTTTAAAAGCTTTTTTCTTCCCTCTTTGACCAGCATCACTGTGCTTTGGGTTTGACAGTTTGTGTGCACAGTGAATCTAATTTGATTTGTATCCTTTTTGTCTCCCTCTATTTCGCACACTACATTAGGCTTTTGTTCCAAGGCAGTTAAAGCAGATTTGCTGTGTGCTTCGAGCTGCCTTGCAGTGCTGGCAGAGCCTCAGAGCACAGATGAGTGTCACATAACAGATACGCTATCGATAAGGGGGAGGCTTGCACAACAGGAAGGCCCAGAAAACTAGAATTCTCAACAACAGCAGTGAAACCAATTGTGTGTGAGCAGGTCCCTCCATGTGGAGAACTGCACCCTGCAATGACAGCACTGTGGTTGCTGGAGCTGCAGCCACTGGGGGGGATTTGTCAGGGAGGCTCCA
>NW_008238347.1:1625434-1638744 GCF_000691975.1 Corvus brachyrhynchos
AACGGCCGTGTGGTTGGTGGAGCCCCAGCCACTGGGGGGAAATTGTCAGGGAGGCTCCAAGAGCCTCAACAGAAATAGCAGCCCTGCTATTGTTCAGCTACACCCTGATGTTTGATTTCTCCTTCCCCTCTTTTTAAGTTCATGCTGTATTGACTGTGCTGCTCTCACAGCCCTGTGAAATGTGGAGGTGGCGGAGCAGCAGCTGTTCGTGGCCCAAGGTCTGCTCCTGCAGCCCCCCAAGGCACTGCGGGTCTGCCCAGCAGAGCTGTGCATCCAAACTCCGCTGCTGGGATGGGCCAGCTCCTCCTGGACACTCAGTGAGCTGCACGTGAATCCTTCCCTTTAGACAGGATCAGGAATGTCCCAGCATATTCTAAGTATAGCCACGATTGCTTTCCAGAAAAAAAAGCTGCACTAATTTGTGTTGGCACTGATTTGGCACTGGTTTCACATGTGCCAATCATCATGATACATTTTCTTTTCCTCCCCTAATCACTGCAGTAAGAAAAATCTGGTTTACAGTGACAGTGGAATATCCATTAGCTATTATTTAAATGTATACAGATCCATAGATGCTTAAATGTACTTAGATGCAAATGCCTTGAGAAGGAAATGAGGACAAAAGATATTTTGTCAAGACAATAAAAAGTATATTGTTTGAGACAAGCTACTGGTTTAATAATACTAGAAAATATTTTAAAAATTACTGCGGACTTCTAATACCTGTGAGTTTCAGTCTGAAGGAAAAAGCCGACCCTCCTAACATGAGAACAGTGGTGCTGCAAGGAGGGGAAAGCTGAGGCAGAACTGTGGTGATCAGACAGCCAGGGACAGAAGCAAAGCTGAGGAGGCACAGCTTGAGATGAACCTGAGCAAGCCCTGAGTTGGGCTGAGCTGCTGAGCCAGTGGACAGTCACCATGGCTTCATGCTGGGCTTCAGCAACCCATGGTCACAGCACTGCTGCGAGGCTTGCACTGCCCTGCTGCCTCCCAGCCCTCCTCTCCGTCCTCTTTCTCCCGTTGGCACTGTGAGCAGCACAGCACCCAGCTCTCTATGCTGCTCTGGCTGTCACTGAACCTGCCAAAATGGGCTGCAGCTTGTAACTCACGCAAGTTAAAGGATCTCTGACCTGAGAGGTACTGGGGTATGTGCCTAGTGTGGGTCCCTGAGGCACAGACCTCTCAGGAGTACACTGCTCCAGAAGGGAAAATTTCATATCCTGAGGGGTCTCCAAAACACAACTAGGAATGAAGGCGCTGACCTGAAAATACCAAGCAAAAGCTTGAGTCAGTCATCTCCAAAGGCAAAGCAGAAGCACAGCCCACATGTTTGGGGTTTCACCTTCTCAAAGAGCCAGATGGGCCTTTTTATTCATTTCACTGCCAGAAGACAAGGCAGTGACCTTGGCTCCCTGCAGCAGTGACCCTGACTCCCTGCAGTGGTGACTGTGACTCCCTGCAACAGGATTCCAGAGGCTCTGGGTGTGCAGCTCTGCAGAGGTGTGACACCTGTAAGCTCTCACAGCTTCTCTCCAGTGAGGACATGACCCTGCATTATGGGGCTCCCGTTCCAAAGCACTGGCATTGCAGGGATGCAGCTGGATCCAGCAGCTCCCAGATTTGAGGAGCAGAGCAAAACACATGTGTAAAACAGGAACTCAGCTGAACTGTGCCAGCTGTCCGTGTGCCCAGAATTGGTGCAAAACACTGTCAGATCTAACTGGCAACATCAACTGTAATACAAACAACGCAGCCTTCTTGCTCCCAGGGACTCACAGCCAGTACTTGTATGAGAGGCAACACGTTGTGGGGGATTTTAATTTGAAATAAAGGCTGGAACAACCTTTCATTTCAGGTTTTAATTAAGCTCCCCTGCCTCAAAGCTACAGAGAAAAATTCTGAAAAATATAATCCAAGAGCATGGTAAAGTCTCAAATGTCAAAAGCGAGCAAAATCCTGAGCTGCTGTTGTTTTAATTGTAATTTAGTTAGTCCAAAGGACACAGCATAGTTTCCGAGGAAGCTCGTGCTTCTCCAATGCTCACAGTCTGACTTTCTGTAGGACACATCAAATGCCAGCCAAGTTGTAGATATAAGCCTGCATTTCATCTTATCACAAGATGCTGATTTACCTGCATTCAGGATATTATTTTTCCATCCTTTCACTCTCTCAACTCAAAACAGCTACTTGCAGAGCTCTTGTCAGTCTCTGGCTGAAGGCCTGGATCCCCCATTCTTTACAAACCAGTCCCAAACCTCCTGTTCCCAAGCAGTATGACCTGGGCTCCATGAGATCTCCCAGCAGGTTTGCTCATCTCCTTCTCTTTCTGTCTGGGGTTTGGCTAGTTTTTCCCCAGGCAGAAGTGCAGATAGCCCAGAAATATTTACAGAAATTAAGCATTAAGAGCTCCTTCCCTTCTGCTGGACCGAGGGAACCAGTGTTGGACACTGCAGTCCTGCCCAAGCACCATCCGGGCAGTTACTGTCTCCTGTTTCTGTAGCCTTGGCATCCCTCCCGTGTCCTGTTGCACTCCTGCTCTGGGTTCTTCTAAGAGCTGTTTCATTGCCAGTGTTTGACATCTAGCCCTTGGCGTGTGCTTAAGAGGAGGAAATTGAGCTGACACCAGCACCAGAGCCTGCTGCAGCCTCACGGGGAAGCTACTGCATGCGCAGGGAGCTGGGCCAGAGCAGAGGGAGCCCCATTTCCTGAGCAAACCACCCACAAGGTCACTGTTTCATAATCAGCTTGAGCAAGATCATGGGGGAACAGCATGAAACACTCCTGCAAATGCTTCAAAACTGCTACAAAAACTCAGCCCCAACACTGCAAGAGCTTTGCTCTGACATAGTTCGCACTAAACTGAATCCCACTAATCCACAAATGGTTTGCTGTGTGAGTGTGGTTCAGGTTGGAACAGGGGCATGAGTTGTTGCTCCCTGTTCCCTCAACTGTCTCTTCTCATCCAAAACAGCTCCAGCTCACAGCACATCCAAGTCAAAAAAGAAGAACCAGGTCAGCAGAGACAGTGACTGACACCTCCACACTCTACTATGACATGAAACCACTGGGAAATTGCCAGGTAAGGAAAACCAAGAATTTGGGACAACTGGCACCTCCCTAACACTCCCTTCCACCTACTGATTTACCCTGCAAAATAATGCACAACTGATTGAACTGACTGAATACTGTCATCCTCAGGGAGGAGCCACAAACCACATACTGTTGGTCCCCTGGAGGCTGTGTATCACAGGCCTTACACACAACACACCTGACACATCACAAGCAGAGCTGGCTGCCAAGGCCCACCACAGGAGCAATGAACGCACAGAGCTAATGGGTTCAACGCTGTGGAGGGAGTCCCACACCCTCCAACCCAAAATCTTGCAGGTAGGAATTTGGGTGAGTGACTCATGTCAGTGCTAAGTTGGATTCATTCCAACAAAGGGTTATCTTCCCCTCCTATGAAATGAGTTTAAAGATCATCATGTTTCAGAATTCCAAAATTACAAGCCTTGGTTCTCTCACGTCACTGTTTTGCAGCTCAGTTAAATCCCTGTCCCTGCTGAAGGGATTCCCTCCAGGCCAGGGTGAGGCATGCTGGAGGGGCAGGTCTAGAGAGCAGGAGCACCTAGCCAGAGGATTGGCATCCACAGCCCAGGAGACTGATGATCCTCTAATTATTGCCATGGCTGAAGTATTTCATATAAGCCACATCTGATGATAAAAGTCTGCTCCTAGCAGCCATGTAGTCATGGATATAGAACAAACAAGTCACTAAATAGCAGAAAAACAGTGAGAAAATTTAAACCTGGAGTTTTTTCTGGACTCTGCTCTCTGCAGAGTTGCACAATGTTCCCAGTTTTGCTTTAAAATATCTCTGTGATTTAATGCCAAAGAGCTGGGTTTCAAGGGAAGCCTGGATTCCCCGTGGCTGACTTCACAGATTGAGTTCAACACTGTGTAACTTGGAAGGCATCTCCTCTCAGCCTCTGAAAAACCCAGTGCTGCAGAATCTGTTAAGGAATCAGTCAGATATCTGCTCAGACAGAACATTCATCACAACACAGTAATACCCAGAAATTAAACCATAACGTGCAGCGGGTTGTCTCTGGCCCAGAAGAGCATGTAACTGTATGAAGAATTAATACAGATCAGTGGTGCTTCACAAAACCCTGTTGGGGTCTGTGGGTTTAGAATGGAAACTTAATTATCAAATCTGAGTTTTCATCTTACTGACATCATCCTTTTAAAATTACTTAGGATGAAGGTGTAGCACTAAGCAGACACATTATCCAGGATTACTCCTTTTCCTAGCAGAGGAAGGGCTGTCCACTTGCTGCACTATGAACCTTATGCAATTCCCTGTGAGTCCCTGCGTGAGCTGTGCAAGCCCAGAGGCCTGAAGGAGATGCTGGGTTTGGCAGGACAGGTAGCAGGAAATGCAATGCTTGCACATTGTCGCTTCTCACCTTGATGCTCCCTGCACAGCACTTCCAGGAGAGAAGGACCTGCAAGCAGGCACCTTCCCCATGCCAGCACTGATCTCAGACCTGGCTGATAAAAGGTCCCTCAAGCCTTCGGGGCTGGAGGGGAGGGAGAGGAGGGTTTGTGGCAAGGCATGTGTGATGAGTCAAGCCACAGATTCAAGCACAATTGCCAGCATGTTGAACAAACATGGCAGAGAGGGAAGGAGAGAGAATGGGAAAAAAGTCACAGATTTTCCTTCCCTGCTCCAGAAGTTTTCCAGCTGGGCCTGTGGGCAGGTCCCATCTGGCGGGCAGCTCCCGAGCCCATGTTCAGAGGGGCCATGTCCTCCTGCCCTCCCCACAGTGCTCCAGCAGCACCTGTCCCAGGTGCCCGCTCTTGGACACGCTGTCCCCATCCCAGGTACCATCAAGGGCTCAAGAGGAGACAACCAAGGTCTGAATCCTTCCTTTAGGTTTTCAGTTGGTTTCAGCCAGCATTTCCAAAGCCATTACACAAGCGGAGCACAAGCGGAGCACAAGCGGAGCACAGCTGCAGAGCCCTCGTGTTGTCACCACAGCAGTGATAGGAGGGAACAGGAGTCCCACTGCCACAGGCACATTCAAACTCACAACACAAGCAGATTCCAAAATCACTCAGATGTGAGAGGGGTGGTGGTGTTTATAAAAGCAAGATACTACCTTTTTTTATTATTTAAATGATCATTTCCCTATCTATCTTTAAAATGGGGGTGGAGATACTGAACCTTTTTAAGAACATATTCAGAATTTTTCAGGAGCCTGGCAGCAGCCCCAAAGCCAGCTAAAGCTCTGCCCAGTTCCTTTTGTCACTGTGTCTAGATGCAAACCAGAAATTCCTTGCAGTGTTGCCATTTTGACTTCTCAGATCCTCACGTCTTTTTTCTTCCTCCTCACATTCCCAAGCCAGGGGGAGGCACAGAAACCATTTTCCACTTCTTACTCTCTTCCCATTGTCCTTTCATGTGCAGCAGTCAAGTATTCTCTCCACATAATAATTTATTTTAGAAGAAGAGTGAGGCACAGGTGGAAGGATCACCTGAATTATGAAACTGCTTTCACTAGCCTTGATGTACAAACACCTTGAAAAATTATTTGTAAAGATGACTTTTGTCACACAGCGATCTCAGACAAATGGGATGCTGAGTTAACGTAGATGGGATGTGACTCTCAAGTAAGTCCTTCCACTGCATGCTATTCTCACCTAGTTCTGTTCTCTCTCTCACACAACTGCAGCACTCAGACCTCTCACTGTCCAGGTGATACTTTCTTTTGAAATGTACTTTTTAAATGAGATTTCAGATTTGTGCATGCTTATGCTTCTAGAGGTGAAATTAACCCTGAAAGCCATGAACTCAGTTCACTGGACTGAATTAAGTCCTTACCACACCCCAGTAAGCGGCACAGATGGATGTAGATAGATCTTGCACTGCACATGCTAGAGCTAGTTTCTGCCTATTGTTACACAGCGTCACAGAAAATACCTAAGATTAAGTCACTTCATTTAGGGAAACCCCCTTCCAGAGTGACTCACATGGAGACAGTTTCCTGTCCACACACTCCCCCACTCCCTCGACAGGCGCTCTGAGCAGCTCTCCCGCTTTGAAATCCCAAGCACAGGGATAGGATTCCAAAAGTGCATTTTTTTGCAGAATAGACTTTAAGGAGGTGATCAAACCGTTTGTTTCACGTGGTAAGAAACAGTGCAGGCTTCCCACTTAAAAGCATGTTTAATAGAAATGAGCTTTTACTAGTAGATCAGACTTTTTTAAATAAAACCCAAAACCCCAGGCTCCCCAAAAATGTCTTTTTAAGTGTGTGTGTGCCAGTCTTCTTTCAAATATTCCCAACAGAAGGATTTCCCTTCAGTAACATAACTTAAATCTTCTCTGCAGGACATATTTGAAGAAATTAGCTGACAATTCAGCTGAGCTGTCCGCAGCCATATCCAGCTGCAATGCCCATACAGGTTATATGCAGGCTAAGAAAATTCCCAACAGAGTCATTGGCACAAAGGTCACTCCAATTTCTGCCAAGCTTCTGCTGTTTAGGGAGTTGGGATTTCCCAGTACATCCAGCAGAGCCTCCCTGCACCATACAAGCTGCTGTGCACAGGACACAGTGATGTTCATGCCCAGACACACAGCACCTCACATATCACTGTGGTCTGTTAAGCACTACAATAATTCTGCTGCTCCTCCCACAGCAATGACTAACGATTAGCTGGAAATAACTGACTAGCCAGGAACAAAGGTCTGAACAGCAGCTCTTGTGTACAGGCAATCTCACTGACAGGTGCTGGTTACGCTGGCTTGGAATGAAAGAGGTTACAGCACTTGTGTGCCACTGCTTGGAACACAGAACCCAGGTTCTAGAGAAAAGGGCCTGAAACTGATTTTTTCTCCCTCAAAATATCAGCAATAGCAGGAGTGCTGAGCACTTAATGCATCCTCTGAACATGTGGTTTAACACGACAGATGTTGGGCCAACAGCGAGAGGAGTGACAGATCCTCCAGTCCCCAGAGCAGGGTCACACAGAGGTTAACGGAGGTAAATTAACTGAACTCTTTTGATACTGCAATACACTATGCATCTTGTACATTCCATCCTAGAAAATAATTAAATAGACTTCATAAGAGGGGGAGTTTTTTGGGTGTGGAGGAGAGACTTTATAATTCCATTAGCCTCTGTTCTGGCCCCTAAGTGATACTTGGCACGTCTGTTAATATGCAAAAGCTTCAATTTGCTCACTGATAAATTAGCTGTTAGGAAAACAAAGCTTCAGATCAAAGACATTAGTAAAACACAGCTGCAGACTCTGAAAATGCTTAGCAGTGCCCGTGGTAGCTTCGCAAGGCTGTACATTCTTAGCACCAGTGGCCTTTTGGACTCAGGTAGGAGCTAATCAGGTGTAACAGAAAAATACAACGATGCACATTGCAGGGCCACCATGAGATTATATATTCCCCTCCCCTTCTGAATTGTGTTTCCAGATCTGTTAAAAAAGACTGTAGGGTTTATTAGTTTTCCATTCCTTAAATCTCATGACAGCTCTACCAGCACTGTGAGCAATCCCAGTGTCCTGGCTGCCAAAGCAGATTCAAGACCATAAAGTTCTATCTCTGGCTGGAAGAGGAAGAAATCCTGAACTGTGCAACCTCTTCCCTTCCCCACACAGGCCACTGAGGCAGCACAAAGGACTAGACCCCATTAGCCCTGTCTGACTGCAGTTCACACCACAGGCTGTCTACCCACACTTCATTCAGACCTTGCCAGCACCAGTTGAGGTTAAAATCCCATGAAAAATCCTGAATTGTAAACTACTTAATCTTTGCCTGATTTTTTGTTTAATTATGTGTGTAGGAATCGTCTCTTTACTAAGTTGTCTCAAAGTAAACTTGAGTGTCGGGTCAGAAGCAGATGCTGTAGGTTAAAAGGTGATCTGAACAATTCCCCACACTAACCCTCACTCCTGTAGTAAATCCCTGGCAACCTTCTGAGTAGCAGTGAGGAAGCACAAGAGTAGCACAAGAGGAAGTAACTCCAGTACCAGAGAGGATGCAGCTGGAATACCACTGAGGAAGAAGTGGTATAGCCTTGCCCACAGTCCCCTGAAAGCAGAACCTTCTTCAAGAGGTCATAGGAGGGAAGAGCCTGGCACCATCACACGCATCTTTCCCTGATAAGCTTTCTATACTGCTCACAGCATTTTTACTTTGGAAGGGCAAATTTTTGATTTCAGTCCGCTGTGCACATATTGCAATACAAAACGATATTTTTAAAAGCAACCTCTGGAACCAGGAAGCAGTCCCTTGGGGCATCAAACATGGCTTCAAGACAACATTCTTGAAGTCTCAAACTCTACTCTGTATTTCTGAAAATTTCCTCTCTGAGGTCAGTGGTTACAAGGCCTCTGAGATGGATTTGGCATTGATAGATATCAAATTTACCTTCTCCAAATTCTTCTAAATTCTTGTACTTGTGCATTACTGAGCCCATAAACCATAGCCAGAGCAGCTCAGCTCCTTCTTCAGGTCACAGGTTTTGGCAGGACTGCTTATGGTAGGAAGAAAGGAAAAACGTTTAGGAAGCAGAATTCAATGTTTGACATTAACTTTGAAGAAAAGAAATTACCTTGGAACCACTGATCAAACCCCATCTTATTTCTGAGATTCCCTAACTGGTATTGTTTCACTTTCCATTCCCAACAAAACAAGCCCGATCCAATTAAATCCAGTCCTATTACCATCTACTATCATTTTCCTCAAGGGAAGCAGGAAGTATCCTTCCTCCTATCAGAACTGACCTTTAACAGCCACGCACCCAGTGTGGCCATTCAGTGCAACCCATGTGCCAGGCCCATGTCCAGCCCCACCCTCATTCTCTGCAGCACATGTTTCCATGAAGGCAGAGCTGTGTGATCTCTGATATGAGAGCTCAGACAGCTCACCAGAGGAGGGTGCTTTAAGAATGTAGGGAGAGATGTAAAAAGAGCCAAAGACTACAATTTCTTGAGTCTCTTCTCGACTCACACTGAGCCCAGGATAACCTTGAGGTGAGCCTCAAGTATATCTAGTGAAGGCAAGGTGGTTATCCCAGAAATACTCACTTCCTACCTTCATATGTATTTCAAAAGAACTGTGACTAAATAGGCAGAATATGGAAAGCCACTCATTCCTACACAAGTGTGTGATTTTCTTCAGATCCACAAGAAAATGTGGTTTTGCTGTCCATGAATTTGGATCTAAAATGTTCTGTCACCACAACCAAGAGCTAATCCTGCCCTGTCCTGCAGTGTAGCATGCTAGTACAAGGACAGAAAGGCAGCTGGGAAATGTTACATATTTGTGACTTGCCAGAAACTAAAAAAGGCTCGTGCAGTGCTGAGCCAAAGGGAAAAGCCCAAGCAGGACAGACTTGTACTGAATCCAGGTGGGAGCCACAGAGCTACCACCACAGCACAGACTGGAGGCAGCAGCGTGGTGCAGCAGGCTGCTGCTTCAGGGTACAAAAAAGTCATTTGCAGTTGCCTGGCAGTTCACAGAAAAACCAGCATGCTGACTGTTCTCAGAGTCCCGATGCTACCTGAAGTCAGGACTGCTGATCCATTCATGCTTTCCCCCCTCACGGTCTGAATTGGCAGCATCGCTGTGGTTCCTTCTCAGCCATTCCAAAGCAGCACTTCCAGGATGGCTGAAATGCTTCCTTCTATCTAAGGACATTTCAGGTAATCAACTCTGTTTGCCCTGAGGTTTAACTCATAAAGTCTCCACAAACCACCTCAAACAAATGAGTGAATATAAGAGTTTCTCTCCTAATGAAGTAAGTGCAGGATGTCTTGAATGGAGGACACTTGCTTTTTCCACCTGGCACTCTGGGCTTTCTGCTGGCAGGACCCTGAACACCCTGACAGCCTCATCCTTCCCATCAGCCTGCAAGACATGATGGCACTTGGGAACAGGGGAACCCAGAGCCCAGGGAAACTGTGAAACACCCAGATCATTCCACTGGACCCAACACTGTGCTGGTGGGATGCTGCTGCTGTGGCCTAAAGCCTGGATGGTCTTTGGATGAGGGACATCAGAGAGGCCCTGGCTGCACATCATTGATGCAGACAGGCTGCTGCTGTCAGCACCAACACATCTGGAATGACATGTGGCAGCTCACATGGGACTCTGCTATGCTGCTGCCAAGGATTTGGAGTAGTCATGATATTTAATTTGGATTGTGATCCATTTCCGTCCAAAGTAAAAGTTGAGATGGCCTGAAGCAAAATCCAGACACTGAAAAAGATCAACTGTCTCACTTAAAATGTTTTCTTCAATGTAGGTTTCTTAGGATGACATATCCTGGATATGAGATCTTCCTATCCTCCAGCTTTTCCATGATGGCCTTGCATGTTTAGGGATCTCAGCACTCCTTAACGCTTTAAAAACCTGGGCTGCTGCAAGGAGCACCACTTGTGTTTTTCTGCTCCTGAAGCCCAGGCTCCTCTGTAGGTATGTCCCAGGAAGCACAGCCTTTGCATCTGAGTGCTGAAAGGCTGATTTGGAAGAAAATGTATTTCCTTGCTCCAAGAACTTTAACCCTTGCAAACTCAAGTGCTGGGTGAAATTTATACAACACATGCCTAGGCGTCACTGCAAGACAAACCAGATCAGTTCACATCAAATTCATTCTGCAGCTCTGAAATGAACTCAAACCAAGTGTTTTTTCCAGGCAAGGCAGGTGCAGGCATAACTTGGCACTTCAGTATTGGAAATTCTATTCTGTAAATTCGTTTGCACCCTAACAAATTAATTAAACTAATCCAATAAGTTAATTTCAGTTATCCTGGTAAAAATTAAGCAAGGCGTTGGAACACCTCTCACTGTTTTCATGAAACTCAGAGTTGTAAGGTGATGTGTGTGCACTGAGTTTCTTGCTGATGAGGCTCCCTCAGCAGTTTCCATTTCACAGATATCACAGGTGACAAGCTCGGTCCCTGGGCACAGGTGTATGACCAGTACAGCAGGGCTGACCAGTCTGACATTTTCAGCACACCTCTCACATTCTGTAGAATGAGCTGCTCATCCTCTGTGGCCTTATCACTGCTCTGATCGCCCAGAGTAGCTCTGCAGCCACCCACACTGCACACCACCACCACACTGCAGCTCTGCTGCACGCCCAGCACACGTTGCTAATTGTGGTTTATTTGTTCCTGTGCAAAATCTGCTGGGGACAGGAAAGGCAGGACAGTCCCATTAACCAAACACCTCCAGCAACAAGGGTTTGACACACAGTTCCTCACTTAGACTTGTGAACTCTTTGTCATGTCTTATCACCCACCAGCCTCAGTTCACAGCTCTTGTGACTAAGGCATTGGGCTCACCAGAGCTGCTACAAACACTGACTAATTCTTCCCCATCCAGTAACCGTTAAACAGCCAGTTCACTTCTCTCCTAATCTCTCAGTGTCAAAATAACATTTCCTTATCCTTCAGCTGTAGATTCCCAAACACCATACTATATTATCTTTCTCACACACATGAAAATAGTAAAACTTAAGAAAAATTAGGTAACGAGATTTGACATTGGGAAGAAATTTTTTCCTGTGAGGGTGGTGAGGCCACCAGGCTGCCCAGAGAAGCTGTGGCTGCTGCACCCCTGGAAGTGTTCAAGGCCAGGTTGGATGGGGCTTGGAGAAACCTGGTCTGGTCCTAATTACAGGATAAGTTGTTGGTTTTAATAAGTTAAGTGTACGGCAAATATTCTTTAGTTGTGTGCCAATACTGTGAGACAAATAATGATGATTCCAGGATAATATTAGGACCCCTTGGTTAGCTGGACAATTGCTATTTCCATCATTCCATTGACAACCCTGAGGAGCAGAGTTGTGCAGAAACACCCAGCATCCTCTGGGATCCAGCGTGCTATTGATACAGATTCCAAATGGACAGACGTGGAGCACCTTCCAGACAAGTGGACAGCAATGCTCCTCCTCAGGTGTGCACTAAGCCAGCCACGAAAACAATGCTGCCAGCTAATCAGGAACTGCTATTCCCTGTAAACAGGGCTCCCAGACATGCCCAACAGGCACCTGCTCACTTTAACTGAATGCTGGTGATCCTGGGAGCCAGTCTGGTTCCTTGGCTCTAGGAAGGAGTTCATAATGGACACACAACACTGCTCTGGTTTGGTCATGAAGACAGTTGTCGTATTTTCCCTCCTTTCAAAACACAGGTAGGAGAGCTGCTACAAGACCTGTCATCAACCAGAAACTGTTCTCCAAGTGGTGCCTGGACAGATTCCAAGAGCTGCAGCAGAGCGAGCTGATCCCCGCTTCTCACCTTTCAGTGTGAGGCCAGCTGGGAAGGTCAGAGCTGCTGGTGCTAGGCCAGACACATGGAGTTCATTTAAGTGTCTGGCAAACAACTTCACCAAAAGATGCTGAAAATTCTTCTAAAGTAGCTCAGCAATCTGAGCTTGTTGTCCCACTTGAACCACAAAGTTCTGCCTTGCTATAGGTGTTGCTGCAGGATAAAGCTGAGCAAAATCTGTGACTACCTCTGCTTTAGCTTATTTTTAAATTCTCATTGAAGCCATTTCACAAACTTTCTCCAGCATGTTTATGACCCAAATTACACGGGTTTCATAGTATATTTTCAGACTTGAATCACAAGTCAACCCACACCTTCCCTCATCCTTCTCATCTGAAAGCAAAGCAATGCTTCAGAAGGTTCAATGGCAGGAGCAGCACCTCAGGCCTCCTGTTCAACATGAAATGTGACAGCAGAACAGAACACACATGGGGAAATGAACACAAACAGTGCTGCTGACAGTACATGCTGCACCTGCAGAGGTAGAAGCTGCAGGGACAAGTTGTGCTTACATTTATCAATCCAGTGCTGGGTGTAAAGACTCCAGGACCTGAAATGAGGAGGGAAAATAGTGCCTATTCAGCTTCATGCAGCTCACACTTGGTCATGGTGACAGGGGCATGGCCATGGCAGATAGCTAAGAGTGGCCTCTCTTTCTGTCTCTCCTGAAAAAAACATTTAGCCACTAAATTTTTCTTTAAAAAATAATTCTAATTCTGGAAACACACCAAAGAAAACAGCCGAACCATCGAGACAACTGAGTAACAAGGAACGAAAAGAGAAATGGCCCCCCTACGGTTTACCACCCACGGCACTGGGGTTATGGCAGCACCGGCGGCTATGTGGGTGCTCAAGGGCCAGAAGCCCCGCAGCCCAGCTCTGGAGCTCAGCGCCGGGAGCCGAGGAGGGGCTGCGGGGATACCCACACTCCCGGAGGGCTGGGCTTGGAG
>NW_008238347.1:1639387-1646133 GCF_000691975.1 Corvus brachyrhynchos
CCCGCTCCCCCCTCCGCCCTGGGCGGGGCTGGTTCGGTGCGTCCCAGCCCCTCCGAGCGGGGCGCTTCGGTCTCGGAGGCCTCCGGTACGGACAGCGTTCCGCACCCGGCCACGGCCGGCCTGGGTGCAGCAGCTGTATCCGCCTTTATTGGGGTTTGGAGGGAGATGAAATAGATGGGGACGTTAAACCAGTGCGAAGATGTAAACTGGTAACTCCCGTGGGGCCTAAAGGTGGAAAACTGTAGTCTCTGAAACGACATAAGATGGCAAAATTCTAACGACAGTAAACACAGTCCCTACAGCACACGGTTAGTAATGTGTCGCCGTGCGTTTTCATCTCTTCTAGGTCCATCGTCTGAGGTCAGTGGATAATTTATTTGTTGTTGTTCAGGAGTTCAAAGACTATCAGTTTAATGAAAATAAGGTGAGTTACTCTTCATTTTTCAGTCAGTTCTGGGATTTGGAGTGTTGTTCGGGGTTTTAAATTTAAGACTAATATCAAAGTATTCTGTTTGCTTAACAAGTTTTTCATTTGTGATATTATTCCAGTTCTCTTTTTCTGGCTTGTAGATGGAAGTGTGGCCATGTCGTTTAACATAATTTCTACAGTTAAATACTTTGCATTGGCAGAATCTGGGATAAGAGCTGATGCCATGTTTGTAGGTCACAGGTGTAGGACAGTGAAGTGTCACTTTGGTCACTTAATATGGCGTTGTCTGTTTTACAAGATAAATTATGAAGTCCTGTGGGTCTGGTGATTTTCAGTGTAATTCTGTTTAGTTGTGGCATAAACAGACAAAAACCTGTAAGCTTTGCTTAAACATGTAGTGGATTAATGTTTAATAAACTACTTTGAGAGACCTAAAAACAAAGGATAATTTTTTAAAGTATGGAATGACTTCAAAGCACAACTTTTCCTGTCTGTTAAAGGAAGATGCTCTAAAGGATTTGGAAGATTTGGTTAGAAAGCTGCCCTGGACCGATCCATTGAAAGTTTGGGAGTTGAACAACAGCTTGAAAAAGAAAAAGACAAAACGCAAAAAACACAATCTGCAGAGTCCTGCAAGCAGAGAGAAGCTGAATGATGGTGGAGAAGAGGGAGGAGCAGACCAAAATAACACGAATGACCAGGAGGACTGTGCCCAAAACCCTGTGGCTGTGGAACCCACTGGTGGCCAGAATACAGAGAAGCCCCAAGGAGTGACATCCAGAAACGGGGTGGAGGAGGAGGAAGATAACAAGCAATCAGATGTGAAAGTTGAAGTGCAGGCGAGTTCTGAGAGTGGGACCAAGGCTGGTGACAGTCAGACAAGTGAAGGAGAGGCGAAGGTGCTGAGGTTCCGAGTGACGTGCAACAGAGCTGGAGACAAGCACAGCTTCACATCGAATGAGGCCGCAAGAGACTTCGGCGGAGCTGTGCAAGAGCACTTCCAGTGGAAAGCTGACATGACTAATTTTGATGTGGAGGTATAGTGGCATGCCTTACCTAAGTTTCTGCTGTACAAATTTTTAGTTCTTATTTCTGATGCTTAGAGAACCCCAAACTGCCTTCCAGAGACTCTGGAACTGAAAGCTGGTAATGCTGAAATTGGCCTTTTCTGAAGCATTCATTTCCCTGGCACATTATGTGTGTCCTCTGATCGAAGCACTTGCCTTGCTTTCAGCTTTAGTAAATCCTCTAATGCATTGTTTAATACCCATCTAAGTTACCAGGAAATGCTCCATATGGAAGCTGGTTTGGGGGTAAAGGGGACAAAAAGAATTAACAATAACTGTCTGGTGTTTATTTCCTGTCAGGAGAGAGCAGAGGCTGGGAAAATACAACTGGCACCCCTGGCTTGTCGGTGGTGAGGAACCACCGTTTTTGAGGGGCAGAAAGACTTGAGTTTTTCTTGCTGGTTTACTAAGGGCTGGCCACTGTCCTGGAGTGAGATTTCACCTTGCTAGTTAATGTAGTCCCCACCACAAATACGATTTTTATTGCTGCTTTGCAGATGCTTCACTGTGTCTTGCAGGAGTTACCAGGCTTCTCCCCCAGACTTACAAACCAAATCCTTTAAGAAGCCAGTGCAATGGTTATAGCACTTTGAGAAGTCTTGTGCAACAGATTCAGTGTGAATGAGAGACTGTGAATGCTCTCCTGAATTCTGTCCTATTGAAATGGTGCTTTGCTTTACTTCCATGAAGAAAAGCTTTTTTATACATCATTCCTGGATTTTAAATTACCATCTAAGATTCCTGTAAGTATTTACCAGGCATTCTGTGGAAAGCTTCTGTTACTCCTGAAATTCACTTCAAGTTTTTTCTTTAGGTTCTTCTGAATATTCACAGCAATGAAGTCGTGGTGGGGATTGCATTAACTGAAGAGAGTCTCCACAGACGGAACATCACACACTTTGGACCCACAACGCTGCGTTCAACTCTGGCTTACGGCATGCTCAGGTCAGGGCAGTTGTGTTGTATTATGCTCGGTTAACAAGTTATTTTGTTTCAGAAATTAAACCTTTTATCTCCCCCACTGCTTCCTCAGAAACTATTTCTGTTAATTCTTAAAGAAAAATAAATTAAAAAAACCTGGAGTTGCTGACACCACATGCCTTGTAATACCAGTGGGTGTTTCCCAGCCAAGGAAAGTAAACATTTGCTGTATTAGCCAAGTTTCAAAATAGTGTATCACATTCTTGAAAGACTATTACTGCATTGCTGGTTATAAAATAGTGATTAACTAGTGGCAAAAATAATCACATGAAGGTTTTTGTTAGAAGGGTAGAATCAGAGTGATTAAAATAGTACGCTTTCCCTTCTTTACAGAAATTCAGGTTTTTAAGACATTTCTCACCATATCTTTTCTTCTGTTCCTCAGACTCTGTGATCCCCAGCCCACAGATATCATAGTTGATCCCATGTGTGGTACAGGTGCGATACCAATAGAGGTGATTCTTCCTTGATTTTTTTAAACTTAATGAAACTTGTCTATATCTGCAGCTGAATAATATGTATAAGTCTGCTTGGTAATGACTGAATTTTAAGCTCCAATCTCACCAATTTTTGAACAGATACAAATACACTTTTTGCAAATTACCTCATTTTCCTTCCCTAGAACATAGCAGGAAGAAGCTAAATCCAAAAGTATTTTGAGCTTTAAAGGTGCATAATACAGCTGTCTGTTACAGAATTCTAAATTCCCTGCCATGCACTTGCAGTCACTTTATTGTATTCTGTCATGTTTGAGAAATTATTCTGGGGTTTTTTTCATTCAAGCAACGTTGATGCTAATGTTGCTTATTACCATTTTCCCCCCAGGGAGCTGCAGAATGGCCCTACTGCTACCACATTGCAGGGGATAACAGCCCTCAGGCAGTGAAGAGAGCAGCAAACAACATCTGCTCCTTACTGAGGAAAAACGAGAGTAAGGACAGGTGAGAAGAGCATGAGGGATTTTCCTTTCCTGCAGTGTTGTATGCACAGAAATCCACTTTGCAATGATGCATTTGAGTGTCTGATTCATATTTGCTAGTTGATTTTGTTGCCAACGTTCTAGACCTCCCCAGTGTAAAAACCTGAGTGCTCATGTCTCAGGTAACTGCCTTTGCTCTTGCAGCAGCACTGCCCTGGGCGTTCCCTTGGACATCATCCAGTGGGACATCTGCAACCTTCCTCTGCGGACGGGCTCCGTGGACATCGTAGTGACAGACATGCCCTTCGGGAAGAGGTGAGATGTGCTGGGCAGGTGCTGCGCCTCACTGCCGTGGCTGCATGCACTGTCCTGGTCCAGGGCTGGGCTGCTCCCCAGTTAGGTACTTAAATGGGCCCGGTTGGGAAGGAGTTATGAACCCTATGTTAAAAATGAAGCTTGAAAGTAACAGTAACTGGGGTCCTGAATGAGCAGATTGATGTCTGGGAGACCAACACTGAACTGGTGTCGGTGATCACAATGGGGATCTGAATGTATCTTGCAGGATAGGGTCGAAGAAGAAGAACTGGGATCTCTACCCAGCTTGCCTGATGGAGATGGGCCGGATCTGCACCCCAGGGACGGGCAGGGCTGTGCTACTTACCCAGGACAAGAAATGCTTTGCCAAGGTTTGTTCTGTGAGAGAAAATCAAACCTATTTACACTTGAAAATACATTGAGGGAAAAATTGTAAGCCATCATCATTACAAAAGATACTCCACTTATAGAGCAATAATTAGTAACACTTAAATGCAGTTTTGGACCTGAAAAGTCCCTTAATGTTGTCATCAGAGGGGTTAAAGAATAATAAAAAAATAATGTTATTGTCTTAACAGCATTCTTGGGCTGGTTTTGGCTTGCAGGCCTTGTCCCGCGTGGGACACATCTGGCGCAGAGCTCAGACCGTGTGGGTGAATGTGGGGGGACTCCATGCTGCAGTGTATCTGCTGAGGCGCACGTGGGAGAGAGCAGAAGAGAGAAGATCCTTCTGGTAAACTGTGTGGAAGAAGATGAGACACCTCCAGACTTTGTTGAATAGCCATCTGGTAAAGCAGACACCTGAGAGCATAGGTCTGTCAGTTTCAAAACCAAACAACCTATGCAGAAATTGTCACACAATTAAACCAGGGATCAACTTGAGAGCTACCAGTTCTACTGTGTGTTCTGAAACCTTACTATCTAAATCACCTCCCTGCCACCCAAACTGAAATCGGTTAGTGGAATTAGTAATTCTTTCCCTGGCCTGAATCTTCTCTTGTATTTTTCAGTTAAATGTTTATTTCTTCTGCTTACAGTAGAAAACATGTTGAAGCAGCTCTGGGGGTAACAGTAATTTATTTACCGAGCTGTATCTTCAAATAACTAACAGTACTACTAAGACTTTCACCGTAAAGGGTTCAGAGGTAGTATCCATAATGTAGTTTTCTAATTTATATCATTGCGCAAATGTAAACTAATAATAAACCAGTATCTGGTTTTTGTGGTCTGATAAGCAAATTCCAGTTGGCAGACAGTATGCTGTGCTGCTGATTCTCTTGCCTGTTACCTCACCTTAGTGCAAATTACTAGTAAATGTCTAATCCATATTATAGTGTTCCATTGCCATGGGTGAGGGAGTAACACACAGCCTTAGAATACAGTCTGTGGTTACTATTTGAGGACAGATTCTTTTAGCAGTTGTATTAAAAAGTTCATGGTTTTGGGGTCTACCATGGGCACATCAAGGTGGCAATTTGAGTTTCTTGGGTGATTTAACTACCGCAGTTACGCTGCCACAGTATTCACAAAAATATTGTTGCAAATTTTTTTTTTTCTTCTGTGACCATACTGTGATTTCTCAAGCCTCTTACTCTGCTCATCAGAGGCTGAAAACACATTGCCAGTTTGCCCTTTTTATTACAGTGTGTTCATGCTAAGTATGTGTAACTGTTCAGAGGTGAATTGACAAGTATTAAAGTTTTAGAAGTTTTGCATAAAGAGATGAGTCTTAATTGTGTTCTTTTTCTGGTTCGTGTTCAGATTGAAGAATGTGGGAAGATGAGGCACAGTGATGTCTGTATAGCTCTGCTCTCTTACTAATGTAAATTTGTGCTCTGAGTTTGTACGGTTTGAAGCAGTTGCTGTTAAAGCTTGCAATTCTCTTTTCATGGAAGATTCACACCAGACACTGAGGAATAGTGGCTTTTTTTCAGTTAAGGCGATCAGCCTCACTGTTTATATGCCATGTGATCCCATAGTGCTGCTCACAGCTTCTTTACAGTATCAGGATATGAGCTACGTTCTAGGATGTGAATTTACTATTTTCTTCTCATAGAAGGAGCACAGGGGAAGTGACTCATTTTGCGCAAGGGCCAGCAAACAAGCATGGCCAGCAGTTCTAATACCTCTGCCTGTATTGGGAAAGGTGTAACTGACTGGTGATGGTTTCTCTTGCATCATTCTCTACCAATTTATACACTTCTCCCTCGCAGGCTGCTAGAGGGACAGAAATTAGGAAATGATCCCTCCTCTAAGTATTGTTGGAGAATACTGAGTATTCTAAAAGAAAAAGCTGGTGAAAGGTGTTGAGACATACAAGGAAAATGCACTGTTGTTATGCTTTTAGTACTGTAATTTGCAGTCACTGTGGAGAAAAAGACACTTAAACTGCCTTCACATACTTCATTACTGCCCAGGGTGGAGGAGTTAGAAAGAGTTGATATTTAAGGTCCCTTCCAACTCAACCCATTCTGTGATTCTGTGTTTGGAGGGATATCTGTTATCACACACTTGAAAAAGCAAAATGAATGGTTTGGGTTGGAAGGGACCTTGTAGATCATCCAGTCCCAGCCCTTGCCATGGGCAGGGACACGCAGTGAATTACACTATCCCAGGTTGTTCCAAGCCCTGTCCAACCTGGCCTTGGACTCCTCCAGGGATGGGGCTGCCACAGCTTCTCTGGGCACCCTGTGCCAGGGCCTCACCACCCTCACAGGGAAGGATTTAGTCCCAATATCTAGTTAATTTTTCTCAAATTTTAGTGTTTTCGTGTGTGTGAGAAAGATAATACAGTGTTTGGGAATTTACAGCTCAAGGATAAAGGAATGTTGTTTTGGCACGCAGAGCTCGGGAGAGGAGGGAACTGGCAGTTTTAACTGTTACTGGTGTTTATGGCAGCCCTGGTGAGCCCAGTGCCTTAGTCACAAGACCTGTGAACCGAGGCTGCTGGGTGACGACTTGTGTGCCAAACGCCTGTACTGTTTTCCGTCTATTTGTTAAAAGGCTCTGGCGGGTCCCCGAGCGGGCAGCGCCG
>NW_008238347.1:1646436-1649634 GCF_000691975.1 Corvus brachyrhynchos
GGGGCCCGGGGGTGAGATGGTCGCGGTGGACTTTACCTTTTTGCCTTCCCCCGCCGCCGTTCTCCTTTCTCTCCCCTTTTTCCTTCTTCCACTTTTACCTTTCCCTTCCTTTTCCCTTTTTCTCTCTCAATTTCCTTTGCTCTTTCTTTTCCTTTCCCCCTCTCGTTTTCCCATTTCCTCCTGCTGGTTTTTTTTTTTCCTTTTCTTTTCCTTTTCTTTCTTTTTTCCTCTCATTTCCCCGTTTTTCCTTTCTCCTCCCCATTCATACCAGTGACTGGGGCCATGGTAGTGGCCTGTGCACAGGGAACTGAGCTGGAGATTAGCTTTGTCCCTTGTGAGCAGATGCCTCTCAGAGCCACTCATTAAAAAGTGCCATAATTGGTATATTCCCACCTCGTTCCCTGCCAGGGCACCTCTGGCTGTTCCGGGATGCAGGGACCAACGATGGGCTGCTTGTCAACCAGCAGGAGCTGTTCGTGGCAGCCCCCAATGTGACCAAAGCTGACATCACACTGCCAGGTAAGGGACAGGACTGCATGTGCCCTAGGGAATTCTGAACTTGGTCTCTTCAGACCTGTTACAATTAGTGAGAAATCATATCCTCATGAAATTAAACTTGCTCAGACACTGGAAGAGGTGCCTCTTGGCAGGAACTACATCTGTCTGCTCTCTGGAGAGCCCAGCCTGTCGTGGGTCACTGCTGCGGGCTGTACTGTGTGTTCACATGCTCAGAGCAGCATCATTGGCATTGGAGCAGCAGCCGAGAGCCCTCGTGACAAGGTTGTGTTGCGTTTGTGTTTAACTGCAGTGTTCACCCTGAAGGAGAGATGTCTGCAGGTTGTGCGCAGTCTGGTCAGCCCAATGGACTACAGGAAACTGGACATTGTTCAGTCGTTATATGACGAGCTGGAGGATCATCCTGATATTTGGAAGGATCTTCAACGGCTTTCTCTGGAGAGGAATGAAGCACTGAGGAACAAAATTCTGGAATAACACGATTTACTCACTTCAGTACTTTCCTCAGTAGCAAACCCCTGAGTCTGAGCAGCGAGAGTCGCCAGGAAACACCAAGAACTGATGCCTCTGTTTAAAGCTTTGAAACATAAACTCAGTAATGTTGGTGATAGCAGGTCAAATCCCAAAGACTGAGCAGCACCTGGAGGCATGCCAGGTTCTGATGGTTCAGTTCATTTCTTCATTACATGTATTGCAAACCGTAGGGTAAGATCAGAGCAGCTATATGGAAAATATTCATACGAAGTAACTTTCATTGTATTAGAAAGTGAATTACACCAAGGATTAATTTAGCCCAGACTAAGGGTTGTAAGTGTCACCCATTTAGTTTGAGTAATTTGGTTTGATGGACTTTCCCTTTCATGTGTAGCCTCAATGTGCCTGTGGGTCACAGAGCATGGGGGGTTTGTACATGAGGGTTTCCAGCACCGCCTGAGGGTCTGACAAACATTACATTGGTGGAAAGACGAAGTGTAAATGCTTGGAGGTTATTCTGCCTCTTGCCTTTCCACGTACAAAGCCATGTCATACCCACTCTAGGTCTGACATGTTTTTATTCTCATCATACCTCAAATGCCTTATTTGCCTTTGTCATAGGATTGTTGTCTGGCTGATCTCAGCCACACAGACCAGATCCTAGTTCTATGACACCCTTGTTCCCCAAAGCTGCTTCCCCAGCAGCCTCTACAGGGTTCACAGGAGGTAGATGCTTTAAGTTCTGTCTTTTCCCCTTGCAGTGCTATAGTCTGGGTTGTAGTAGGAGGCCTTTTCAGGGAGCCTGGGCCTCTTGAGCTGCCTGTGCCTTCTCAGGACCAGTGGGAGCTGTATTTGCTCACACAGCTAGTTCACAAACAGGGCCATGCTTAGCGGCAGGCTGCAGAAACAGAGATAACATTTCTTTGCCTGTATTCTGTTCCCCCGTGTCTTAGTGGAATGTGCTCTTCAGTGAATGCACACAGAGAGTTCAAAGCAGCATAGTTTAGTGTTACATGAATTGTCTGCCGAGCAAGATGTGGTGGAACTCAGGTTAGAAGCAGATTGGTAGGAGACTGATTACAGCAGGTTATTTCTGTGAATACGTTTCCTTCCAGCTGTACATTCTGAGAGCAGATGTGAAACGGAGAATCTCAATGTATTTTGTAAGTATGGAATGCCTCCCTATTTGTAAACTTGTTTTTCTTACATATTTGAAGAAACTGATCTTTGACATAAAAATGGAAATGTGTGCTAGCTTTCTGACTGTAATTCTGTCAGGTATATTCCCCAGTGTCTGTGTGTTTGTATCCCTGTGATACTCTGACAAGTGTTGTGGTTGATCAGTAAACAGACACTTTGGAGTGTCCAACCTGCCCAGCCAGTTGCTGCAGGGCTGTGTTGTGGCTCTCATGAACTATCAGCACAGCTTCAGGCAGTGTCTGGGCAGGAATGGGGCTACTGGCAAATTCTGCTCTTACCACCTCTCAGATCTCTGAGGGGAAAGTGAGCCCATGCAGGCCTTGGGAGCAGACATGGGTCAGTGCCCTAGGGAGCCTGAGGGTCAGAGGGTGCTTTCTCTGCTCTTAACCATACCTGGGAGGGGGTTCCCTCCTGATGTCTATGAGGCTGTGCACTGCAATAAGCATGGCAGCTCTGCCAGACCCTGGCAGAAAGCTGGCCTGCTTGGCTGCAGCTTTTCCTGTAACAGTTGGTATTAGGTGTTGGGTTTAACAGTCTCTACACGGCACACACGTTCTGGGTATTTCTTAGTTGGGTGGGGTCTGTGATTTCTTGTGTGTCTTATGAGAGTGTATTTTTCTGCTCTGGAGTGGTCCTTTGGATCAGAATAAAAGATTGGAGAAACTCCAGCTGGCTCTAACACATGAACATTGGGAAATGCAGTCTCCTACTAGTTACTCAGATGGGTTAGTGATGAGTGAAAGTCGTCATTTACTTGTGGCAGCTGTGTTAGCACGGTTTCAGTCGCTCCCAGCACGGCCTCTTTGGCCATCTCAGGAGCAGCAGTGACAGCAGGTCAGGGCCAGCCCGAGCGAGCGCGGTGTGCCGGGAACCTGCTGCGCGGGAAGCGGCGGGGCACAGCTGAACGGGAGAAATCCCAGGGAAATAAATGTTTCTGACACCATGCAGTGTCCAAGGGCTCGAGGAGAGCACACAGCAGTGGAGAGTCCTGCCCACACCACGTTGAAA
>NW_008238347.1:1649698-1651259 GCF_000691975.1 Corvus brachyrhynchos
TTCCCCAGTAAGACCCTGCATTACTTGCAACATTCAGAGCAGAACTGAAGCCATACACACAGTTGGATATGTTCTTTCCCCTTGCTTCCCCCGAGGCAAATAGCTAAAATGGTTTCACAAGTTTTTCCGGTACCCAAGGGGAAGAAGTATTTTCTTCCTACTTTTATGTAATTCTTTGCAACATAATTTCAGTCTAATCTTACATCCCTTTCAGAGATGTTCTAATCATCTTCCCATTAAACCATTTAGATGTGTGTCAGAGGGACAGTAAGCAGGGAAAAGGGAGGGGAAAACCCCACAAATGCAACTATTATTGTTGAACTTGTACTATGGATAGAACAGCTCATCCCAAGGCACTTTGAGTTGTCATATTTTAAATACACTTTGGATAGTTTTGTTTATTTTTTCCTGTCCTTTGATCTTATAGTTACAATAATACTGCATTTTTCAGCTTTTCCTTGTCACAGCGGAGCTAAGAAGTTCATTTGAGAGGTTCGTGATTTCTGAGGCCAGGAGTGCAGAAAACTGCAAAAGTTTGAAAGTTTGATACTGAAAACAAGAGTTAGCTGTACTGTAACATATATGCAGAGTACAAAGAAACAGTGACTTAAAAGCTGTCAAAACTTGTATCACTTCTTGCAATTCATACAAATTTAGACCTAGGGCTAAATATGAACAACAAGAGCAGAAGGACGGATGGTTACACTTAACGTATTGCTGGCAGTCTCTAGCAGCAGAAGTATGGCAGGAAGGCTCTCCTTTTTGCCAGAAGTATTTGTAGCATTTACACTGGCAAATTAATTAATCATACATTTTTATCAAAATCAGGTTAAATTAAAAAAAAAAAAACCAGAAAAAATTGTTGACTTCAAGAACGCATTTTAAACCTAATCCTTGACAAGCAAGACCTGGCCCTCTGACGACTTCTGATGTTCTTTAGTTCCCACTCCCTGCATATCCTGCCGTACACCACATTGTATTGAGTGAGCTCCTGTGTGCTGCCGTGATGGCAAGCCCTGGCCGGAGGATCCCTGCGCGGCATCACCTGGCGGCATTTTCAGTGCCTTCTCTGGTGGTGCCCGTTCCTTCCTCAACCATTGTGAGATCTGTGTCTTGCTGCCCAGTGGTACGGCCCCAGCACGCTAGGGAGCGTGGCTGGTGGAGCTCTTGGGGGGGATCCATCTTTACATCCCCCTCTCTATTGTCACACGGGTGAAGGAACCACCAGAAGAGTGCCAGGGGAACATGGCTCTGCCGGGCTCCGCTGCCGATCCGCACACATCCCGTTCGGTCCGTACCGCCGGCCCTGCCAGCTGTGCGCAACACCCGGGAAAACACCTCTCGCTTCCGGCACGTGAAACTCGTAATTTGGCAACCAGGCTGGAGTAATAACCAGTCATGGAAAGGAAAATCTGATTTGCATCTGGGGCCGGAGCCTGACGTCAGCCGGAGCAGGAAGCAGCGCTTCAGAGACTGCCGGGGATCGCTTGCAGTGTTGCGGGCTCTTTCCCCGGCAGCGAGCCTCCCCGGCCGGGCGGGGCAGGCTGGGGGGGGAGGGCCC
>NW_008238347.1:1651436-1672983 GCF_000691975.1 Corvus brachyrhynchos
GGGGGGGGGGCGCGGGGGCGGCCGCGCGGGGAGCCGGTGGCGGGGCCGTGGGGACGCAGGGACAGCAGCGCGTTTGGGACGTGCTGGAAGGGCGCGAGGTTCGGGCGAGCTTCGTGCTGTCCCCCACGCTTCCCAGCGCTCGGCAGAGCACATCCTGTAAGCAGGGAATTCCCGGGCACCGGTCTGGTTTTGTTTTTCAGACACAGGTGGAATGCCAGACTTCTGTGGTCCCTTGGCTCTTCCCGGGCAGCCAGGCTCCTTCCGCTCACTTCCCGCAATCCTTCGCACTTCCCTCTCCAGTCGCACTATCTCCTACTTCTGTCTCACTGCCTGTTTTCACAACTCAGATCTCCTCAGATGTTCTATTTTTTTCTTTCCTCCGTCTTTTCATGTATCTTCCCTCATACTTTCTGCCCCTGTTTTTCTCAGTCCTGGCTGAGTACAGTCAGTAAGTACAGAAAATGTAGTCCCTGAGTTGTTGGGTTTTTTTTTTCTATATCCCAGTGCAAACAATTTTAACCTGAATCTTTTCTTAGTGCTTACCTTCCTTTATTTGACATGACTTCCCTAACTGTGTGCTGAATAACCTCTTACCCCAGTTAAACTTCCTGATGTAGGGTGGGATTCATCTCTGGAGGGGTTTCATCTCCACTACCTTCAGATGCATAAAACTGTATTTCTGACATCCTTCCAAAGCCAGCCATGGTGAGAACTCAGGAATCTTTGTCTTCACACGAAGACCCCAGCCCCCAGCCTTTTTCCTTCAGGCACAGCCCCTCTGAGACTTCATCTCTAGGGCTGTGTCTAGGTGTGTGGGGTGGAGCTGGGGCAACATGAGGGGAGGTGGGTTTTGTATGGGTAAGTGAGCTGGGAAGAATACAGCTGGGTGACCAGCATGGTCAGGAAATGGGACACATTGTGTAGGGTCAGCTTCGGCATAGGATCTAAAAATAGCTGCATTTCCCTGATAGCTTTATCGGAGCATTACTAACACCCAGGTGATTCAGTTATTGTTTGGCTCACCACAGCACAGGGATTCAGGAATGCAAGTGGGAGTGCAACCACTCCACTGCTGTCACCTGTTTAGGGAGAATCACCCCAGGAATTTCATCTAAACTTACTTTGGTACAAGGTATTAAGGAGAAAGATTACAGGGAAAATACGCCGAAAAGTGTAAGTGGGTCTTCTTTTCAAGTGTCTTTGATAAAACAAATTTTTTTCCAGGATAGTTGAAGGAAGAAAAGGGGTATCTTACTTTAGGAACAGAATTTTCTTCATGTCCGCATAGGTAATTTATGGTGATCTTTCCTTTTAAAGATATGCAAAAGCAAACTGTGTCTCACACCTTAGCCTGCCCTGCTTGCCCTTGCCAGTTTTTTCTAATTTTTAAACAGAAATATCTATTCTCTCCCACCAGCCTCCTATGTGATCACTGATCAAACAGAGCTACGGAAAATCAAATGCATGGAGAAGACAGGGATCAGCATCACGAGGGAGCTCATGTGGTGGTGGGGAGTGAGGCTGGCGACAGTGCAGCAGCTCCTGGACCTGCTGCAAGGGCTGCAGCTTTACCGAGCGGCTCAGGTCATCCTGGACTGTGAGTAGTTCCCCTTCCTCCCACGGGTCTGTGCTGCTCCTCACAGCACCCAGGCCCCTCCTAGGACATCTCCCTTGCTAGCTGAAGAAGATTTTTTTAGGACTCACATCCTGTGTCAAATTCTAAAATGTCTCCATTGATTGTGATTTTCTGCTCGCTCAAGTGAAACTGGTGGTGAGAGGGAAGAGGTGACACAGGTGGACTCACCGGTCCCCACAGCTCATCACCCCACCTTTGTAGTGCCCATCTTGGACCCTTCAAGAAGTGCCAGGAAGACAGGCTGTGGCCAAACCAGGACTGGTGCTTTTATACATCAGACAGGGTTTCAGAACACAGAGGCTGCACAAAAGGTCCCTGCCCTTCAGGCCTGGTCCTGTGGCACTAGATCACATCCTGAGAGTAAATTTTGAGAGATCATGGCAAGAAATGGGCATCCTCTCTCCAGCTCACCGAGCCACTCAACTGCTGTGGTAATAGACCTGTGAGATAATAGACCTGTGGGCAAGCTGCAGTATTAGGCTAGATTGTGTAAAGCAATGCAAAGGCTTCATAAAGGGGGTTTCAAAGAGGCTGGAAGTGACAAATCCTGTGGAGTGAACACATTTTAGTTATTCTTCTGGATGATCAATATTAATTTTGTCCCAGATCAATTCAAATGCAACAAATTGCAAAATCACAATGAAATTATATTTGAAAAAATCTTATCATTGAATTTTATATAGCAAAACTTAATGTAAACAGCAGAAAGTCTGGATTATTTGGTACTTCTGCTATGTGGAAGTAGCTAATTTTTTTTCTGGAACTAACCCAATACAGGCATTCCACCGTGTGCTCACTCATAAGCAGAAGTGATTTCTACAGGTTTAGACAAATCTTTGAAGTCTTTACCTTCTACTTCTCCATTTTTCTTTGTATCTGAATACGCTTACTCAGGTGTTCCCTCTTGGGCAGATACAGAGGATATGTTGCTTGTTCAGTTGGGCACTTCAGAAAACTAAGCAGTCCTTACATCACCATGATTCAATTCGTTCCTACTTAAAGGAATCAGACTCAGCACAAAGGGAGATCTTTTGCTGGCACATTACTTCCCAAAGAGTTCTACCTCCCTTCAACAATTTCTTCCACTCTCCAGTCCTACTTCTGAATGTCCATAATAATGTTTTCTATGTAAGTTCTTTAGCTGCTGTGCTGCCCTGTTTGCCTGACATGCAGGAAGTTGCAAAACTCATGAAAAACCCTGAAAAGTAGGTTGAATAAGGGAAGTGATTCTAAGTTCTGAAACTTCTAGGTTAAACTACGTGAGGAAAAACCAGAATACAGGGACTTGCCTGCATAATGCTGGCACTGTCAGTTTTGACTAAAAGCCTGCAGACTGTTGGATAGCTAGTTTTAAAACCCTGTAAAATTTGGGATTTCTTAGCATTCTGACACAGTAACAAAAATACCTGAGTGTTCAGAGTTTTAGTTTTCAGACCTGGTTTCATTCAGACCTGAATTCACGGGTGGCATTGAAGAAAGTGGATAGAAACCTTAAACAGAGCATGCCCATTTCTGCCATTATTGCTCTCCATGTACTGCTGCTCTTCAGCCTCACTGCCTGAACGTGCCATGGCTTGGCTTCTCTCCCACAGTTCACTAACTCATGGTCCATACAAGAAGCCCAGATTACATGGGAAACACTGGGCTTCCCGCTTGTTCCAGGCACTTCCCTGGGCTTTCTTTGTACAAGTAAAACAACACAAAGCTGCTGTCTGATTTCAGAAGCAAACAGAGGCCTGGCATGTTTGATTCTGAGATCACCTGGTAAGATGCAAAGCTGGTAGAACAGCAGGACAAGAACCACCATGTAATAATATTTGGGCTTATGTATTTTCTGTGTAAAATAAAACATTAATTTGGATTTTTAAGAAAATGTTAAATGTATTGCTGATAAAAGGTGCCAGATAGAAAAACAGAAGTTTAGAACTACAACAGGAAAATGTTATCAGGGAGTAGAAAGCCCTTATATCACCCCACACTGGGCATTTCCAGGCTCCTTTTCAGCCTCAGTTTTAAATGCATTTACAGATAAGAATTCATCTGCTTCGGAGATTTTAACAATCTCATATATCATAGTATCTAGAACTTTTGTACTTTATTTCTTCGCATCCTAACTGTAGCCTAGTCTCGTCTGAATAACTCCCCCTCAGCTGTACATGGTTTTAAGTTCTTGTACACTGTAAGCATCTTTGTACTTCTTTTAATCAGACTTCAAGTTGCTTTTTCAGGCCTGACTCCGAGGTTTTGCCAAGCTGTGTACAGCACAGGATCTGTTAGAGCTGTAGTGAGTCAATAATTCAGTCTTTAAGCTTTTTATCAATAAGTTTTGAGCTTTGACTGTTTTTTTGTTTTCCCTAGATTGTCTCTGGTTTGTTTCTTTCTGTTGCTAAGTAAAATATGAGTCTTTCTTACAAACAGTCCTGTATATGAAAGTGTTTCCTGGGAATAAACCTAGTCATGCTGCTAAAATCACACAACTGAAAATAGTCCTAAAATGTTTAACTGACTAAACCAAGCACAATTCTGTCCATCCTCCCCTCAGACCCATGACAACTGAGAGAGAACTCAATGCCTTCCTTAGGCTGGGAGGTGTTTGTGGTTTGAGATTGTTACCTGAAGGATGCTATATAGAAAATGATAAATATCTATTATTGCTGATTTCTTCTTTTAAGAGACTCTGCATCTCTTGAATAATCATTGCTGGTATTTGTTTGAAGCTATCAGTTCCTGTTAATTTTCAGTAGAAGTTAATGTCATGGGTATGGTCTAAATTTAAATACCATGTAAATTGCTTGAATGTTCATTTTAATGTTGAGGTTGATTTGAAGCTTTATGTCCTGACTAGGATTATTTTCTGGTCACTGATTAGAGTCAGACTCTTATTTTCCCTGGTTATCCTCACATTCCCTTTGCTCTATTTTGAAGGGACATCGGCCTCTGATGTCACCAGCCCTAAGAAAGAAGAGCTGGAGCCGCCCAAACAGATCATATCTGTACCTCCCACAGAAGGCAAAAGGAGAGAGAAAGAAAATGAGATAAGTTCGTTGCCATGCCCAGACTCCTCACACCTGGGAGCAGTCCCAGCAGGCAGTAAGTACAGTACTGAACTCCAGATTTGCTCTGACATGAAATGACTGCATAGCCAAGGCTGCTGTATTTGTGCTCAGGATATTACAATGAAGACACTGATCTCCCAGATGGGCACAGCTGAGTGTTTGCCTTTTTCCTAGCACTGCTGTCTCCTGCTTATTCCTGACATTAGCACACAACCTCCTGGTCGTCCTTCCTTTAGCCCCCTTGGCCTTGAGACATGCTGGCTGTAGCTATCCTCTGGGATCTCAGGATGATTCCCAGGTGTCTGAATGCCTTGGTCTCATCCTGGCTCCATACCAAGACTACACCAGTGCATGCATTTCCTGCCCCATGTCCCTCTCTTCATGCACAATAAATCTAGGCCAGCAGAGAACCGGGTAGGGGTCAGCAGCCCCTGTGCTGGGAGAGGGAGGGAGAGAATCCCAGCACATACTGGGGAGAGCATCTGCAACAGCACAGACACAGGGAGCTCCATGTCCCCAGCCAGGGCTGGAGAGGGCTATGCAGTCATCGTGCAAACAGGAACCAGGAAGAGAGCTACCTGTCTTCACACAGAATTTCAGTTTTACAGCTTGTCACAGATTATCTCTGGTCAGAAAATTCAAAAAAATGCCCCAAATCTTCATAATTCCTAGACCTTTGTAGTTAGTCACGGGTGGTGGTATTACAATAATAAAGTGTGTCTTCAATGCTGTTATTTCAGCTTCAGGTGCTGTTTCTGAAGGAGCCTTCTATTCCCTCCCTGCTCCACCACCTCCCCCAAGAGACCTTTTGAGTTCCCTACAGTCCATTCCTCCTGTTTTATCAAGTGTGAAGGTAAATCCCCTTAGTATTCACTGACTATAACAAGGAAAATTGCCTTTATCATGTTCTGTCTTCTTTCAGTTAAAGTTTATCCCTCTACTTGTACAAAAATCAGTGATGTAGAGAAAACATTGGGCTCGGTTACAAAGGGTTTGTACTGAATACAGTAGTAATGCTTCAGTTAGATTGCTTATGGTTTACATCACTTTTTTTGCCAGTGAAGGACCAGCGAGGGAAAAATTTACAGTGTTACATCCTGCATAGCTCAAAAGGGATAACATACCCACAAATAGAAATTGAGTTCGAAGGACTCTCACGTGTAGATTTTACAGTGGACTTACATTTCTGGTGTGATTGCAGGACAGGACAGTATATACCACTGATCAGTCAGAATCACATATCTCTTTTATTTTCATTTTATACTTAAAATGTGGTTTCTGCTCAAAACTGAGCTAGTATTGAATGTAAGTCATGTTGTCCAAAGCCTTGTGTAGCTGACAACTGAAAATCTCCCAGGATAAAGGTTTCATCACCTCTCTGAGCCCCTGTTCCAGTGCTTAACCATGACACTGGGAAAATTTCTCCTCATGTTCCTAATGATTTCAGCATGAAGTCTCCTGTTCCTTCCTCCCCACAGTTCTCTCATCTTTCATACAGTCTAGCTAGATCTGTCCTGTCCTCAGAGTGTTTCCCAGATCTGTGGGCATACCTTAGTCCCATCATGGTTGTTCTTGGCCTGTTTTCTTTGGTTTATTTTGTCTGAGGCTTTAAGCTCTTCCACAATAACATGGTCCGGGAGTACCAGCCAGGAGAGAAGATTGACTCAGAGTGCAGTAGTTTCAGAGTTTCTTGAGAATAAGTTAGTGCTTTGTTTCCTCAAGCTGGGTGCACATTAAGGTTGTGAAAGCTGCATGATTAGGCTACAGTGGGACTGCAATTATAGTTGGTATTAGGACTTACCGCACTGGAAGCAACAAATTATTGTGCAACTGACACCAGATGCTTCAAAAGTAGATATGAAGTTTCTACCAGGGCATAATTACATTGTGAGGGACCCCACTTTCTCATCCAACTATTTCTTAACATAAAACCCAACCATAAAGATTAATATATCTTTTGTAACTCAGACTAACATCAGTTCACATAAATATATGGACTTTTAAACAAAACTAAGTCCGTTTCCTGGGAAAGGTGGAAATGCAAATTGGTAACTGATTTCAAGTTGCTTCTACTATGCAAAAGTTTTACATCATCCCAACACATCAATACAGGAATTACCTACCTCCTAAGGAGTGATTGCATAGTACCTTTCACAGTTTCATTCAGCAATCACAGTGATTGCTTAAAACATGGAAAGGAAAATATGACACTGAAAGAAGGAAAAAGCATATGGATTATCACGAGATAAACTTGTTTCTTCTACAAATGTGTAGCCTTGCAGCTCTTCTACTCCTCAGCAGGAGACGATGGCTGATCTCCCTAGCGGGAGTCTCCTGTGGACCCAGAGGGAAATTGCTGATACCACAAACAGTTTCAGTGACAAGAACAGAATCTGTGAAGGTACTTTTGCAGACATCTACAAAGGCCAGAGGAACAACATGGTGTATGTCATCAAAAGACTCAAAGAGGCAAGTACTGCACCTTTTTCTAGAAGAGGGTGTGTTATTAGCACCTCTTGCCCATTAGCAGTTGTTGTTTAATATTGTGTGGGCACGGAATGAGAATAGCTGCACAAGAGGAGAGGTAAAAATGAAATGACATAAATAAGTAAGCCTAGATTCAGAAAACACATGTGATGGATACTTTACTTGTGTGAGTAGTTCCATTAACTCGGTACATAGGAGTAGCCTGCAGTATAGCTGCCTGCATTGATGATCAGATCAGGGGTGTCTTTACACTAGTTTTTGTTCTAATTCTCAATTAATTGTTTTCTTTGACTTAACGTTGCCATCAGTGGTACTCGCCTGTTTCCTACACTAGCTTGTCATCTAGACGCTACCAGATCTTTATAAATGCAAAGTCCTAGTAATTACTAATGACATTCTCTTGCATGTTTTCATTTTGCAGCTGGAATGCACAAGCCCAAATTCCACCCAGAGGTTCTTTCATACAGAAGTGCAGATTTGCTTTCGGTGAGTGGTTGGCTTTCAGAGGCAGTGATGCATGTCCTGCTCGTGGCCTGCTGCTGGGTGTTCCATCAACACTGGGGTGTCTGCTCCAGGCACTGTTCTGGGTGGGAGCCCTGGGCAAGCAACATGGCACCCGGGGCTACTGCTGGTCCTGGCTGAGCTGGCACAGCCACTCTGCAGCCTTGGGACGGGGAGGACACAGTGCCCACCTTGTACCCCTGCTGCAATGTGCTGGGCTCTTGCTCAGTCAGCCTTCTGCCATCTCCTGCCTGGGACCATTTTGTGCCTCCAGCTGTGCTTCCAGGTGCAGCACACCGTTCCAGTTGCCTTGAATTTAGGAACTTATTCCAGCTCAGGAATGTATTTTTCTGTGTTGCTCTTACATCATTTGCAAATCACTGCTGATCTGTGCCTGCAGGTGTTGTCACATAAACATTCTGCAGCTGCTGGGGTTCTCAGTGGAAACTGGATTGCACTGTCTGATGTATCCGTACTTGCCCAATGGCTCCCTGCAAAACAAGCTTCAGTGCCACGTAAGCAATAATCTGGGTCTGCCATCTACTTGTGATTGCAAGTCCTCTCCTGGAACTGCAGGAAAAACAATTGCATGTCTTTGATTTCTGAGAAACAGCCAGGTAAAAAAGGTGCCCAAGTGCCTTGGCTGCAAGCACCAGAAAGGCAGCAGCTCTTCTGCTGGAGTTTGATTAGGACTCAGGCTAAGCCTTTGGTTTTCTGAACTACCAATCTCTTACAGTGTTTTATTCTATTAATTACCAATTTTTTCCTCCTTTCCTTGCAGGATGATTCTGTTCCACTGACCTGGGAGACGCGAATTAGCATTTCTATAGGAGTAGTCAGAGCAGTGGAGTATTTGCATAATTTTGGAATTCTTCATGGGAATATCAAGAGGTGAGGACTTTGGCATATCAGCACTTCTTTGGTCACCTGGTAATTCAAGGATTTCTTTAACAATCATGGCTGAAGTTTATGCAATTTGGAAATCCATTTGCAGTATTTTCTGCTGTTCCTTGTTTTGTAGGGCCTTTACCCTTTTTTGTTTAACCTGTCTCTCTTTCCTAAATGATGGAAGCATATTCTTTTGAAGTAATTTTTGAGCACTTGTTTTTCCCCTTCTTGCTTTCTAACATTCTTAATCCTTTCAGTCCTATGCAGCAGGCTAAATGCTGGACGCTTTCAGTGCTTAATTTTAAAGTACAAAACTAATTATTTGCCTCAAGATAAAGTAATGATTTGACCAGTATTGTTATTTGTCTGTCATTATCACAGCTCAAATGTCTTGTTGGACGAAAACTTTACACCAAAGCTTGGGCATTCTGGCCTGCGATTGCATTCTTCTGATAAAAAATCGGAATATGCCATGATGAAAACCAAAGTCCTACAAGCGTCTCTTACTTACCTGCCAGAAGATTTTGTCAGACATGGGCAGTTAACAGAAAAAGTGGATATATTCAGCTGTGGTGTGGTACGTTGCCTTTTTTCCGTGCTTTGTTGCACTTTTTAGTGCTTCTAGACAAGAAATTGAATGTAAGAGCCAGTACCTCATGCTGGCAATTTCATATTATAGTTGCTGGCTCTATAATGTGTTGAAATCCTGGTTTTAATTACATTCACACTCCAAATATATCTCAGTTTGTGGCAAAATTAGGTGAATCTTTCAAACAAGGGAAACAAAAGTGTTTCTTATTGTAAATAAAATATTACTGCTGATGGCTTAAAACAAATTAGATGCTCAAAATTCTTGCAGACTCACCACAAGAACTGCTACAAACTTGGCTTGTTCATTTGTAATTTCAGCTAAAATAATTGATAGTCTATGATGTCACCCATCTCCAGGTGTTTCCATTTAAGTAGGAAGTTACTCTGTTTAGTGTGATTTCTTATCTACATTTGGTTTTGCTTTCTTCTTATTCTTTGTTTCAGCAATATCTATTGTACTATAAAATCTGGAATTGGCTCTGGAGGTAGATCTAAAGCCTCATAAATGCCCTGAGATGGCATTGTTGAGCCATCTGAAGCAAAAATATCAAAATGCATTGAAAGTTCAATATTTCTTTAGTTAAAAACTTATTTTTTAAAATTATAGTTCATTCTGAACAAATCATTTTATCTTTCAAATACACTTTCTAGGTCTTAGCAGAGATACTGACAGGGATTAAGGCACTGGATGAAGACAGGCACCCGATTTACCTGGTAAGAAAAAGCAGCAATAATGAACACCAATATGAATGAATGGGGTTGCCATCATAAAAAATGATTTTAATTTTATTTAAATACAGTTTGATATTTGCTGTCTGCTGTACATGTCCTGCAGAAGGGATGTTTAGGAGCCATATCCTGGTTGCCTTAATGTCAGTAGTCTGCCTGCCATTGGAACAGAAGCACAGTAGATATTCCCATTTCACATACCACACTCATGAGTGCTGGCCTGAATTGTATTAGGAGAGATTCCAAAATAAATAAATATTTAAGAGACAAAGTCTTGTGCTGAAATGCTGCCACACATTTTCTCTGTGCCAGGAAGAGGTGGTATGAGCCACAGTGAGTGGGGAAACCTGGGTAGGAGGGAACTGTAGATGCTCTTCATGATGTTTATCAGGTGTTTGTCTTGTGCTCATGCCTGGAACTGATATCCCTGCCAGTTTCCCAAGCTGAGGTTAGAGCTACACAAACCACTTCCACAAGCAATCAGAACAGTCAAACTCACAGAATGCATTAAAACCATCTGTAGAAAGCAGCCTCCACCTGCATTTCTTCTGTGGGATGTGCTCCTGATTTCTCGTCTGGCTGAAGCCTTGTGGTGGAGAACAACAGTCTTCTCACTATTTGCAAGCAATTCAGAAGTGTTTAGAGGGGTTCAGAAAATCAAAGATCCTGTGTTCCTGATTTCTTTAACACGTGTTACAAAGGCCTGTGTAAGAATGCTGCTCTACACAGTGTTGGCACTTTTTCATTCCCATATAAATGAGCACAAGCCAAGAAGAGCTGGCTCTGCTTTAGGGAATTTGACATTGCACACATGCAGGGAAAGCCCCTGGCCTTTTTCTCTCCTGTGAAAACAAACATTTCAGTCAGTTCCATGAACTTTATTAAAGCGTTTCAGTCTGTGAAGCAGACATTGAGAAGCACTAATGACGAATACACAGCAATACTGATTCTCAGAGATTCAGACAAAAATAAATGCTTGTGTTCATTTTGCCTTCACTAACGCATCTCCTTCCTTTGAACAGAAAGATATGATTGCCGACGAAATTCAAACAGCAAAAGAAAGCTCACACTCCAAAGTAAAAAATTTGGAAAAAGTGGCTGCCAAGGAAATCTGCTGCAAATACCTAGACAGAAAAGCAGGGCACTTGCTGGAAGAGGTGGCTGTTGATTTTGCATCAGCCATCTGCCTTTGCCTGAGAAAGAAAAATTCGAACATAGCAGAGGTAATATTTTAAATACATGGCCAAGTCTCCTTGTCATCAAGGTGCAAAGCTAGAATGTTCACGTCTTGCTTATTTTTGTGAGTGTTGACATAAGAGAATATGTGTAAGCAGGGGTACAGGAATTATTATGCGTTCACAGATTTGGTTGTTAAAAACAGGTACTTGAAATTATGGAAATGGCTGAAAACAAATTAAAAGAACATTACATCTGTGGAAGCAGCACTTCCGGATTCTCCATGAACACTCCAGAAGAAACTGATGATGAGACAGCCAGTCTGAGCATGGATGTGCCTTCTGCAGTGGGGAATAAAGAGGAGAGCACCCAGGCAGCAATCCTGACCAGTGGCAGCCCCTGCGCCCCTTTCATGGGAGCTGTGGCACCCGACACGTACAGCAACTACATGTCACGGGTCCCTTGTGAATCAGATGAGTCCAGTAGTTTCATATGGAATCCTCCAGAAAAATCCACAGAGGAGTTACCTAGCCACAACTGTTCCAATTCAGAAAAAGTGGCAGCCTGTGATTACAGGATCAAGCAGGAAAAGCCTGCCCAGGGACTGCAGGAGAGAAACATGGCGTGCGCCAGAGGTGATGGCATCCTGGAGACAGCAGCTGCTGCACAGGGCACCTGTCCACAGGGAAACACAGACCTGGACTCCTCGTGTGCTTCACAAGGTAAAAGTGCCCTGGTTTTACAATACTAGGGACAAATTACTCTCCAGAACTGCTTAGCTTCCTCTTCCTACTTTTAAACATGTATCAGTAAATCTTTGCTCCTTGGTTATGAATTTACTAATAAATCTACAAAACATTTAGCGGTTTTCTAACAGCTTTTTTTCCTAAGCCAGTTTTGTTGGTTGCTTGCTTGCTTACTTTCATTTTTTTAAATTTAAAATTATCATCTATTCCTTAGACAATAGATGGATTTTTTCCTCAGTATTTGGGCTTTTTTTGTTTTTCAGCCTTAGCCAGAGAGACATCTTGGAAAATACAGATAAATGATCAAAAAAAGAAGCTAATGAAAAATATTTTGCTGTATGAAGAAGACAAGTTAAACAGTTCTGAACTTTTTGAATCATAAATTGGATGGACTTACAGCAGTGGCCAGCCCAGAAGAAATAAGGACTGTCTCCTCATTAGAAAGATGGTAAAAGTGTACCTTTCATGTAAGATTAGGTAGCATATTTGGAACATTAGCCCTGACTAAAGGAAACAAAAGTACCACACGGAGAAGCAGCAGAAAATCCCTGTTCTGTAGCAGATTAAAGCACAGTCCCACTCTGTACACAGAAATGCCTTTTGCCTTTTCATCTGCAATGTGAAAAGGAATGGCAAACACAAGTGCCAAAATAATTTATGATTCATTTGCAGTGCAGTGTGTTTCAGGAGGCATCTGTTCATCTCATTAAACCGCAGTCCGGGGAGTTACAGAGCAAGCACTGACCAGTGGCCAGGCAGCAATATTCTGTGTTGTTATCCCCACTGCGTACAGCAGACAGGAATCCGCAGAGTCATTGGGGAGGCTTTCCAATGACTGTCTCCTATTCCATATAATCTTAGTCCACATACTCAAAACCACTGCATTACCAGAGAGGGGGATTTTTATGCAAGTTCTCAGAATGTTGTACGTGGCTTCATCTCGGTTTCAATTGCACTGACCACAGGTGTAAGTAAATAACTTCAGCCACTTTCCTCTACTCTCAGAGCTTCTCTCCCACATACACATGTGACACCATTTAAGTCCAACCTTTCAGTTCACTGTTGGGAGCTCTAAGACCATGTTTAATACTTAATAGGACTACTTTTGGGAATGTTTTTTTTTCTAAGTGTCCTTTACATGTTAATGTTTCTCACTGTGTTTCACACGGCAACTGTTGTATATTTCGGATTACGGAAAATATTTTAATTTAAAATAGCTTTGTTTCTTTTACAGGACACTTGAAATTTAATTTATTTTGGCAATGGGTCAAATATAAGCTAGTAAGGGGACTTGTTGATGGTCCCACGCTCACCAGGTGTTCTCAGAGGAATCCTTGTGGGTGTCCCTTGGTTCACCCAGCAGTAGGAGCCTCGGTCTCAGCCCCAGGGATCACATGCAAAAGAAAAAATAGAAACTTGTATGCTGGTGTATTTATGATCAAGTGAAACCCGCTTAAGAAAGTATCACTTTTATTTTTATGATATTCATTATTCATTATATTGCTAGCATATTCCACTCGTGTGCAGTCTAGGGAAATACAGGTTTATTATAAACCAAAAGAACTGTCAGAGTATGTAGCTCAGCTTACAGACAGGTGAGCTGTCTCCTGAGCACAGGGAACAGGGCCTGATGTGCAGAAATGGCTGGAATTCACTGTGCAGTTCAGGAAACAAACAAAAAAAATTAATTATATGTAATTATTTTAATTGGAATTGTGAAACAGTATACATTCCTAGCTTTACACAAAGGCCTCACACCTCTTTTTGTACAGTACCTAGTTCATTGTATGTATTACTATGAGCAAGTAAAAGTATTTTAACAAAAGACTGGAATTATCTACACATTTCTCAAATTATTCTCTACACTAAAAACTGGTAAAATTCTGTAATTATAAGTGCCTTGGATACTGTCTATATATTTACCAGTGTCATTTTTTTTATTTTACCAGAATCAAACCAAGATAAGATTAATACTGACATAAGAAACATTGTATATTCAGATTGGTCAATAACCGCTTAGTTCTACAGGAGATTTAATTGAGATACTTTATGGCACTGAAAATGTAATATTCATTGTTTTTCATGGGTATATTCTGGGAGACCCATTGCAACAACCTCAATGAGTCTTCTCCAGAAAGGAATGCACATGGATACACTGCAGAGCTGAATGGGAAACCCGAGAGTTTTAAACTGAGAAATGTAATTTGTACACAGTTCTGTTTCAAAAAAGTGCTTTAGAGGTTTTGTTCTCCTGTAGTCACCAAATGGAATTGTTATTCTTTGCCTTGTACCCTGATAGTTTTAAAATATGCTGAGGTGATATAGGCGGCCTTATAGAGTTACCTGAATATTTAACGTAACATACATAAGACACTGTGTGGTCTTATATTAACACTGTTATGTAACTTGGCAATTCAGAAGCCAGTTTATGCATTACCATTTACTAATAGCTTTGTGAATAAAAAAACTGAAAAGTTCCTTTCTTTCTTTTTGCTTTTTCATGATTTATGGCACAGAAAATGTGTCTCATTCCACCCTATTTGGGGAAATCTGCATTTGCAAGGAAGCAGATCAAGGTCTCCTTGCTCTAGTAGTAATTATTAGAACAAACATGTTTATTCAGTCTTCATTCACTGTTAAATAGCTGATTTTTTTCCTTTCTGATGTCTCTAGAGAAAAACGTCACCGTAAAATGAATTACAAAGAGGACTGAGGTAGAGGCGGGCCGGGGCTGAGGGGAGCGGGCGCAGCGCCCTTCGCGCCCTTCCCGCCACACCCAATGAGCGCCAAGGCCCCGGCCCGGGGCGGGGCCGTGTCCTGAGGGGCTGCGCACGGGCGGAGCGGTAAATAAATGTGCGGCTGTCGCTTTTCCTGCGCTTCTATTAGAACGCCGGCTTAACGTTGGTTTTAAAAATAACTTCAAAATGTGCCAATGGGTTCACGTCCTTCTTTCTTCCCTCATGATGAGTAAAGTTATAATAGCAGAAAAGAGAAGCTGGCACTGCTTTACGTTCTCCTTGGGAATTGCCAAGGCCAAAGGAAGAGCCGTGGCTTCGTAAAGCCTAGTCTCCTGATGTACCATTACAGGAGAAAAAACCCCACCAAAAAACCCAAGCTCTTGCAAAGCTAATTCCATGGATGGGAAGACGTGACTGTGGCTTGGCTGAAGACAGACTGTAGACTGCCTTGATCAGGTCCCTGTGAAAAGATTATTTAATACAGCACACCAGGTTTTAACCAATAGGACTTTATTCTGTTGGTATCTCAACAAAAAAAAATCCAAACAACTGAGGTACAGTACAGAAGTGTGACTAAAAAAATAAACCTTCAAACCATGGTTTGATTTATTGATGTTGGTGAAATAACCAAGTTTGAAATTACTGTAAAGCAGAAGACATATGCATTCCACTACTCCTTTTCATCTTCAAGAAAGCAAAGAGACTTTCACGTGGCCAAGCACATTATTTGCAGAAAGACACAAGTACAACATCACTGTTACCAGCAGGGCTAGCTAGCACACTACCAGCTAACCCGAGAACTCCACCAGCCCTTTCCCTCACTTGAAGCAAAGTTCTGGCCTTTGAGGGCACAGAGTATTTGTCCCCTTGCATAAAAGAGTTCACACCTCATCATTTTAACAGCTTCCCCCGTTCTGTTCAAGTGCTTGAACTCTGAGCACAGCACATCCAATCAAATTTGACCCCTGAACCAGAAAAGCAGGGAATAATTCTTACAGTATCAAGGAGTAGTATCAAGAACAGTACTTGGCTATACTGTTTACTTTAAGGGAATGTCAATTAAGGCTGATTATCAACATATTGTAGCCTCCCAGTAATAGTTTTAGAGTGCTCATAAAATTGGATAATTGTTTCCCATGTTCATGTCCAGTTTAGATAAAATCAGTTCTCATCCAGCTAAAGACACATTGCAAATTAGAGACAGTGATCACTTGTTGCAGCTGGAGTACTCCGCTGTGCATCACTGCTCATTCTGCTGCCCTTCTATCACAGCAGACACCCCTCCTTGGCCCTTGTTCACGTCGCTGATACACGCCCACAGTCCGTCCACCGACTCCTTCCACAGTGTCACCTCAAAAACAGGAGGAACAGCTTTCAGCTTTAAACACATCCTGTTTCCCCTTTTCTTGTAGCTACCACAGCACTGGTTTGGTGATAGCCTGCATTCATATGAGCAGAGTATGTGAATTGTCAGTACCCCACAAAATCAAGTTCAGCCTGCATTTCTGCCCTCCAGTAAGGACTCAGAATGCAGTGCACGTAGTTTTCCAAAGGTTAGGGTCTTCCTGCCCTCTTGATAAATCAGAAGAAAAAATGTCCCCACTGCAGCAAAGGAGATTCTACAACAGCCATGTGTTAAACAAGTGACAACAGCCTGTCTCATTTCAGCTCCTCTGGAAACAGGGCACACAGCAGCAAAAGCCAAGGCAGCAGTACTCACTTTGTTGTCTCCTCCAGACACTGCAAGGATATTGGCAGTGATGGACCAGCTCACATGCCAGACGACATCATTGAACTTGTGCAGCAGCTTTGGCGACCAGGAGTTTCCAGAGGCATCATCACACGTCCAGATAAACACTCGGCCATCCTGCAAAAGCAGAGACCAAGCTGTCTGGGCACAGGAAACATAACCCTGATTTGCCCTTGGAGCTACACTTCCAAATCACAGCTCAGATACCACCCCTTGATGTGTCTGCATGGATTTGTGCTCAGCATAGCAAGGGGGCTGTTTCCTTGCTATGTATAAAGGCAAGGCAGGAGTACAGCTCTGATGAAAAAAACCACCAACAATAACTTGCAAATACCAGAGAAGAGCCCCCAAAATACATATGTATCAGCTGAAATACTTCCCCAAATTGAGATTTTGTTTTCCAGTAACATGGCAGGAGCTCACTAAGGAGTCTTCTTGATATTTTAAAAAAAAAAAAGCATTTACAGATTAGCAGCAAGAACACAACAGCCAATATGAAAGCTGAGGACATCAAAGCTGATTAAGAATGGCAGTTATTAGCAGACAGTATTTTTAGAAGGAAGTTCAGTGAATTTGATCCTGAAACACTAAAATACGACATTAGTTGGAAGGTCTTCCTCCTAGTGAGACCATCCTGCTCATGATTTTCAAAACAGAAGCCAATCTTTGGTACAGAAGCACACACACATAAACATTTGTCCAGAAATGCTTCTAATTGGGCTTCTGAGTTGGGGAGGAACAGGAATCAAAGGCTCTTATGCAGAGACCCAGATATAGCAAAGGATTGCCAAGAGAACCTGTTAGAGCAGCTCTATCCTTACAATTCCTTTACTAGAGAAACAGGGAAGGAAGCACACGGAAGTGAGCGCACCAAGCGCCTGCCTCTGTCGCTCCAAAGAACGCTCACCTGTGAGCAGCTAGCAATGGTGCTGGTTGGCAAACCTATGGATGGAGCCCAGGCCACGTCTCGCACCCAGTCACTGTGAGCCTCCAGCTTCTGCTCTTCTTTCCACTGACCGTCTTCTTCCCTGAAAACACAACTATATAGTCAGGAGGGTAGCGGCAGCATTTCTCATCCCCTGCCTAGGAAGGCCTTGGATTGTAGCTTTCAGACTTTGTATTGTTCATCCAGACAATACAAAGCACAAGTGTTCCCCACTTCTCCAAAAATCTCTATGGCTTGAACTGACAAAATCCCTTCCAGGGGACAAAGCAGCACAGGCAAAGAGGTTCTGACCTTCAGTTACTGTCAGAAATCTGCTATTGCCCAAGTTGACAGAGGTAACCAAAGACCATTAGAAAGCCACCCTTGGAGACAAGATCACACAGGGCTGGCATAAACTGCAAGAATCATGGGAGATATTGTGCACCACTAAGTTTCCATTTTTAAAACACTTCTCTAAAACAGTAATTCAAAAATTATACAATAGGGATGCTGAAAATATTACTTGAGATACTAACAGGGACACTCAAAGCCTAGAGTGTCAGGTTTTATCTAGCAACTGGGCACTTACTTCCAGATCTTGACCAGGTTGTCACAGCCACCAGATGCAAATCGTTTGATGTAGTTCGGCTTTTGACCAGAAGGTTGTTCTATAAGGCTCCCTGGTACAACAGCAGGAGCCCAGCTAACTGCATTACATCCAATCTAGTTAATGAAAAACATCACTGTTAAAAGTTGCATACTTTAATTAACTAAATAAATAAATAAAGGCTGCTGAGGGGGTGAAGAACACGTAGCATACTCTCTATTGGGAGTGAAGAATAAGCCCATCTCAGAAAAACTGAAGTCTTGCACAATGCTGGATGAATATCAGATGAATAAGAAATCCAGATGCAGCCTAGTCTCACTAAAGTACTTACTCAGAAAGCCTGAGGTAGCTAAGGGTATTTGCACACAAAATAGTTCATCTTGGATGTGTAAATAGGAGAGACAGAGACGGAAACTGCAAAAACACAAGGTACACACAGTTGCTAGTATTTAGGAATGCAGGAGTAGAAGGAACCTTTGGTCCTAAGCCAAATTTCCTTCTACTGGGGGCCACTGCCATTAGCTTATTACGTTCTGCTTAAACAAAAATCTCCACAATTTTGGGAGAAACAGGAGTCCTGCAGTTTCTCCAGCTTATTTATTCAGCTGGTGCAGGTATTCTTAGGACCAAGGCCACTTCTTACTAGGTAACTTTCAGCACTGTGTTTAACAATAATGCACAAGAGACAGGCATTGCCAGTGCTGTTAAGTGAACTTCATCTTATTTCCATTTCATTTTAGTGACTAAGAAGTATACCTGCCTACTCTGGATGAACTTAAACTATTCTTGGTTCTGATGTTTCACATAATTTCTTTGCCTTTCAGTATTTATCTAGTCAACTCTTTGAGGCATCACCTCAGTGTTACCTGTCACTCTGGGAATTCTGGGCTGCTCCAAAGAACCCGACTCACCGTGTGTGCATTGCTGATCTTTTTGACTTCCCACTGCCCATCACCCGTGTAGCTCAACAAGGAAATGGCCCCATCAGAGCTCCCACAGGCCAGGATCAGTCCATAGTCGTGTGGTGCCCAGCAGACAGAATTCACTGGGAAGGGCAAGACAGACCAGATTACACACAGGGACTACCTAAAACTGACTGACCAATTCACTGACTGGTATCAGCGGCATAGTCACCAAAAGCAAGTGGCTTTGAAAGCTGAGAATGCGTCAAATTTCAGCAAAAGCCAGCCAATAGCATTGTTTACTGAATGACAGAGAACTGCCTTTATTTTTGGCACCTTATTAGAATGAGAACACCAACCTAGCACTCTTAATGAGGTTAAAAACTCTTGACAACAGCAAGGAGCATCACTGATTAGAACGAGAAGTGAATGGCAGGCAGAGGACTTAAAGTACAGATCAGAAACCCAGCAAAGCTGGAGACTTCAGATCTGCATTGGGAGGGCAAATCATCTGAACACAACAGTTTCCATTTTAAAACAAAATACAGCATGATAAATGTAGTTTTTCTTACTGGAAACAGAGAGTATTTTCCTCAGTAATTCAGCTCCCTGCCACCTTTATTTGAAAGCTGACTTATTTGTATAACGACACCTATGGAAATGTGGTGTGAATCAGTAGAGAGGGTTATCCAGCAATACAACCTTAGGGAAATGTCCTGTTAGTGCTGAACAGATTTACTCTCTTCAGTTTTTATCCTCTTCTGTTTGACAGACGCTTTCTTCCTTAACACTAACAGATTTAATCCAGCCTTACCCAAATTCCCTCATCTCCCCAGTCTCCATTCCCAGCTCCATACTCCAACCCTCCATACCTGAGGAATCATGTCCCGTGTACTCATAGGTCTTTTCCCAAGTGCCATTTTCTTCCTTCCAGATAATAACCTTCCTGTCATAGGAACAGGAAGCCAAGATATTCCCATACATAGGATGAGCCCAGGCAACCTGCCACACAGGACCTTCGTGCCTGCAAGAAACAACATCATTTGGAAAAGCCGAGAAAAACCCCTTCCGGCTGCAGCTGCCTCACAGCATCACTGTTGTGAATCACTGTTCCAGGAGGGATTAGCACCCTGACATGAGGAATGGGTAATGCTAAGATGGCAATATTAGTGCCCTGACACAGGGCTCTCAGTCAGAGAAAACAATTCCAAATGTTTATTCTTGTATTAGTGTATTTTACTTCTTGAAAATCACAGGTGTAATGTACTAAACAAATGACCAATCCCCACTGTGTTTCCCACTGGGGCTCTGTCCCCGCCCCAGCTCTGGGAAGTTGTTCAGCACAATCTTGGAGGAGTTCACCCTGGAGTTCAACCTGCACTTTGTGCTGCCCAAGGGCAAAAGGACAAAGCATTAGGAGTTTGCCCTGATTAACCTCTCCTGTTGTGACATCTCACCCCCTCAGGTCTGCAATGAGGATCTGCCCTCCATTCCGGACGTCGAAGATCTTCACGGATCGGTCCGAGGAGCAGGTCGCCAGGCGCGTGCCGTAGTAATCCATCTGTGCATCGTGCTGCAAGAAGAGCAGGGAGAGCTGCGCTCAGCATGGCCAGCTTGGCCTGGTGACTGACTCCACTGCAGCACAGCCGCACCAGGCCCTACGTGGCAGGGTCAAAAGAACGGATTCAAACAATCCAGACATGCCACATAAGCAATTTGTTTCCCTAGCTGCTTCTTCAATCACTATGTAAATGTTACACAGAAGGAATCCAGGGAATTCTCACTGAGCAGCAACCCAGAGGATTTTTGATGAGAGAGAATTCAGGCTGCTGACTACAAAGCAGTGACCAGTTATGTGTTTTTGTTTCTTAAAATGTAAAGTGGGTGTATTAATACTGCTCTAAATTATGTTTGAAACTTCATCATCACCAAACCACAGAATCTTTAAGGTTGTAAAAGACCTCCAAGGTCACTGAGTCCAACCTTTGACCGATTATAACTTGACACTAGACCAGAGCACTGAGTACCACATCAGTCATTTCCTGAACACCTTCAGGGATGGTGACTCCACCACCTCCCTAGGAAGCCCCTTCCAACGCTTGATAGTCTTTTCTGTGAAGAAATTCTTCCTGAAGAACTAGGCTCACCTAACTGGGCTCCTTCCTTCTACAAATTACTTTGAAACCTTTCTTCCTACCCACACTAATACATCTGCTCCAAGAAAGATCCATGTAAAGGAAAACCAGTTCTATCAGTTGAAGTTCTGTACCAGTAAATATACACATGTATCTATTACTTCACAGACACGGGCAAAAACAAGCCCGCACATGAAAATTAAGATTTTACATCAATTCCCCTTCCCTCCGAGCCAACTTTTCCTCTCCACCCAGTATAAAATGGCAAGATCAGGATTTCAGACAGCATTCTGCATCCAACGCCCCACGAGTGTCCTCTTACACGGGCACCTACATGCCGCCCTCACTGCTCACAGAGAACCCCAGAGCAGCTCTGTTACAGCAGCCACCGGATCAGGCGGAGCAGCTCCCCGGCACACTTACAATCATGTCCTCGTGGGACGTGTCCACGGTGTTAATGACCGAGACCTGCGGGGAGAAGGAACAGAACGAGCTCAGCGCACCAAAGCGCGGCCGCGGCCCCTGGAGCCCCAGGCCATCTCCGGCCGCCCAGCTGGGGGCAGCGGCTGGGCCCGGTGCCCCCTGTGCCGTGCCCCGGGCTGCCCGGGCCGCGACGGGAGGCCGCACCCGGCTGCGCTCGGGCCCTGCACCGGGACGCCGCCGGTTCCCCGCCCCCCCCC
>NW_008238347.1:1673367-1678946 GCF_000691975.1 Corvus brachyrhynchos
GCCGCGGGGCACGGGAGGGCCCCTGCGGGCGCCAGCCGCCCGCGATGGGCGCCTCGGGGCCCTGGGAAGAGGGGGCTGCCCAGAGAGGGGCCCCTTCCCACCGGGGGTCCCTCCGCGCCAGGAGCGGGTGTGCAGGAGCCCTGAGATTTGGATCAGTTCTACTGACACGGTTTCAAGCCGACTGTGTCCTAGCTGAGGAGGGGGGAAGGTAGAGAAGCCAGCGGTGTCCCCCTCCTTGCCTAGATTGCTGCTTGATGAAAGTGGAACGGGAATAAGAGTCTTGACTGCTGGACTTCAAGTTGTTATTTTTTTTGTGAATGAAGAACATCGTAGCAGAAATGCTTCTAATTTGTTTTGATAATTTGTGAGATAGTCAGTGCATTAAAAGGGAGTAGAGTCCCATGTCCCGGGGTGATGGATGCTGCACATACTGGCTCTGCTCAGGCTGCTTTGAGAACTTTTTCTGTGTGGTGGGGGAATGTGCCTCTCTAACAGGACTGAGATGCTTTTATTTCTTTGTTTATGTCGGCAGAAAGTTGGCGTCCTTTTAGGGTTAGGCAGGTGGCTCGATGTGTAAGGCAGTCTATAAAAAGTAATTAAAACTGACATGTATGAAAGGTTTCACTCCTGAGCATATTGTTCTCTCAGTACCAACCTGGAAGGTAATGTTTGGGCCAGACTTGGTATTTTGAGGTCTAAGAGAGGGTTTAGTAATAGCTTAAAAGTAGATTGATTTTTGTAGAAGCTGGTGATGTTCTCAGATGTCAAAATGGGTATTTTATAAAGAAGTCAGTGATGGAGTAGTTGTACAAACAGTTTGTTCAAAGAATTTACAGTTAACACTCCAAACTAGATGTGCCCAACACATGTCATGTCACAGAGATATTGCAGGGCCATTTCCTCCCAGCACACGGCCAAACGTGACCAGTTAAAGGACCAAGTTTCTCTTGCTCCCCCCTCACAGATGGATCTGTTTGTGAGATCCCAAGGTCCTGGGGCAGGATGGCAGCAGGCAGCAAATCCAAAGCTGGATGTGTTGCCGCAGAAGGCTCTGTTCAGCCTGTGGCCATAATTGGTCATGCTGGTTCAACACAGACATTGAACTGCAGAGTGCAGCTGAAGAGCTCTTGTAGAATCAGAAATAGATTGCACGTTAACATCTTAGGGCACATTACTGCTGTTTTCTCACTCTGGATTTCGGGCTGGCTATGGAACACCACAGCAGTCCCTTGTTCCAGATGTACCTCACTGCTGCTCAGGAATGGGCTTGCAGATTGAACGATGACCTGTACATGAGAGATCTCATGTGCTGAATGAGTGACATCAGAGCCTAATTTAAAAAGGAGCTGTCATTTGGTAACAAGAGAGAAGGACTTTGTGGTTCCTGTTAGACATCCATTCTGTGCAGGGCTAACATTAGAAAGCAGCTAATACACGATAGCCACATTGAGGTTTCTTAGAACCTCAGACTCCTATACCAGCACCTTTTGCACTTCCTGCTCCCAGGAAAACAGATTCCAGAATTTCTCAATATCCATTTTGTCCCTGTTAGAAAACTGACTGTCAGTTGGGTCTTTGTTTTTCTTTCTAATCTGGAGTGATAAATATTTGATTTTTTTTTCTCACGGCAATCTAAATAAAGCCTAGTGCACTTCTGAGGTGTAGTTTGCATAGAGTCATGACTTTATTTTTCATTTTTGAAAGTGATAGGCCTTGTCCATGTGTGGAGTCATACTATCAGTGCTAGGTTAGCCAGAAAGAACAGAGCTAGGTGCATCCTTAGACCCCAGACTGCTTTTCCTAGGCCAGGCAATTGGTGAAAAAACTTATCATTATTTTTTTCTGGTATAGTTAACCATCTTCATTTAGTTGCTGAGAAAAAATACACATGCTAAGTGCCACTTTTAGAGTTTTTGTTTACCTGACCCCTGTTAGGTAGTTATCTGCTTGTAAGACAGTAGTGATTTTCCTTTTTCTTCAGGACAGTGTTGTACGTTACTTTTCGGTAGTGTGTTTTCATACAAGCACCAATTGCCAAGTTCTGTCCCAGGTGATGCAAAGGTGATGCATTTGTGTCTGTACATCAGCCAATCCACTTTTTACCCTGTGTCCTTTCAGGTTTATGGCCACCAATGACCTGATGATGGAACTGCAGAAAGATTCAATAAAGCTAGATGAAGACAGTGAGAAAAAAGTTGTGAAAATGCTTTTGAAATTGCTGGAGGACAAAAATGGGGAAGTACAGAACCTTGCTGTCAAATGGTAAGAGCCTGGACAGTAATAGCCATGTTCCCTGGCACTAGTAAAGCCATCACAGACTGCAGAGTGTGTGAAAGTGGAGCCTGGCCCTTGACACTTCCCTCAAACCTCCTTTGCAAGGGAGTTTGCCCTCTCTTGCCAGGCACTGCACTTTTTTTCTTTGTAGGCGCTCACAAGGGGTGAGCACACAGATACCTTTGTAGCAGCAAGAGATGATTTTGGAAGTACTTCAGTGTTGCTGTTACAAACATGCTTACCACATGGAAAGCACATCCCTAAGATTTTATTTCTTCAGGGAGAAGCACAATTTAAAATTTTGGTCATCGAGCTCTTGGCCTCTCTCAGGCTTTGAAATCCAGTGCTGAATTTCTCCATGGTTCTGTCTTTGACAGCAGTGGTACTAAACATGTACAGACCTTATGGTGTTTTAATTTCAGGTCCAAATCCTTTTCTTCAAGGGCGTTTTCATTGAACTTTATAATGCACTTGGATTTTTCCCTGCCTTGGTTCTGAGTGCAGCCTGTGCTGTTGCTTTGTCTTTGACCATTCCCATATTTTTTTAATCCAAATGAACAAAAGCAGAAAGTTCCTCTATTCGTGAATCCTCTGATAAAGGGATCCTGCTGCTGACATGTTCTTTCCCATCTCTTTCCTCAGCATGGCTAAGTGGGAGTGTTCAGTCTAGAAATGCCATTGAATGGCTCAGTTCACCCCAGGGCTCCAGAAAGGTGGGCCATTTAAAGACAACTTTGGGTTCCTCTATTTTTTCCTGCTGTGGATCCTGTTCATATTCCCTTCTTTTCAACCACATGCTGCTTCTATCTCTGTTCTTTCCCCATTATCTTTGGCCCTTTCTTTTTGATTCCCACTGTCCTGACTTTTTTTGGCCCTGCTCCTGTCTTTGCCTGCTTTGGGTTGGTTTATTCTGGGTTTTAAAGCAAAACAGTTGGGCACTGAGCAGAGGACCAACTTCTTAACTTCTTTGCCTGTTTATCTCTGGTTGTATCTGCAGTAACTCCATACTTACTGCAATCTCTCATCCATCCAGAGTGTGATAATGAGGAGGCCTCAAAATGGAACCAGGAGTATTTCCTTTATGTGCTTAAGGAGGTGCTTAGAGCGGAATGTCAGCCTTTCCCAGATAGGTGGCCAGGATCTCTAGGAAGGAGCAATGTGATGGTTTGAAGTTGGATTGGGCAGTTGGATTAGGCCCTTTATCCTGACTGGCTTCTCCTCCCACAGCCTGGGCCCACTGGTTGGCAAAGTGAAGGAGTACCAGGTGGAGACCATCGTGGATACGCTCTGTACGAACATGCTGTCAGACAAGGAGCAGCTGCGAGATATCTCCAGCATCGGCCTCAAAACAGTTATTTCTGAGCTGCCACCAGCCTCCACAGGTACACTGTCTGTCCCCATTTGTCACTGAGGAACAGGGAGTCCCAGCCTTTGGCAAATGGGGGAAAATGCAGAGTTCAGAGCCTAAAAGTTACCAATTCTTTACTCACCTGCCAGAGGACAATTAGTGAAATCAGGAGGAGAGACGGTAGAGCTGAGATACCAGTGTGATGAAAGATGGAATGAAATGAAAACTTGAGCTATATTTTGAACTGTGTATCCCAAAAGTGCATCAGCTTTTCAGGGGATGCCTGAGGCTCCCAGCAATAGGATTTTCCTCTGCAGCCATCTCATGAATCTGTCCTGATTAGATCTCCCAGTGGTGATTTCTTTTTTCAAAAAGGGAAAGAATGGTTCCTAGCAGCAAAAAGACTCCTTGTTAACTGACAGCAGGGAAAAATATCTCTCTTGCAGGTTGTACCATGACAGCAAATGTGTGCAAAAAGATCACAGCCCAGCTGACAGGAGCCATTGGCAAGCAGGAGGATGTGTCCGTGCAGCTGGAAGCTCTTGACATCCTGTCAGATATGCTGAGCAGGTACCAGAGGATTTCCTTCTGGCAGCTGTGCATGGCAGGGGGCTGCAGGGATGTGTCTGCCTTTGATTTCTTTACTTCCCTAATCCTATTACTGGGACTTAAAAACACAGGATTTGGTTGGCTGCTCCTAGGGAATATCTGAGTAGAGCAGGTCCCAGCAGGGATGAGAGATAACATGTCAAGCCTTTCTGTGCTTGGGAATGGCCATGCCTCTGGTGATGGATCCCACAGAAGCTTAGCTCACACAAACATGGAAGGGTGAGGGCAAAGCAGGGAGGTTTTTTTTAGCCTATGAGCCCATCACATATACTTTTTTTCTTTTCCTGGCTGCCTCTTGTTGCATAAGTCAGAGTGACAGTGTCATATGTCATCTGCATGCAAGAAATTATTAGCACACCCTTGGGTCATCCAGAAGGACACAGTCAAAAACTCCTCCATGATGGAGACAAATAACTTCTCCCTGTGTTTTACAGACCAAGTCAGTGTTCAGACCAAAATGACAAACCCACCCTTCTCCTCCCCCTCCCCATAATGCACATGAAGTCTCCATAGCTGAAGGATTTTTAGATTTGTTGCTGCCAAGAGGGCTTTTTTCTGAGCTTTTGGCTTTCACCTTCTGCCTTGTTCTGTTCACTGCAGGTTGGGAGGAACACTCTACTCGTTCCACTCCTCCATCCTGACCTGCCTGCTGCCCCAGCTGACGAGCCCCAGGCTGGCAGTACGTAAACGGGCCATCGTTGCCTTGGGGCACCTGGTCTTGACCTGCAGTGGAAACATCTTCTCAGAGCTTACAGAGCATCTGCTGGCGGAGCTGAAGAGGAACGAGTCTACGTCGACCACCAGGACGTACATTCAGTGTGTGGCTGGCATCAGCAGGCAGGCTGGGCACCGCATAGGTAGAATGAGTAGCTTGAAATGATGCTGGGAAATGTACATGCATTTTAGAGCAGCTCCTCTTAGTGGTCACTGTTGTTAATGTATTAGTGACTTGTGCTTGTGATCCCCTCTGTGGTTCTGGCCTGGTTCTCTGATCTCCACTTGGAAGGGAGGAAACACCAGAGTATCTCTCTGGCTGCCCTTTGCTAGTGACTTCTCCTCAAGATCTTGCAGCACTTCCCTGGTTTGAGTTAACACCTCTATGATCTAGGTCAGTGGATTCACCCCCTTTTAAAGGACAGGAGAAGTGCATGGCAGCATATTGTATTACTTGTCTTAAAGACCTCCCAGAGTTGAGATCAGATCCTGAGAGATCTCTAATCAGAGCTCTTCCTGTGACTGAAATGCCAACGAGGGGCTGCAAACAGGGAGCAGGGATTGGCTGCTGAAAACCAGCACAGCTGGTTTTGGTGGGCTGCTGGCTCCTTGCCCATGAGGTCGGGGCAGGAAT